>NC_056728.1:1259289055-1259626555 GCF_019279795.1 Protopterus annectens
TGTATGGCATTTGAAAATCAAAATGTGTTTGTAAAGTTGCCACTGCTTAAAAAAGTATCAACAGTGGGTCCTGCTGGACAGAGAAGGAATATATGTTAGCAAAGTACACTGGAAGAGAAGGGGTTAAACAGCTAACTTACTTCTTGCTTTATGAAAAATACTGTTACTTGGACAACCTGTTGGACAAAGGAAGTTCTTATCTCACACCTCTGAATAGGACTGGAGACAGCATGTCTGGAAGAAGCCTTTGTTCAGTAGCTCAGTAAAAATAGGGGAAGCCCCAGACACTACCATAAACAATAGCAAAACTTTAGATATGCATCTTAACACATCTGTGCTAACATCCTGTCTCAAGCTTCAAAGGGGAATAGTGTGAGAACCTAGTCTCGGGTGACTATATGAGGTCATTCTGCCAGCCATCTTGGAAAATTTAGATATTACAAAGAGAAATCTCTCAGTATTGAGTATTCAGTCTTGGACCTGACAAGAAGAAGGACTATTCACCACATCATATGCCTTGCTCTATTAATTAAGCAGGGAATAGTACATTTTCCTAGATACAGTCAGGAAAATATAGTGAAGCTTAGTTTATTGTTTTTCTTTATTTGTCTGAGTCTGTCCACCAATGTAATTTTCAATATTTCCTGAGATTTGAAGGCTGTAGTTTACTGTAAATATATATTCAGTATTTTCATGTTCTTTTATTGTTTATTATTAAATATATTTAAAACTTTTATTGTGGGTGGTCCTTTTAGAAAGTATTTAACCTTTGAGAGTGCTTATATTTATTTGGTTACACTGTGTGGGCCACTCCAGAAAGCCCAGCTATCTTGGTCAGCTACAACCATTTGTATTAGTATTAATATTACACAGTATAATTGGACACCCTTTGTTAGGGGCCTTTGAAAAGTTGATTGTGGAATGTCTGGTGGCAGTGATATCTACCTTATATTCTGGGTAGAAGGGGGCACAGCAGGTAAATCAGTGCCAGCCATTCTCAGGTGTGTGTGTGTGTGTGTGTGTGTGTGTGTGTGTGTGTGTGTGTGTGTGTGTGTGTAAAATGCTTGTGTAGCTGTGTGTTAGCTACTTGGTGCAGAGACAGGAAGCACTGGTTTCACAGAGAGAGTGCTATAGGACTTGGCTTGGGCCTAATCCTACAGCTGTACCAGTGGCGAATCTTATTAGGGACCTGGAGAAAGACAGATAGAGATCCAGGCGCAGGACTCAGTGTGTTCCCTGTGTCCTCTTAAGGAAATTGTGCTTGAAGCAGAGGTCTGCATCTGGAAATACTGAGTATAGCCATTTGTATTCCAAGTGAATGCCCTCTCCAGTGTCAGTGATAAGGATTCAGGGTCTTTAATTACTGGCCCAGCATGGAGATGTCACACAAGGAAGGAATTTGTTGCATCCTGCTAACCATAAGTACAATTTTATACTGTATTTTGCACTTTTAAACTGTACTTTTGCTATATTGCTGATTTTTTTTTAACTGTTCTTGTTGATTTGTTGCACTTTCTGTCTGCTGTTGCATAGACTAGATACAGACCTGCTGGACCTGGTTCTATTTGTTAAACTGAGCACTAAATGAGGCTATCTTTTATTGGAGAGGACCCCTCCCCCGCACCCTTGTGGCAGGAAAGTGCAGATAGGACTCATCCAATTGAAGGGTTGTTGGCACAGGGCTCAGTTTTGAGCTTTTTTATAGGTTATCTTGTTTAATTCAATTTGTGCACTGTTACTACATAAGCACCTCATTTACATGGGTTTACGCTTGTTTTAACACTGCTCCACAGTGTTAAGCGAGTAGCCACTGCTCTGCTGTCTTCCTCTATTTATACATAGCACTCCTCTGTGCACCATTGTACAGTACCACTCAGTTGGGGTAACCATTGTTGGTTATAGACGCAAAAACTTCAGTAGATTTTCCCTTAGTAGCTGCCCGTGATCTGGCCGAGAAGTCCTTAAATTGCACTTAGCTGCTCTGAGAGCACCTTAGCTGCGCTTTTGCCCCTTAAACAGTCCAAAACCCACTAAATCTACAATAGTCTCCTACTATTTAGAGAACGCCTGCTAGTATAGAGCACCCCATTAGTATAGACCCTGTTTGGAGCACCCAGTTATGCCACACCCCTCCATTTTCTCTCTCCACTGTGAAAACAGGATTTATCCTAGCATTATGGATGGTCAGCTTCCTTCCATTTTTCCTACCAGCCTGATTGACATGGGTATCCCGAGACAGTGTACCAACTGCCTCATGTATACTGACAACCCTCTACTCCTAAATCACCAAAGTACAATTTATGAGGGATGCAGCTACACTAAGAACCTGGAATCCTTGCTCTCTCTCAAGCACAGAACAGTAACACTGAGCACGTTGTCAGCTCACATACTACACCTCCTACTCAAACCATGCACGCAACATATAAATCCTCAAACACAGAGATACTCACTAGAAACCTCCCTAAACACCAGAAACCTTCCAAACATAAATATGCTACACCTAATACACCACCTACAGCACTCAATATACATCAAAACACAAGCGCCAGTGTCTCACCAAATAAGCCCCTAAGGCAAAGCACATCTAAACCAAATCTTTTAGTAATAGATGACTCCACTGTGAGACACACAGATGTCCCACTCACCAAACAGGACAAGGAGAAAGTTACAGTCAGCTGTCTATCGGGTGCCAGGATCCATCAGACCACACATGCTCAAAGTCTCTCAACAACAAGCACCTTTATGACCCCATTATAGTTCATGTTTGAGTGAATGACTTGAGACGCATCACTGGACTATATGAAGACAGACATGATTGAGCTCTATGAATATGTGTCCCAGGGAGGTATGTCCCTAGCCTTGAGCAGCATTCTACCCTCACCTACGATTACACCACAATGTAAACAAAAATATTGACTTCAAAAATTGGCTTAGTTTTGATGTCATTCTAAGGGATCCGGTTCCTGTCAGCCTTACAAATGTATTAGAACTGTATAGCATTTGAATATCAAACTGATTTACACAAATGTTTACATTGCAAATATATTAGAACGGTATGGCATTTGAATATCAAACTGATTTGTACAGATGCTTATGTTACAAATGTATTAGAACTGTATGGCATTTGAAAATCAAAATGTGTTTGTAAAGTTGCCACTGCTTAAAAAAGTATCAACAGTGGGTCCTGCTGGACAGAGAAGGAATATATGTTAGCAAAGTACACTGGAAGAGAAGGGGTTAAACAGCTAACTTACTTCTTACTTTATGAAAAATACTGTTACTTGGACAACCTGTTGGGCAAAGGAAGTTCTTATTTCACAACTCTGAATAGGACTGGAGGCAGCATGTCTGGAAGAAGCCTTTGTTCAGTAGCTCAGTAAAAATAGGGGAAGCCCCAGACACTACCATAAACAATAGCAAAACTTTAGATATGCATCTTAACACATCTGTGCTAACATCCTGTCTCAAGCTTCAAAGGGGAATAGTGTGAGAACCTAGTCTCGGGTGACTATATGAGGTCATTCTGCCAGCCATCTTGGAAAATTTAGATATTATA
Source organism: Protopterus annectens (assembly GCF_019279795.1). NCBI lineage: Eukaryota > Metazoa > Chordata > Ceratodontiformes > Protopteridae > Protopterus > Protopterus annectens. The sequence goes on from NC_056728.1 coordinate 1,259,292,612, forward strand.
AAGAGAAATCTCTCAGTATTGAGTATTCAGTCTTGGACCTGACAACAAGAAGGACTATTCACCACATCATATGCCTTGCTCTATTAATTAAGCAGGGAATAGTACATTTTCCTAGATACAGTCAGGAAAATATAGTGACGCTTAGTTTATCGTTTTTCTTTATTTGTCTGAGTCTGTCCACCAATGTAATTTTCAATATTTCCTGTGATTTGAAGGCTGTAGTTTACTGTAAATATATATTCAGTATTTTCATGTTCTTTTATTGTTTATTATTAAATATATTTAAAACTTTTATTGTGGGTATTTAGCCTTTAAGAGTGCTTATATTTATTTGGTTACACTGTGTGGGCCACTCCAGAAAGCCTAGCTATCTTGGTCAGCTACATCCATTTGTATTAGTATTAATATTACACAGTATAATTGGACACCCGTTGTTAGGGGCCTTTGAGAAGTTGATTGTGGAATGTCTGGTGGCAGTGATATCTACCTTATATTCTGGGTAGAAGGGGGCACAGCAGGTAAATCAGTGCCAGCCATTCTCAGGTGTGTATGTGTGTGTGTGTGTGTGTGTGTGTGTGTGTGTGTGTGTGTGTGTGTGTGTATGTGTAAAATGCTTGTGTAGCTGTGTGTTAGCTACTTGGTGCAGAGACAGGAAGCACTGGTTTCACAGAGAGAGTGCTATAGGACTTGGCTTGGGCCTAATCCTACAGCTGTACCAGTGGCGAATCTTATTAGGGACCTGGAGAAAGACAGATAGAGAGATCCAGACGCAGGACTCAGTGTGTTCCCTGTGTCCTCTTAAGGGAAATTGTGCTTGAAGCAGAGAGGTCTGCATCTGGAAATACTGAGTATAGCCATTTGTATTCCAAGTGAATGCCCCTCTCCAGTGTCAGTGATAAGGATTCAGGGTCCTTAATTACTGGCCCAGCATGGAGATGTCACACAAGGAAGGAATTTGTTGCATTCTGCTAACCATAAGTACCATTTTATACTGTATTTTGCACTTTTAAACTGTACTTTTGCTATATTGCTGATTTTTTTTTTAACTGTTCTTGTTGATTTGTTGCACTTTCTGTCTGCTGTTGCATAGACTAGATACAGACCTGCTGGACCTGGTTCTATTTGTTAAACTGAGCACTAAATGAGGCTATCTTTTATTGGAGAGGACCCCTCCCCCGCACCCTTGTGGCAGGAAAGTGCAGATAGGACTCATCCAATTGAAGGGTTGTTGGCACAGGGCTCAGTTTTGAGCTTTTTTATAGGTTATATTGTTTAATTCAATTTGTGCACTGTTACTACATAAGCACCTCATTTACATGGGTTTACGCTTGTTTTAACACAGCTCCACAGAGTTAGGCAACCAGCCACTGCTCTGCTGTATTCATCTGTTTATGTGTAGTGCACCTCTGTGCACCATTGTGCACTACCACACAGTGGAGGTAACCATTGGCAGTTATAGATGCAAACACTTCAGTAGATACATTTTCCCTTAGTAGCTGCCCATGATCCAGCTGAGAAGTCCCTAAATTTTGGTTAGCTGCTCAGAGAGCACCTCAGCTGCACTTTTGCCCCTTAAACAGTCCCAAAACCATTAAATCTACAATAGTCTCATACCATTTAGAGAACCCCTGCTACTATAGACCTTTTATAGAGCACCCCATTAGTATAGACCCAATTTAGAGCAACCAGTTATACCACACACTTCCAGTTTCTTTCTCCACTGTGAAAACAGGATTTATCCTAGCATTATGGATGGTCAGCTTCCTTCCATTTTTCCCACCAGCCTGATTGACATGTGTATCCTGAGACAGTGTAGCAACTGCCTCATGTACACTGACAACCCTCTACTCCTAAATCACCAAAGTACAATTTATGAGGGATGCATCTACACTAAGAACCTGGAATCCTTGCTCTCTCTCAAGCACAGAACAGTAACACTGAACACGTTGTCAGCTCACATACTACACCTCCTACTCAAACCATGCACACAACATATAAATCCTCATACACAGAGATACTCACCAGAAACCTCCCTAAACACCAGAAACCTTCCAAACATAAATATGCTACACCTAATACACCACCTACAGCACTCAATACACATCAAAACACAAGCACCAGTGTCTCACCAAATAAGCCCCTAAGGCAAAGCACATCTAAACCAAATTTTTTAGTCATAGGTAACTCCACTTTGAGACACACAGATGTCCCACTCACCAATATGGACAAGGAGAAAGTTACAGTCAGCTGTCTATCGGGTGCCAGGATCCATCAGATCACACATACACTCAAGTCTCTCAACAACAAGTACCACTATGACCCCATTATAGTTCATGTTTGAGTGAATGACTTGAGACGTACCTCACTGGACTATATGAAGACAGACATGATTGAGCTCTATGAATATGTGCCCCAGGGAGGTATGTCCCTAGCCTTGAGCAGCATTCTACCCTCACCTACGATTACACCACAATGTAAACAAAAAAATATTGACTTCAAAAATTGGCTTAGTTTTTGATGTCATTCTAAGGGGATCCGGTTCCTGTCAGCCTGGGATGTCATGGTTGATAGACCATACTGCTTTGCCAGAGATGGTCTTCACCTATCACATCTAGGCTTTCAGTTACTGGCTAAGGCACTTGCCTCCCCCATAGTGCCTTTTTTTAGGCAAGGTCTCAAAAACAAAGTTTCTGAAGTGAAAATAACACTCACAAATAAATTACAGGTTATGCTGCTAAATGCTAGGAGTTTAAATCAGAAACTGCACTCTCTGGAAACACTCCTCTCCCTGGAGGATGTTGATTTCTATGTAGTTACAGAAACTTGGTTCAGGATCGCAGAGAGTACCCTGGCCTTACAAGGCTACAATGCCTCCCACACTTTCAGACCTCAAAGTGAACTTGTGAGAACCAAAGGAGGAGATGTATCTATCTTCATCAAAGATAAATACACCTTTAGACTGGTTAGACAGGAAACCTTCATGGAGTTATTCCAAGTTCAACTAACTGTGGGCAAGAACCCCCTTCAAGTCATCATTAGCTATAGGCTCCCTTCAATGAACCAAGATACCCGCACTGTTTATTTGGGCCTACTTGAGTCAATCAAATTAAAACCAAACACTCAAGTTATGAACAATTTTAACTATCACTGCATTGTCTGGGAAGCGTAAGTAAGTATCAGCATGCTCACACAAAGTTCCTGGACTTTGTTAACATTAATGTCCTGGAGTAAGTAATAAGTAACCCCACAAGGGGCTCAAATATTTTCAGCCTGGTCTTCATCAACATGGGTGACCATTGCTCCCCCACAACTATAGGACCCTCACTGGTTAAATCCGACCAAATTAGACGCATTTGAAGTAGCTATAACACCTGAACCCCTCTTAGGTGAAAGCAGGCTAAAAATGTTCACCAAAGCTAATTATATGTTCCTAAGGGATGGTATAAATAATTTCTAAGCTCCTGTTCCCACAAATGGCATTGACAACTATACTAAGGTATACACAAATGCCCTGTGCAAACACTTATACAAAGGTATTAACACAACTGTACCTGATAGGATCAAAACAAGATCCTCAAGAAAATGGTGGACATCTAACATTAATAAGTTATACAACAAGACGAAAAAGTTGCTGTCTAAGAATAAAAAAGAGAGGTCTCAGCACTGGAAGAACACCCTTTTCTGCTTGAACAAACAAATAAGACAACTTGTAAAATCCTCTAAGGGTAACTTTGAAAAAAATTTAGCAATCATAGCTAAGGATAACCATAAGGCATTCTTCAGCTATGTTCGTAACCTAAAAGGTAGGACCCAGACATGTGCAGAACCAGCTGTGGGTGACATCACACACACTGATCCTGTGAAAATAACTAACCTGTTAGCTGACAGATTTGCCGAAAAGTTGACCCCCCTGTCACCTCCAAACATTCCACAAAACATTCCCACTACATCCCCCCCACCTTGCATCTACAAAGAGGAAGTCATTAATTATATCTCCAAGGCCAAAAACACAGCCTCTATGGCACCAGATGGCATCCCAGTTTGCCTTTTAAATAGTCTAAAACATGAGTTAGCAACTCCATTAGGGTCTGTCTTCAACCACAGCCTTAGTACTGGTTTTGTCCCTGCTGAATGGAAAACAGCAACCGTCATCCCCTTCATAAAAGGGGTACACCAACAGACCATGGGAACTACAGACCCATAAGCTTAACTAGCCTTATTGGGAAGGCCATGGCACTAATCATCATGGACCTTATAAATAAGGATATAGGTGATCTCCAAACCCTTGATCCGACACAGTTTGGTATTGGCAAAGGCAGGTCATGCCTGCTACATCTGGTGGCCTTCTTCAAAAATGTCACCAGAGCTCTAGACAAAGGCAAATCTGTGCATATAGTCTACCTTGACTTAGCCAAAACCTTAATTTGGGCATCATTGATAAACTCTCCCAGCTGAATATCAACCTTTATGTCACCAGGTGGTCTGCTAACTGGCTCATCAACAGATCATTCAGTCAAAATTGGTGACTTTACCTCAACTAGCAGACCTGTCACCAGAAGGATTCCACCGGGGTCAGTGCTGGGCCACCTATTGTTTGGAATATACTTCTGAGAAGTACAGACCAAAACAGAGGGCTATGGCTTACTAAGTTTGCTGATGACTGCAAATTAGGTGCAATCATTGAATCCCCAAATGATGTGAATATACTTCAAGAGGGACTTACACAAATCAATGACTGATGCCAAAGCCATGGACTGAAACAATGCAAAAAAATGCATTATCATCCCCTTTGGTAAAAACGATGCCCATGCAGACTATTATATAAATGATGATACCCTAAGTAACAACTTAGTAGTGACAGACTTGAGAACGCAAGTAGACTGTAGCCTAAACTTTGACCACCATGTGGTAAGGAAGGCATTCTATGTCACACACCTCATTAACAAAGTCATTGCCTCAAGAGTGAAAGAGGTCATATTGCCCCTGTACTCGACCCCCATCAGGCGAATAACCGAGTACAGTGCTCCCTTTGGTATGTACCTTACCAAGCACCTGCAGCAACTTGAGAGACCTCAGAGATTTCTAACCAAGAAAATTCACGGTCTCCAGCACGTCATACATTGACAGACTGAAGTCATTGTCACTGTACTCAGCAGCATACAGACTACTTAGAGGAGACTTGTGCCTGGTCTACAGAGCAATCTAGGATCCAGAACTAATGGAAACGCTGCACATCCGCAAATCAAATGGGACAAGGGTCACCCGCTCCAGGGACCTTAACCTGGCCTGCAACATAAATAGGCCTGATGGAGAGACAAATGTGTCTATCAGAGCTTGCCACTCCTCTGGAATAGGCTACCAGTTCATGCCAAACAAAGACCCTCTATGACCCTGTTTAAATGTAGCCTGGATGACTGCATGTGAAACTGTAAATTCCTGCCGGGGATTTTGCCTACAACCCTCCTGGATATGGGCAGTCATTGCTAACTAAGATCTTGAGTTTAGATAAGATACTTTATATTTGGTTTCTCTAGTATTGTATTGGGTACACATGGCTAGGCTTATAAAGACCTTTGGGTCAGTAGCCCAGTAACCACCTATGAACTTCTGAAAATCTGGACAGTTGAGAGGTATTCTTGTAAAACGAATGATAAGCCAGAGGAAACAAACTTTTCTCAGTCTGATCATCCTGTATCAAACATGCCACTTATGTATTTTCTAAGACATTTCTCTACACTTCTGGAAAGAAGGTCAGTTCTTCAGTATGGTGGTCAGTGATTTGAAACTCAATATTTTATTTTATTTTATATATTTACTGAGCAAGTTATTTACATTTTGTTTACTAGGATTCAGCACTGATCCCCAGTGAGTGTGTGTGTGTGTGTGTGTGTGTGTGTGTGTGTGTGTGTGTGTGTGTGTGTGTGTGTGTGTTTGCATTTGTTTATATATTTTAAAGTTTAGCTAGTGTGTGCATGCATGTGTGTATTTGATTAAATATTTTGAAATTGGATATTTAGTTTTTTTCCCCTTGTACTCTTCTGGCCTCTTTTTGTTTTGGTGGGGTGGGGGTAGTCAGCTGGGCTGTGAATTAAAGTAACTTCCCTTTCACTTGTTCAGTTTATATGCTGGCATTAAGTCTAGCAAGTGAATATTTGTGTTAATAAACTGGAATATTTTTATCCTTTTGGGGGGGAAGGCTTGACCAGCTGTGCTGTGGATAAATATAACGTCATTTTCACTTTAAATTCCACCATTAAGGTGCATTTGTGTGAATAAATCTGAATATTTATGCTTTTTTGGGGGGGATTGTAACTTTGTCCTTTTCATATTATTTTAAAGACTGGCTAGTGTGCATTTGTGTGAAACTAAAATTTTTTGGGTGGGGGGTGGCTAGCTGTGCTATGGAAATTTATCATTGTCATTTGCTCAGCTTAAAGTCAGGTATTAAGGGCCAGCCAGTGTGGATTTGTGTGAAATAAATTGGAATATTTGTTTTTTTTTCTTGGGAGAGAGTGGCTATCTGTGTTGATGAAATAACTGGTGTTCAGTTTAATGTCGGGCATTAAGGGCTAGTGTGCATTTGTGTGAAATAAATTAGAATATTGTATAAAACACATTTGAGACTTTCCCCAGTTTTAAAAATGTTCTTGTATTTGCCTGATATGTTTAGTCTACAAGTTATTATCATATTGTTTGCTTAGCTTATAGTCTGCCTTTACATAACTAATGCGCATTTGCTGAAATATGCTGCAATCTTTACTCTGTCTCTCTCTCTCTCTCTCTCTCTCTCTCTCTTGGGGTACTGTATTTGTAAAACCAAGTTGAAACTGCTCCTGATTTTGCAGAATGTCCCTAAGTTTGCTTCATCTTGATCTGATCCTGATAGAATTTGGGGTCAACTGTCCATATAAGTTACCAAATCCTGAACTGATGGGTCGTCTCTTAGGGGTGTGTTGTCAATGTCGTACTCAACTTTCCAAAGCAGACGATAATGCATTTTTGACATTTAACTTTAGTCCATGATTCTGGCACCAGTTATTTGTTTGGGACAAGCCTTCCTGTAGGATGACTGAGTCTTCTGGGGATTTGATCATGGCTCCCAGCTTGCTCCTTGCCGGCCATTATTTTGCTTCATTTCATGAACATTGCTAAAAACAATTGCCATAGAGGAGGTGGTGTTAGAAAAAAATCTTTGGGGGGGGGGTTAAAACATTTCTGCTCTGGTTGTCAAATATGCAAGGTACCTCATTGCACTGTTCACAGCATGTCCAACTACAGGCTCAACCTGGGTTATATGCAAATGTACCAAGTGGAAAAATAAAATATAAAAAAAAAATTACAGTTAAACTTCACACAGTCATAGGTAATCAACACAAGAAAACAACGATTATAAAATAAAGAAATAATGTACATATTTATAAAAGGAAAACTTGTGTTGCAATGAAAAACTGCAGTAGCAAGATGTTAAGATGAGAGGGGGGTAGGGAGAAGGAGCTTTAACATAATGCCTGATGTGTCTTAACATTTGCATTTGTTTTAGTTTTCAAGAAACTGTTTGAATTGAGTGTTTGTGCTGAATGTGCTTTCATGAGGGCTTGTGGGAAAGTTTACCAAAGTTTGAGAACAAGTAGAGAGAAGAAGCTGTGATCAGAACAACCTTGCTTGTTAGAAGGGGGTGTGGTGTAGGGGTAGTTCTGGCCTGGCTTCTGAGGTTATAGTATGGGTTATAATTTAGGTTGTTTGAGATGAGTTTCATAGCAAGTAGAGATGGAGTTTCTTGGATGAGGAAGCAGGGAACCAAAGAGTAGGTTGGCTCTGGCTTGTACAGGTAGCCATTTTGCTTTGGATAATATGAAACAGTGATGCCACACCACAGGAAGTTGATAATAAATTAACATTATTTTATTGGATAAGGTTTGCAGAGTTGTATTTTTGCTGGAGGTATTGGCAAACAAAGATAAGCCGTATTGGGCTGTGCAGACAAGATTCATTTGTCTGCCCTGGCTGTTGAGTAGTGGAACTGAGAAAGTTCCTGAGTCTAGAATAGTAGATAGTTATTTTTGGATCTAAGTCGAAGAACAGTTTGAGCCAAATACTCAAGTATCAAAAATCAGTGGTTGTTGTTTCAGTAAGACTGTGGTACTGGTCTGCAATATTGAGAGTACTGGGGGGTTTTGTAAGTTTTCTTTGTGCCAAAAAGCATTTTTTTCCCCTTAAGTGGTGAAAAAAACTTTATGGAGCTGAGCCATTTGTTTAAATCAAGGAGGTCTATTTTATAGTTGGCTTTGGATGACTTGATGAGTAGGGTTTGATCTATAAATGTCTGTATCACCATGGTATAGAAGAAGTTAAAGATGCTTTAGGTCAACAGGTAGTTAATTTATAAAAACAGAGAATAGCAGGGTGCAAGCATAGATTCCTGTGGAAGACTAGAATGACTGGAAGCACTATCATACAGAGAAGACTTGATGTTCATCATATTGATCACTACTTTAGTAGCCTTATCTATATAGTTTATATCCTGCCAGGGATATAACAGCCAGCCAGCTTCTAAACCATCAGGGCATCTTCCATGCACTCAAACTATTATGCAGTTTGTCAAGCTAAACTGACTAAAAGACAAATTTGGGTGCGAAGGCCCCACAGAGCTTTATTGCCACCAGTTCCTTTTGGGGAAAAAAACTTCAAGTTTCTTAACTTTGTTGATGTGTTATTACTTTCCTCTTCATAAAAGTTATTTTAAATCTAGTGTTGTATTTTAATTGACTGTCTAAAGACTCTAATGCACTTTAAATGAAGCACTTGTTTTTTCTGACAGTTTAAAGTAGTGTAAAGTGAAAACATTTTTCTTCTGTGGAGAAATTGTGTTTATTTTTCTTTTGTAGGGCACACACAGTTTTCTAAAGTGCTTTTTACTGTATTTTTTTTTTCTGTCAGAAAAGTATCTTTTGTGGAATGATAGTATTTACCAGCAATTGCTGTTTCTTTTCCCTGGAAAAGAGGCACCATTTTCAACGACCATGGAACAGACTACCAGTCCTACAGTAGGTCCTTCTTCCAACCACAGATTGCTAACAATTTTGCCTCAGCTGCAGGTGGGTGACTCTGCTGTGGCCATTTGTTGTACCTCAGACCACTCATCTGTTACCCCGGATCCCACTGGTGTTAACACCTACAGCCACTATGGCCCAGGGGTTAGTCATGTTCTCTGTGGCTGTTGGGGTAACAACAGTGTGAAAAGGAAATCACTCTTGTTGGTTCTGAAAGAGGGAACAGAGAAGGTTGCCTTGTTGAACCAGAATGCTGTACCCATCCCTGGGGAAGCAGCTGCTGCCATTAGTAATACTATTGGCCCCATTTTCCTGTAAAAAAAAAAAAGAAACAGAAAACGAAGCAGATAGTTACTCCTCCTCACATTTCTTTGGATAGAAGTAGTTTACTAGGTGTGGCTCAGAGTTTAATTCAGGCTATTAATCCTTCTTGTAAGGTAGTCTCTGGTGAAAGATGGATGGCGCAGTGGTGCAGTGGTAGCATTGTTGCCTCCCAGCAAGAGGGTCTCTGGTTTGATTCTCGTCTGGAGTGCTTTCTGTGCAGAGTCTGCATATCCTCCCTGTGTTTGTGTGGGTTTTGTCCTGGTGTTCTGGTTTCCTTCTATGTTACAAAGAAATGCATCTGGAGCATTTGCCCCTGACCTTCCACTGAAAATTGGCTTTGTTCCAAGTCAGACTTTCCTGATAAACAAATGCATAAAAATAAAGAGGGATTCCTCTTATAATGAAGAGATTCAAGATTCTAAATCTGAACAGGAAGATGTAGGGATAGATATAGGTTTTCTTCCTCAGATTCCTGATTCAGACTCAGGTGAGAGCTCAGTTTCTGATTCTCTCTGTTGGTGGTTCTCTTTCTCTGAGACTATTGCTAGAATGTGCCAGTGTTTTCAGTGGGAGAACACTGAGGTTTCTCAGTCCCTCAGAAAATACCATGGGTTATTACATAAGGATTTTTAAAAACCTACACCCATTCTGCTTGTTTTGTCTGCTTTAGAGGTTTTGTGTGTTACTGCCTGCAATTTTCTTGATAGTAAGCCAGCTGCCCTTAAAAAGGACAGATAAGATGTATAAGGTTCCTCACTCCTTTACATTTTTATACACTTTTCCCAAACCTGACCCAGCAGCTATAGCTGTAATTGATCCCACTGCTGCTAAGCACTTAGTTAATTCCAACCCTACTCTTTCTGATAAGAATGAGAAATTTATTGGTGGGTATGGGGAAAAATTATATACTTCTGCAACTTTGATTTTCAGAATTTTGAATTGATAAGCACAAATGTTAAAGTTGGTTATTGACAAATGGTGAAAGCATGACAAATGCTTTATCTGCAGTTTCTTCTTGTGAGCAAAAATCTGCCTTAAATAACTTACTTTCATCTTTTGCACAGGTCACTTCTCATTGTCTGTAGTGGGTGCATGATTCTGTTGGTGCTTCTTTCAGGGCTATGGGCACTGGTACTTTTTTGAGGAGGTTTGCATGGCTGCATGAGATTATAAATTCTCATTTGGATAGAGATTTAGTCTTTGGCCCCACTGCTTCAAAGATGATAAAAAGTGTGAAGAAAGGGACAAGTTGATTGAAGGAATGTCTAAGATTTTTCATCTTTCCTTTTTCAAATTGTCCTGGGGATTTTCTATCTCCTCATCCAATTTTGGCAAAAGAATAATCAGTCGCAACAAAATTCAGGAAAGAGATGTTTAAGAACAAATGACAAGGGGGTTCCAAAATGATGTCTAAAACCTCCCAAAACAAAAGGCAGTTCAACAAGTGTGAATGATTATTCAAGAGATGTTGTGACCCTCTTCCACTCTAGACTCTTTTTTTTCTTCAAGAAAGTCTGAATCTCCATTTTCCTCTTTGGCAACAGATAGTTTCAGACAAATGGGTTCTGAAAATCATTCATCAAGGTTACAGATGGCAATGGGAGGACATTCCTCCTTTCCAATGGGTCATTTTCCATCTTCCAGATCAGAATCTGTTGTTCCCACCTGTCCTGCATCATATGTTGTTCCAAGGAGTGATAGAACAAATTCCTCCTTCTCAGATGGGGAAGGGGTTTTATTCAAGGGGGTTCCTAGTGTCAAAGAAAGAAAATACTTGGAGACCAGTTCTGGATCTTTCTTTCCTAAACCTGTTTGTGATCGTGTCCAAATTCAAACAACCTGTTACCTCTTCTTTCTCTTTCAAGTTTTCTGGTAAAACTTCACTTAAAAGGTACGTATCATCACATCCCCTAGTCATCCAGACTTCTGATGTTTCTTAAGGTTTTGTGTGTCTGGATCACATTATCAGTTATCTAGCTTACCCCTTGGACTATCCACTACACCAAGAGTGTTCCCAAAGTGTTTACCTCCAGTTACAGTTCATTTCAGGTTACAGGGTATCCACATTGCCCACATTTAGATGACTTGTTTATCTTTGCAGAGTCATTTTCAAAGTGGCTGGAATCTCTCTTTGTCTCTCTCTCTATCTCTCTATCTCTCTCTCTCTCTCTCTCTCTCTCTCTCTCTCTCTCTCTCTTTTTCTTGGGTGAGAGATGTCTTACATAAGTTGGGATTCCAAGAGAACATTCAAAAGTCTTGTGTTTCTGGGATGTCAACTAAACACCTCAGTTCAAAGAGCTTTTCTTCCACAGGAAAAATATCTTTTTTTAGATCTATTTCTAAGGTTTTCTACTCAGACTTTGGTAAACGTGAGGGAATGCCTCAGGATTTAAGGTCTCATGGCATCTATGATTCTCATGATACCTCTGGCAAAACTCTACATGAGAAAGATACAGTGGTATCTAAAATCTCATTGGTCCCAGCATCAACACCCTTTGTCTTTTCAAATCCCAGTGCTGGGGTTTGTCAAAACAGATTTTTTTTTTAGTGGAGACAGATATCCTTAAATCCAGGTCTCCCCTTCCCCATTCCTACTCCAAAGCAGTCATTCACCAAACATGCATCTGTTTTTGCTTACCGAGTAGATTCAGGAGGGATAAAAGTGCAGGGGTGAGGGACACCAAGGAGAGATGCAAGCACATAAATATCAAGGAGATGTTTGCCCTGATCAAGGCAGTCAACTCTCTGAAGTGGTTACAGACAATACCACAGTTATGTGGTATATCAACAATCAAGAGGGAGCTAGGTTGTATCACCTTTGCAGACTAGCCATGTTAACTTGTGATATAGCATCACAACACAATCTCACTCTACAGGCATCCTACATTCTGTCACAGCAAATCTGTGACAGACAAGCTGAGCAAGACCAGGACAGACTCTCACAAATGGAAACTAGATTAGGAGGTCTTAAAAGATTTTATTCATCTGTGGGGAATTCCTCAAGTAGACCTCTTTCCTCTTCTCTGCAGAAGCAACTGGCAAGATTCTGTTCCAGAAATCAATGCAAGAAGGCCTGGAAGATAGCTGTCCTTTCTTTTCCTTGATGTAGAACAGAGCATGTGTTTGCCAAGTGTAGGTACATGCATGTAAATAGTGAGCACATGCAGGCAACAGTGCCATTTTGAGAGAACAGCTAGAGTGCTAACATGTATGAGTGTAACAGTCAGTCTGTTTATAAGTTTATTTAAGTTTAAGTTACAAAGCCACATTTCTGATGTGTTTGTGTGTAATAAACCTGCTTGAACTGAACCCACAACCGTTCATCTGCTTTATCCTGAAAGGACAAGCAACATGCTGTTAGAACTGGGATTAAGAGTGCAACTTCTTCAAGCCATGAGGTGCAGAGTTGACGGTGAAGGTATATTGAGCAGGTTGAGTGATAAACAGTGCTCAAAAGATTAAAAAGGGCCAGAAATAAACTTCAGGTAACCAAAACTTGCACAAATGATTTATTTTGCAAAGGAAACGGTACAAAGCATTCATAAGGCACAAAACACATTATTAGTCAAACAAGTAGCACAAAATGTATTATTAATTGAACAAAGTATTCGAAACCATGATATTTGATAAAACTATCAGAAATACTTATATGGGGTTCACAATTACCTCCGGTTTGCATAATGAGCATGTTTAAATAAAACAAGCACAAGAAAAATATAATGAACATGACAACAGGTCAAATGGCATAACGAGTACAACAAAGGGCAAAATAAGCTTAGAAATGCAAGGCAACTGCATGTTTTTAGTAAACGACCGTCTTTTGGCATGAGCTACTATTTCGCATTAACTGAAGCCATTCAAAGCATAACGAGTTATTTCGAAGTATCTCAGAGTGTTGAAAGTGTTTGCAGTGTGTGCTTTATTATGGTGCAATTATTTCAAAAAGTTTACTGTGTGCAAAGTACAGTCAAAGTACTGCCATTTAGAAAAAGTTTCTTGTGCTGTGCCCATTTATTCGCAGAGTGCCGCCATTTCAAAGTGCTTTTTACACTGTACAGAGTTATTTCACAAAGTACAGCCATTTTGAAAAGTTCTTGTGCTGTATACAGTTAATCTACAAAGTACATTCATTTTGAAGTGTTTCTTACTCTGAGTTTCTGGTGCTGCGTACAGTTTATTCGGAAAGTACAGTCATTTGAAAGTATTTCTTACATTGATAAAGGATGGTTTTGCAAAGTACAGTGATTTTAAAGTGTTTTCATACTACAGAGATTTATTTAGCAAAGTGCAGTTATTTCAGAGTCTGTTGTGCTCTTAAGCATAATTACAAGTTCTGGCATAATGTTCTGGCATATATATATATATATATATATATATATATATATATATATATATATATATATATGTGTGTGTGTGTGTGTGTGTGTGTGTGTGTGTGTGTGTGTGTATGTTTCTACATAATTTCAAGCACCTGTGTGTTGATATGGCAGAGGCATTTCACAGACCCAGTCCACTTGTTTTTGATCATAATATTGCAGAGAATTGGAAAGTATTTGAGCAGGAATATGACATTTTCATACAAGCAGCTTTTTCTGACAAAGATGTACGTACAAGGGCATTTATTTTGCTTAACTTAGCAGGGTCAGAAACCACTGAAAGACAGAGTTTATTTGTGTATGCACCAGCAGTATATGCAGGAGAGGGGGAACTGCCATAGTGTTGTGCTGGCTGAATCAAGAGAGGTCCCTGAGTGCTTGAAACATGCAACCCCACAGGCAAATGTTGCATTAGTGAGGCAATACAAGAGACCAAAAGCCAGAGAAACTTTTACAACTTATATCACTGACTTGAGAAATAAAGCTAAAATGTGCAGATTTGGTGATTTGAAAGATGAGTTAATAAAGGACAGGCTTGTGTGTGGTGTTAATAATGCTGCAGTGAGAAACATTTTGCTCCATGACAGTGATTTATCATTGAGCAAAGCTATTATGATTTGTCAAATCCATGAGCTTACAGAAAGGCACACAATTGTGCTTGCAGTGATAAGTGCATAGTTTCAGCAGCCTCTAGAGCAAGCATAGACAGCATGCAGCGCATGGTTAGCAGAAGCAGGCCTAAGCACATGGCAGTTGCAGCCCCTGCAGGTTTTTCAGGGAGGATTCGTAATTGTTCAGGAAGTTCTAAGACTAGCTCAGCAAAACAAATGTGCTCAGTGCAGTATAAGGATGAGTCAGCAAAACCCAAGTCAAGTCTTATTTTTAACTGTCATAATTGTGGTGCCAGTCATGAGTTTAAAATAGAGAAATGCTTAGCATTTGGTCAGCAAAGGCACAAGTGTAAAATCTGGAACCACTTTCAAAAGTTTTGCAAATCAAGCAAGCCTCATTCAATTATTAGGAAAGGTCACTCAAAAAAGCAACTTGATCATGTAGAAGGCTGCAACCCTACTTTCTATGTAGACAGTGTGTTTGTAGACAGTGTGTTAGTGGTCAGTGAAAAGGTTAATACAGTACATTTGTTGGCAAACAACAAAGTGTTTTGTACTGTCTTGATCAATAGTAAATCCACAGAGCTCAAAGTAGACACTAGTTCATAATGTAATGTTATGTCAGCAGAAACATTTGCTAGAGTAAGAGCTAGTGAACAACTTAATTTGGCTAATTATGCAAAACTTGTTGCTTATGGAGGTGAAGAAATTTAAACTGAAGACAGTAGTGCTTTCATGCTATTCTGCTGGAAACAGTTACAGCTTGCAATTCTATGTGGTCAAAAGACCTGTGCAGTCATTATTAAGTCTCAAGAATTAAACTACTTTCTTTTACCAAAGAAGTCCATCATGTAAGCACATGTCCCAGTTCCAGCTTCACTGATTCTATTTTCCCAGAATATACTGATGTTTTCAAGGACAAGATAGGCAAACTTCCAGTTGTGTACTCCATGAAAGTAGACCCAGAGGTCAGTCCAGTGGTCAGACCAGCAAGAGGGTTCTAATAGCTATGCAGGACAAAGTCAAGGTCCAGTTAGATAAGATGGTGCAGCAAGGTGTGATTTGTCCAGTCACAGAATCGACTAAGTGGGTGTCTTCCATGGTAATTAGTCATAAGAAAAACACAGATGAAATCAGAATATGCACTGACCCAAGACTCTTGAACAAGGCATTAAAGAGACCTCATCATCCTATGCGTACAGTCGAGGAGGTTGCTGCCTTCATGCCAAGTGCCACTGTTTTTTCTGTCTTGGATGCAAAGAGTTCATTTTGGCAAGTAATGCCTGCTCGCACATCTTCACTGCTGACTACATTCAACACACTATTTGGCAGGTACAGATTTCTCAGGATGCCTTTTAGAATAAATTCTGCCAGTGAAGTCATTCAGCGTGCAATGGAGCAAAATTTTTCAGGTTATCAGTGTGCTATAGTAGTGGATGATTACTAGTTGGAGGTAATGGAGAAGCAAAGCATGACAGAAACCTTAGGAAAGTTGTGGACAGAGCACGTGAAGTGAACTTGTAGCTCAATCCTCTGAAATGTAAACTCAGGCTACCAGAAGTTACTTATGTAGGTCATTTATTAACCAGTACAGGTTTACGACCACACCCTTCCAAACAAGCAGCCATTCTTGAGATGACAGCTCCAGACAATCTCCAAGCCCTACAGTGTTTCCTTGGTATAGTTAACTATTTGGACAAATTTACCCCAGACTTTAATGAGTTATCAGTGCATTTAAGAGAGCTGACACACAAAAATGTTGCCTGGTCATGGTTGGAACAACACCAGAGAGCATTTGATAACCTCAAACAGCAAATTGCCAACCCTCCTACATTGAGATACTATGATGCCCACAAACCAGTAGTTCTTTCCTGTGATGCTTCAAAGTTTGGTCTTGGTGCAGTTATTCTTCAAAAGGACAGACCAGTTGCCTATGCATCTAGTACTCTTACCCAAACTGAAATGCAGTATGCTCAAATTGAGAAGGAACTTTTGGCAATTGTGTTTGCATGTTCAGAGTTACATGATTATATTTATGGACAAGCTATCCAAATCAAAACTGATCATCAACCTCTAGTCAGTAATTTAAAGAAGCCTATGCATACATCTCCAGCAAGACTACAAAGAATGATGCTCAGATTACAAAAATACAACTTCAAGATGGTCTATACAAAAGGCAAAGTTCTTTATCTGGCTGATACCTTATAAAGACTGCTCAGAAATGCCACAGAACAGCTTGATGCAGAGAAGTTTGACTTTGATGTCATGAAAGTGCATGATTTGTCTACCACAAGACTTGATGAGCTGAGATTGTGCAAAGACTAATCCATTTTTGCAGAAGCTCAACCACTTCATCATTGCTGGATGGCCGTCAAAGCAATCTTGTGTACCGCCAGAAGTACCTTTTCTTCCATATAGAGATGAAATGCTGATAGAAGATGGTAGCAGTTTCAAAGGTCCTAAAGTTATTGTTCCTACTTCCTTACAACATAAATACATTCAGAATTTGCATCATGGCCACCCAGGTTCTGAAGCTGCCAAAAGAAGGGCAAGAGGACTAGTATTTTGGCCTTCTCTGTCAAAGAACATTGATAAAGTGCTTTCATCTTGTTCAGTATGCAACAGTATTAAACCGCATTTGCAAAAAGAACCACTTCAGCTAAGCCAGATTCCTGAACTACCTTGGTCAACAGTGGCCACTGACATATCTGAGTGGAACAATCAGCATTACTTAGTGTTGGTGGACTCTTATTTGAACTCGTTTGAGATTGATTTGCTGCCTAACCTAATGTCTATTACTGTTATTACTAAGTTGAGACATCATTTCTCAGTCCATGGTAGTCCAGACAAAGTTAATTCTGAAAACGGTACCCAGTTTAGCAGTCAATTATTTCAGAAATTTGCAAAAGAGTGGGACTTTATCCATGTTACTAGTAGTCCTGAATACTCACAGTCAAACGGCCTGGCTGAATATGCAGTACAGAGTGCAAAGCAATTACTAGTGAGGTCAAAGTATGACAATACTGATATCTTCTTCAATTTACTCAATCTCAGAAATACACCCGTGACAACCCACTTGGCTCGCCGGGTCAGAGACTTCTATCTAGGCAAACCAGAACAACCTTGCCTATCAGTTCTAGTTTTTTGGTGTCTAATGACCTGGACACGCATGCCCTCCTGCCAGGCGACGCATTCCCACCCCACCAAGGCGGTGCCTGGTCCCTCCACCTGGAAATTACCGCCCCATTAGCTTGACAAGCCTTATTTGCAAAGCCATGGAGAGGATCATAATGGATCTCTATGAAAAGGACATAGAAACTCTGGAACTTGGTTGACTTGATCCTTTTTTTTTGTCAAAGGCAGATTTCTAAACTTGGTCTAAACTTGGTTGACTTTTACCAAACAGTCACCAAGAGTTTTGAAAGAAAGGGCAGCAGCCCATAACAGCCTGGCTACGGCTTTGGCTAAATACCTCACTCGGTGGTATCATTGAAAACTCAACTTAAATGTAAAACCCCCACACATACAAGATGGGTTGCAAACTGCTCTGGTGACAGACACCACAGGGTCAGAGTTGCTGGCGCTCAGTCAGATGTCAAGCCCAAAGCCTGTGGTGTACCACAGCTCAGTTGCTCAGTCACAGGCTTGTTGTGCATCTACTTTCTGAAGGGTACAAACCACAACAGGGGAGTTGGTGTTGACAAAGTTTGCAGATGACTGCAACCCAAAGAGGCAGAAAACTGAAAAACACAGATATCCTTCAGAAGGGTCTCACAGAAATGGAGAAATGGATAACCAGCCATGGCCTAATGGCAAATGCCTAGAAATGAAAAATCATAAATGCCGGGAAAATATATCCCCTTCGCCTAGCTACACAGAAGAAGTTATTAGGGATACAGAAGGAACACTGAACACAGAGGAAGTTATTAGTTAACAGTAGCCCAGATTTCCTTAACACCACTCATTCATTAATTCCTATTGCTAAAGACATCCACCAGGGATCAAGGGGAGTCATAGTCAGATCAAGGGAATCAAATCAAGGATCATCATCAATACTCCATACCAATACCATCTATACAACAATGCCCCTCGACACTTGCAGCAGCTGGAGAGGCCACAAAGTTCCTGGACAAACCAAAAAAAAAAAAAAAAACAAAAAATCTGTCTAAATCTGTCTTATGCTGCCTGACTGAAAAAATTGCTGAAAGTTACTCGCTTTGTTGCACTTGCTCCATGTGACCTATGCCTGAAGGCCACATACCAGCCCATGTCAAAAGCAGATTTGATGAACATGCTCAATCTCAAAAAAAATAGAGCCCTCAGAGCCTTAGACGGAAACCACTTTATTAATATACACAGGATGGAGGGGAGGATAGATTCATCAAGACTCCTATGCTGTACTCTAAACAAAAATCCCGGTTGTGAGGCATGCACCTTGAGCACCCTGTTTGGCTTGTTCAAGAGGAATCTTGACCAAGGGATGGAGATTGCCACCCAGGGGTTAGTCACTGCTCGACTGAGGCACAGCAAAACAATGCAAATAATGGGGCATAGTTTCTCAAACTAAAGGGGCGGCGTATGCCAAACTATGGGCTAGGGGGCTTAAATGCCCTCGGGCAGATAGCCTAGTATGAACCTATGAACCTATGAACCTATAATGCTAAAAAGACCAGAGCAATCAAAGCCCAACTCTTTAAAAAGTGTTCCTTTCAGAAGTCCAGCTATGATAAAATGAGCAGATTTCTTCATCCGTTGAAAGAAGGAGAAACAGTGAGGATTCAAACGGTGAAAGGCTTTGATCTAATTGGCCAAGTGAGAGTTATAAGTGCTGAGCCGAGATCCTACTTAGTGGAATCTGAGGGTATAGAATGCAGGAGAAACCGCAGGCATCTTCTTCTGGTGACTGAATCGATATTGCAGCATTGTACCTGTGATACAGACTCTAGATTTCAGAGCAATCTAGACAATGTTAATATTGAAGAACATGTCTCAGTACCTATTCCCTTCCCTGATGATGTCCCTGATGTCCCTAAAGTTGAACATTCCTTGAAGACAGTCCCCGTTGCTAGATCCAATTCTGATTTTTATGTTACATGATCAGGTCGCATTTCTAGACCTAGTGTAAAATACACAGCAACCTGGACATGATTGTTTTATATTTATTTATTTATTTAGTTGACGTTTGTTGACTGGGTTATTCTGACTGGGCAAAATAGCCCCTTTTCAGCAGAGACCCGAGGAGAAAAGCTCCAAGAGATAAACAGAAACAAAAGTAAATAACATGGTAAAAAATATTCCAAAGAGAAAAATGATACCAAAACAAAGCATACATAATACGAAATACAAAAAATATGACAGAAAGCATACAAAATAACATAATTGTAAATAATGTACAGTATATAGAAAATAGCAGAGTATGGTCAGATTTGAACATAAAAAAATAATAAAGATAAATATAAATATCATAAGAGGTCAAATGCTAATGGAATCTATAGGAGAAGCAGAAATAATTAAAGGCATTAGTATATACAGGGGTAGAGACCCACCTGAAAGGCCAGTAACCAGACAGCAGTTCATGGAAGCTGAGAGAACAAAATCAGGCAGTTAGCATAGTATATTGAAGCACAAAAACTGTTAGCAAAATATAAAGGAAGAAGCAGAGAGACGTGGGAGAGATAGGCAGAAGAGATATGTGCTTAGTTTTGCATGATTGCATGTCAAAGAATTAGTTCTGCATTATTGCATGTCAAATGATCATTTCTGTGTCAGTGCATGTCATTGAATACTGTCATTTAGTGTATGACCTATTTCTCAAAGAGGGAGGATGTAGCTCTGAGAGTGTGTATGTACCTTTAAGAAGCATTTCCAAGTGTAGGCACGTGCATATAAATAGTGAGCACGTGCAGGCAGCAGTGCCATTTTGAGAGAACAGCCAAAGTGTTAACATGTATGAGTGTAGCAGTCAGTCTGTTTATAAGTTTATTTAAGTTTAAGTTACTAAGCCTAAATCCTGCTGTGTTTGTATATAATAAATCTGCTAGAACCGAACCCACAAATGTTTGTCGGTTTTATCCTGACCGGACGAGGGACACTTGGGCAGGAATGTTCCTGAATACATTTCTACCCTTTTCACTAATATCCAGAGCTCTTCTGAAGATGCAGAAAGAATCACCCAAGATTATTGTGGTGACTCCTTTTTGGCCAAGGCAGTTGTGGTTCTCTCTTCTTTCAGAAGTAGCCAGGGCAAATATCACAAGCTTCCTCACAGACTGGATCTACTCACACAAGAACAGGGGTGTATGATATACCCTAACATCAATCATCTCCATTTGACTGCCTGGATGATAGGGTTTTAATTCTTTTTAGGTGCCTGTTTACTGGGGATGTACAGCAGGTGCTAATGGAGGGAAGAAAGCCTGCTGCTTGAAAAGATTTCTCTAGTTGGTGCCAACAACATAACCAGCAGCCATTAAGGGCTAGCTGTCCTCTGGTTTTACAATATTTGTGTGAGTTATTATCCTGTGGCCTTTCTTATCCCTCTGTCAAGGTTCATTTATCAGCCATTTCAGCATATCTGCCCATGGACCCTCCTCTTTCAATGCATTCTTATGTCAAAATGTTCTTGAAAGGGGTTTTGCACAAGAGGCCTCCAAGAAAACTAATGGCCCTCTTCGGATCTTAATTTTGTGCTAGAGAAGTAAACATTTGCTCTAGATGAACCAGCTAATCTGGCTAACGTGAGGTTCTAAACATGGAAAACAGTTTTACTGATTGTTCTGACCCTGCAAGAAGGGTATCTGAGTTGCAAACTCTTATGGTGAGTCAGGTCTATTTAACTTTCCATTGGGAAAGGGTTTCTTTGAGAACTAATCCTTCTTTTATGCCTAAAGTGGTATCCAAGTTTACTTTATGCCAAACTATCCATCTCCCTGTTTTCTTTCCTGAAAATTCCATACCTTGGATATCCACAGACAACTCAGGTACTATCTTATCAGAACTAAATCTTTCAGATCTTCAGATCAATTGTTCATTTCTTGTGAAGGTAAGAAGAAAGGACAACCTGTGTCAAAACAGACTATTTCCAAATGGTTGTCTAAGGCTATTACCTTTTGTTATACTCATCATAACTAAACTATTCCAGGCAGGGTCAAGGCACACTCTACAAGGGCCTTGGCTTCATCTATGGCTTTTTGAAAAGGGTTGGCTTCTAGAAGTATTCTAGAATCTGCTAATTAGTCCTCTATACATACTTTTAAAAAGCACTATAAGCTAGATTCCTTCTCTACGTCCAGATCAACCTTTGCTAGGACCTTTATCCATGGAGTCCTGGACTCTTCTCCTTCCACCTCCCATATGTAGTTAGCTATGCTAATCTACCCATATAGCCAAGGCTGCTGCAGTGGTGATCAATATGAAAAACATAGTTCAGTTGTGTAAGCTGAACTTACCATAACAGTAGATGTTTGAATGATCACTGTTGCAGTAGCTGCTCCACTTTTTATGCCAGGGTGTCTACATTTATTTTTGTTGTTCCTAGCATTGTCTTTTCAAGGCTCAGCCTCCTTCTTTCTGCTGTTGTGAAAGCTCTGAAGGGCTTTAGGCCAGTACTTGTCTTTCAGTCAGCTCCGTTCAAGCTGCCTGACAGTTTGGATGATTGGAAGGTGCCCTGAATCTTTGGAAGCTAGCCAGCTGTTATATCCTTGGTAGGATATAACCCATATAACTAAAGCTACTGCAGCAGTGATCATACTGTTATGGTAAGTTCAACTTACACAACTGTACTTTCTTTACTATATAGGATCTGTTCGATAGAAAGTCTTTGAACTGCTGAGTGGTTTCTGGACTGATGTCAATTTTTAAGTGGTTAGTTAGTAGGACTGAATGGTGTACCATATCAAAGGCTCGGGTTAGGTCAGTGAATAGGTGAGGTTTCATAAGCAACAAAGGATTATGATCAGGTCTCTTCAGTTATAATCACAATCACTAGAAAATTTCATCAAAAAGTGCAGAAATATTTTGTAAAGATTATGGGAAAATTGTGGATTTCAGTACCCAACTTCATTACCCTCTAATAGTTTGTTATATTGCATGCTGCAACTCATATTAATTATGCATGTTACATGACAGTTGTGCTGCCATGTACTGGTGCTTTCATTTTGAGTTTTTCCTAAACTAACAATTAACTCTAGAAAACACTTAAACATGGTTGGTATCTACATTCCTTCTGGTAACAACCTCTCCACCGTAGGACACATTATCCACTGGATATCATACTCCCTCCCTCTAGAATCTATCTTTATGGGTGATTTCAGCATAGACTGGTACACATGCAACTCCAACAGGTCAACTAATCACATAAATCTTCACGGCTTTTCACAAACAATTCATTTCCCCTACTAGGGTTAACAAAACATCTAAAAGGCAACCTATCCTGGACTGGACCCTTACAAACTCTCCTTACAGTCAGGGTGTTTCCCAGATACCCTCAGTGACTACTACCCCACCTACCTAGTTAGACATTAATTAAATCCAGTAAAACTCAGTTCTTACCAACAAATCCAAAACAAAAGAAACTTCTCCTCTAAGCAATTTATATGCACCCTAAAACACTGTAACTTTCACCCCTCAAGTATCTCCTCCAAGAGGAAGCCATATTTTTTTTTTATTCTACCTTCCTTAAGGTCCTGGACAACCTTTTTCCTTCAAGAACTATAAGAATGAAGCCCACCTTTACCCCCCTGGTTAAACAAGGAAACTAGATCATTACTAAAAATAAGAGACAAAGCTTTGGAAAAGTGGCACATTAACAAAACATCAGCAAATAAACAGGTGTATTTGGAATTAAGAAACAAAGCCAAAAAACAAATTGGATAAGATAAAATAAACCACTACAGCTCCACCCAAACTAAACACCAAAAAGATCCGCAAAAATTCTGGTCAGCTATAAAAAATATCCTGCACCCTGGCCAAGCTAGAACACCTCCCCCATCAACCAACAATACTATAGACAGTATTAAAAAATCAATTTAACAAATATTTCACAGAAACCCGACTCAGTACCAAATAAGCATTACAATACCTTTTCCTTCTAACCCATCCCTACTGAAACTATAAAATAAATCTACAGAAACTAAAACCAACAACCCTAGCAGCTGATCAAATACCAGCCACGTACCTCAAAGTCTCAGCAGAAGCCATCTCCTACCCTGTATCCATCCTTATGAATCATTCCATCTCTAAACGAAAAGTGCCAACTACCTGGAAAACATCTCACATCATCCCTCTACATAAAGGAGGAAAATCAATAGACCTATCCCACTACCATCTCATTGCAATACTATCCCCTCTATCCAAAATCTGAGAGAGATGAATTCACTCTCAACTAATTAACTACCTCCTAACCAGCAATCTCCTTTCTAACACTCAGCATGGTTCAAGCCTAAATACACCACAACTACTGCCCTGATGTCCTTTATCAACACAGTAAATCAGCACAGAAATGAAGGCAAACTAGTATCCTCAGTCTTTCTTGATCTATCCAAAGCCTTTGATATTGTATTCCATAACAAACTAATAACAGTCCTTTCAGACCTTCAGCTCAACCATTCTGCTTTAACATGATTCCAAGATTATCTTGCCGGACAGCAGCAAGCTGTCAAATGGCAACAAAAACTCTCCTCGCTACAGCCAGTCACTCTGGGAGTGCCACAGGGTTCTATCCTGGGCCCTCTCCTCTTCACACTATTTATTAACAATCTACATACTTCTACCCTACATGCTCACCTTGTCTGGTATGCAGATGATTCTACCCTAATATGTGTAGCTCCCATACTCCAGCAACTCCAACTTATAACCCAGAAATCCTCCTCTTCAGTTAAATCTTGGTTAGCTAATGCCCAACTTATTCTTGACCCCAATAAGACTAATCTCATGCTTTTTCAACCCACAAGAGCCACTGATCCCCCCCTTCTAACTTTAATATCTCATCAACTAATAATACAATTATCTCCCCAGTACCCCAGTCCAAACTTCTCAGTGTAATCATAGACAGCAACATGAGATTCGGCATTCACATAGACCAGACTATAAAAAATGTACATAAAAAACTTGGGTTATTATAGAGACATAATATAATTCCTCACGAATAACACAAAAAGTACCATTGCTAAAATGCACATTGCCTCCACCCTTCTCTATGCAGCACCTATACTCAATAACCTAAGGAAATCCAATCTAAATAAACTAGACACATGCTATAATAAAATTGTTGTTTACCACAGTATCTTCTTATATATCACATCACTGCCTAGCTCTAAAACAACTGCTGTGGCTAGAAATTCCAAATCTACTAGCCTAAAACCAACTGACCATGGCCCACCAACTACACTATCAACCAGACAAGACTCCTGCCCTGCTTAACCTCCACCAACCTCACTCTTCCAATCAAATCTTGTTACAATAACAACTCCTTAGTAAAGGTATCTAAAGCTAACAACTCTGCCAGACAATCTCTTTACTCATATTGCATAGCAAACCCTTGGAATTCTTTCCCCCAAACATTAAAACTATCACCAGCACTTCAAAATTCAAAGAGACCCTCAAAACACATCTAACCAAGATATGGATATGCTCCTGCACTAACCCAGGCTAAAAAAACACCCTAAATAGCTCTCCTCCCATGAAAACAAATGCATTGCTACTGTATAACTATGTAGCTTTGAACATTCCATTCTGTCTTTTTACCCACTGAAAAATGTCTCTAGGACCTGAAACACAGTGTAAAGTAAATCCAAAATATTTGTTTTTCTTATTGTATATGTTCATTGAATATATGTACCAACACAATATTCCTATTTAGTAGAGTTATTTCTTTTTTTTTTTCTCTCCCTGCTTTATGTCTGTAATGAATCTGATTACACTGTTATGTATACATTTCTCTGTGATATCAAATGCATTACTGCGGGATATATTGTAAATGTATATTGTCAAAATGTACTAAGGGAATGTACAATGCTGTGAATCTGTATGTTACTTTCTCTGGAGCCTTTCTCCCCAGGCCTCTGCTGAAAAACATCTGTGTCCAGTCAGACTTTCCAGGTAAACAAATGTAAAAAAAAAATAACTGTAAAATAAAAAAATAAATTAAATGTAGTGTAAGCTATGCTTCTCACAGTATTTCTTCAAAGCTTCTAAACATCACAGATAGTGAAACACATGCAAATTAGGCATTCATTCGGGTAGTCCTTCTTGAACAGAATATTATGGAAACCTAATAACCTGAGCTTGTTTTGCTAAAAAAACAAATTTGTAAATCAATTAGTGAATTTCTGTTCCTCCTCACAATATATCTAGCAGAAAAAAACATAATTCTGAAACCCCTTAAATGCATAAAACAAATTGCAAAAAAAAATTGTGATAAAGGTACAACTTTCATGAAATCCATCAATGGTAAGGTGTTGATGGGTGTTTCTTTACATTTTTTATTCATGCAGTTAGGTCACTTAAACTTGTATGGAATCACTGAATTCAAGTGCTTTAAATACATTTGTTATTTTAAACAACCAGGTCATTTAAACTTTTCATTAATTTAAATTACCAGGTAGGATGAACTGTTAATAGCAATGAAACTCAGCCCTACAGAACAAAACTTTGTAGTCACACTGTCTTTTCCACATGAATGAAAACATTCTCACCTCTTTGTACACCAATTGTTTAATTTAATTTGTCACTGAAAAGTTCTCTATCTGCCTGTGATCATGTTCTGACTTGTAGCCTAAATGATGAATCCAGTTTTAGAATAAGTCCCTTGAAAATTGACTTTTTCCTACTTTCCTTTATTTATACAGCAACATTTTCTTAAACTGTTGTTATCCTTGTTTACATTTACTTGAATGTTTAAATAGCTTCATCAGTTTAATGAAAAATAGAATGTCAGTAAGTATTTTTAAAAAAATGCAGATTTTCTGAGTGCAAGAGAAGAAATGCAAAAATGTGGCAAATTAATAAAAACGTAAAATAATAAAATTATGTTTGCTAATTATAACTACAATATACACCCACAGCACACTGTTTGGGGGGGGGGGGCTTGCTGCCGCACATCCTGGTGTGTCCTAATATAAACAACTGTCAACTTACTTGCTATGCGTTCTTATATGGATGTCAAGATTCACTTCTTTAAGTTTATTTCACTCTGCTTTTGAGGTGAATTTCTTGGCATAGGTTCATAGGTTTGTAGTAGTTGATCCGTATGGCTCGTTTCTAACCTACATAGGTTCATAGGTGTGTACTAAACTAATGGTTCTGGAGTCTTTACAAGCCTAGCCCATAGAAGTGCCCTGGCATCTTGCCACCCAACATTAGTTCCCAGTGATCCCCGTGGTGAACTTTCTATTTCCCATCCACTCATCAAGATTTCTCTTGAAGAGGGACAACGAGATGCTCTGCTGGACATGTAAGTCTATTCCAGAGCATGGACAGTCTCTGGGTGAGGAACGTGTCCCTCCAGCATGTTCTGTTGATTGTGTTAATGAAGTTGAGGTCTTTGGAGTGTGTGGTCCAGAGGAATTGGGATTTCTTTAGATGTAGCATTTCTAACAGAGCTGGTTGTTACCCCTTTCCATATCGGACCACCTCAAGGATGTTTCTATAGATTCCCATCCATCCATTCATCCAGGTTGCATTTGGAGAGGGTTAGGTAATTACTTTGTTTAATATGAATGTGCATAGTATTCCAGAGGAAAGGAATTTTTTATGAAAGGTGTGTATCCCACCAGCTGGTTCTGTTTGCGTTGTGGTGGAAGTTTATATCTGTAGTATGGGTGTTTATGCTGTTGCATGTTTTGTGAGTTTGGAGAAGGTCACTCAGCTCAGGGCTGGCCTTCTAAGATAGACAGAATTCATCCCACAAGGGTCTGTAAGAGACAGAAAATAGAACTAGAAATGTAAGACATTCTGCATAGGTCAAAGGAACTCTAGTCCTAGATGTTCTTAATGAGGAAGTGTTGAGGTCTTTCAAGTCATATGTTTGGACAGATATATGCCGAAGGGAGTATTATATTCAGTAATGGGGCTAATGAGGAAATAGTGGAGAAGGAGGAGGACATCCCTGAAGCTGGGAGATCTCATCTTCATCTTAAGGAATACAAAGAATTCACATTGCCAAAAACAAGATCTTCAGATTTGCCTTATTAACAGACTTTTGCACCCACCATTGTGATCTCATACAGGGACTCCACTGGACACCTGTTCCCAACAGGGCTTATAGGTTTGTAAGTTCAAAGGTACTTACAAGGCTACTGATCAGTGAGGATCTTAAGAAGTCTAGCCCCGCATTGCGGTTGTTCCAGCTGTGACAAGTGTTTGGACAGGTGCGTACTGAAACGGTCATTATACTGAATAATTGACCTAATAGTGCCAAATATAGATGAACTATTACATCCCTGGATCTGGACACTACACCCTTAGATATAAACTGTGTGATGCAAAATTACTTCTCCACAATACTGGATGCATGACGGTCAAAGGACAATTTATTTGCACCATAGGTTCCCAGCTGTTTAACTACGGGATCAATTTTCAGGACAGTGTTGTCAATGAGATAATTACAAAGGGAGTCATGCTTGCTGAAGGATATGATTATACATTCCTTGGCAATTACTTTCAGTTTGCAGTTTTGACACCAAATATTTCTTTGAGAAAGTCCCTCTTGTATCATCCTGTTATCCTTAGAGGAATGTATGATGGCACCAAGTTTGGGATCATCTGCAGACTTGGTCATCCACAATCCTTTTGATCTTTGCAAAGTAAATGACAATGAGAAATAGCCCAAGGACTGAACCCTGGGGCATTCTGTTTGTGAACCTGTTCGCTGTCCATCAAGTTGCATAGGGTTTAACATTTAGCTGGGAGAGTTTATTTATGGTTCCTGAGTATGGGATGGTACTGAACACCTTTGCAAGGTTCAGACAAGCAGTGGTCACAGATCTGACCTCATCCATTACCACAGTGACTTGTTGGAAGAAGTCAACTAGGTAAAGTAGGGAGGATCTGCCCTTAATGAATCCAAACTGGGTTGACCCAAGAGTCTGTTGGACACCAATATCCCTATTTATTCATTGTATAATGGTAATTACTTGGGTCAGTTGTAGCCTCATCTTTGTGCAAGGTAATAACTGCAGCTCTCCTACATTCATCCGGCACTAAACCTGTCTTGAGTCTAATGTTGAATATCCTCTATGGGAGATCTAACAATTCATCTTTTAGACTTGCCAGTAGATAGCCTGATATGTCATTAAGCCCCACAGATGCAGTGCTCTTGACCTGAGATAGTGCTTGCAAAATTTGTTTTTGGTTGTTTGGGGAGAGGCATGGGTATTTGATTTGATAATATTGAAGGGAAGAGGGGAGTCAAGGTGGAGATGAATTTACCCACCAGTAGATATAGGGTCTATCCTCTGGGTCTGAATATCTGGTATCATTTGATATTAGCTTTGTGCAGTGTTGTGCATTATTTATGAGATTCCTGATATAGTTAAAGAAGTTTTGTGATTATTCTTCACCTGGGTAGCTGTTTGTACCTCATATCTGGCTTTGGGTGATATGATCATGATTGTTCCTTGTTTAGTTTAGCAAGAGTGTTTGTGGCTTCTGGAGAGTTAGACTTATTTTTGATGCAATGATTTTTTTTTTTATTTCCCATTTGAAAAACAAACGTATTCTTTAAGGAATAGCTAAGATACTGATATCACACTTATTTGGCCTTGGGTCATATCAGCAATAAGGGAAAATGTATTCTCACAACTAGGACCTGCTATATATTCTCACAACTAGGACCTGCTATATATTCTCACAACTAGGACCTGCTATATGGAACCACCAACCCAAAGAAACCAACACACTATCTACAGTAAGCAACTTTAAAAATCACTACAGAACACCACTATAAAAAAGCCATGTACAGCTTCTTTAGGGATAGTGGTTAAATGACAATATAACCTTTTCATCTATGATCTTCCACACTGATCTGTACCACTCTGCAATGGTATTAACATAACTAGATGCACGATATACTGTATATGATATTCTTTGTGCTGCAGTGCATGTTCTGTTGTGTCTGGCAAAGTTTTTGACTGTTGCATTTACTCTGATTAACACTACAGTTCTTGATTTTATAGTATTATGTTCTTTTCAACTGCTCTCTCAGCCTGGGTCATGGCTGAAAAGGCTCAACAGACCAGCCCACCTACATGGTTAAATAAATAAACACATAGATAAATAAAAATATATAAATTTGGTTATCAGCTGGGAAAGTTAGATGCAATTTCTAATGACCACAGGACATGGTGGTTGATCAGTTATGTATGATCAGTCCCAGGTCTCTAATAACTGTATTGATTTTGAAGGAGGTATTTTCTATATAGGAGGTACATGGTGCCAATGTTTTTCAAAGGAAACAATACTACACATTTATGCATTTAGCCTTTGTCCATTGTATTGCCCCTATTTAGTTGTACATGTCAGACCCTGTTTTGGGATATGGGAGTCCTCTGGAGAGATGATGATGGGTCCAAGTTTGAAATTATCTGCAAAGTTGGTATGGCAGGAGATTTTTGTCATCCAAATGGACACTAATGAAATAAATATCAAATAGGAAGTGCCCCAAATACAGAGCATTGGAGATCACAATAGTAATGCATTTTTTACTGACGGATTATGCCCCCAGATGTAATTTTATCTGGCCACGGTGGTGCAGCGGTTAGCGTTATCACCTCACACCAAGAGGCTCTCCGGTTTGATTCTCGACTGGCGTGCCTTCTGTACGGAGTCTGCATGTCCTCCCCACAGTTGAATTCACTTTAAAAGACATGCAGGTAGGTGCTGCGTGAGTGGGTGTGCCTTCCCTGAAGGTTGGGTGCAAGGCTGCCAACTCAACACCATAAAAATTCACTGCCAATCATTAGCAGACCAGAGTTCCGCTGTGGCGACCCCTAACCAGGAAAAGCCGAAAGACAGTTTATGCCCCCAGACGTAATTATATGGTTCCACCTGTGAACCAGTTAGCTAATCAGCAGATCATGTACAGATAAATGTACTTTGATTAGTTTATCTATAATGCCTGATTGTGGGATGGCCCCAAAGGTTCTGGCTAGGTCAAGGTACCCTTTATGTACCATATTGCTCTTGTCCAATAATGTAGCAACTCTTTCAAAGATGTTCTCTATGTTAAGTTGTTAAGTAGACAGGATCTGCCCTTCACAAACCTAAACTGATTTATCCCAAGAGATTATAAGCTGCCAATATATTTGTTTATAAGGTCAGTAAATATACTTTCCATGTTCTTGCAGATAAGGCTAGTGAGGACTGTTGGTCCATTGCTGGAAATATGTCCTATCACAGGCAAAAATCCCTCCATCGAACTCAGAGAGGTTAACCCGGGCAGATGCACAGGCATGCCAACTCCTGATGATTAAGGATCGATAACCAGTCCCAGCACACCGGAATTAGTCTGGGGGCAAGGAGTAAGTGAGGTACAGGGACCAAGCCTGCAATAATGATGGAAAGAGGGTTAAAAAGGGTCTATATTATATCAACGAATGTTTAGGCTGCCGAACACCTAAACGTCGACCTCTAAACATCGAAAGCTGCAAAGCGCGAACGGCCAATTACACAAATTTTTTTACAGGGAAAAAATTTGCTTGGCTGTCATCAGGAACTTGCCCTTTTCCCCAATGTAGAGCAATCTCAGAGTTTATATATTTAGTTAGGGGTGTGTGGGGGGCACAGCCCCCACATCGGGGGGTCTGGGGAGTGAAGCCCCCCATTTGATTAGGGCTTGAAAGTATCTTTTGTTTTCCACCAGCCAAGTGAATTTTTACCCTGCAAGAAAATGTCCATAATTGGCTGTTCACAGTTTGTCGCTTTCAATGTTTAGGGATTGACGTTTAGGTGTTCAACAACCTAAACATTCATTGATATAATATAGACCCTAAAAAAATAAGTTAGGCCATTTACAATAGATGTAAAATTCACAGTATGCATAGTGAAGTAGTCCTAGCTCATACAAAAAGTGGCAGATGTTATTTATGGAAACACTGACCAGCGCAAGGTAAAATGCACTAGGCTGCTTGCAGAGATCTAAAAGTTACCAGACTGACTGCAGAGACCTAAAAGCTAAGGATAGCAGGATAAATCATTTTGGGTAAGCCATTTATACTGGAGGAAAGCAGAACCATCACTAAAACAAGTGCGTCATCTTCTGACAATAACATTCTAAACTATTTGATTAGGATAGTGGCTCTGAGTAAAAAGGCAAAATAACTGTCACATCAGTACAAAAATGTGATAGCGTGATAACTGAATTTTAAATTGTGGCAGAAAGATTGCTGAAGTATCTGCTGCTTTATTTTATGAAATGCCTGTTTCTCCCATGCTAAAAGTTATTGGTAATCACTTACTGTGGTAAATGGCTATAACAAAGCAATTTTTTTTGTTCCATGTATCAGAGGACAAGTCACAAAGCTACTAGACCATGTTCCTGACAAAGAATCCTGGCGCTCATAGACTGCACTTCAAATTCTCAAAAATCTCTTACTCAGTCATTGCCTCCCCAACTCAAACATGAATTTAATCTGTATGTATGTATACATTATATGTTTGTGTATTTATTTATTTACACTGCCATAAAAATTTAGTACAGGTATTTAAATCACTATTTTTTCAGAAAACTAAAAAAAGTGGATTAGCAAGGAGGAAGTAGGGATAGCTATGAAGAGGATAAAGAACAGAAAGGCTGTTGGTCCAGATGACATACCTGTAGAAGCATGGAGGTGTTTAGGTGAAATGGCAGTGGAGTTTTTAACTAGATTGTTTAATGAAATCTTGGAAAGTGAGAGGATGCCTGAAGAATGGAGAAAAAGTGTTTTGGTGCCGATTTTTAAGAATAAGGGTGATGTGCAGAGCTGTAGTAACTACAGAGGGATAAAATTGATCAGTCACAGCATGAACTTATGGGAAAGAGTAGTGGAAGCTAGGTTAAGAAGGGAGGTGATGATTAGTGATCAGCAGTATGGTTTCATGCCAGGAAAGAGCACTACAGATGCGATGTTTGCTTTGAGAGTGTTGATTGGAGAAGTACAGAGAATGTCAGAAGGAGTTGCATTGTGTCTTTGTGGATTTAGAGAAAGCATATGACAGGGTGCCTAGGGAGGAGTTGTGGTATTGTATGAGGAAGTCGGGAGTGTCAGAGAAGTATGTAAGAGTGGTACAGGATATGTACGAGGGTAGTGTGACAGCAGTGAGGTCTGCGGTGGGAGTGACGGATGCGTTTAAGGTGGAGGTGGGATTACATCAAGGTTCAGCTCTGAGCCCTTTCTTATTTGTAATGGTGATGGATGGGTTGACAGACAAGATCAGACAGGAGTTCCCGTGGACTATGATGTTTGCAGATGACATTGTGATCTGTAGTGAGAGTATGGAACAGGTGGAGGAGACCCTGGAGAGGTAGAGATATGCTCTAGAGAGAAGAGGAATGAAGGTCAGCAGGACTAAGACAGACTATATGTGTGTGAATGAGAGAGAGGATAGAGGAATGGTGAGGATGCAGGGAGTAGAGGTGGTGAAGGTGGATGAGTTTAAATACTTGGGATCAACAGTTCAGAGTAATGGTGAGTGTGGAAGAGAGATGAAGAAGAGAGTACAGGCAGGATGGAGTGGCTGGAGAAGAGTGTCAGGAGTGATTTGTGACAGACGAGTACCAGTAAGAGTGAAAGGGAAGGTCTACAAGAGGGTAGTGAGACCAGCTATGTTATATGGGTTGGAGACAGTGGCATTGACAAAAAGGCAGGAGTCAGAGCTTGACGTGGCAGAGTTGAAGATGTTAAGATTTGCACTGGGTGTGACGAGGATGGACAGGATTAGGAATAAGTATATTAGAGGGTCAGCCCAGGTTGGAAGCTTTGGAGACAAAGCCAGAGAGGCAAGATTACGTTGGTTTGGACATGTGCTGATGAGGGATGCAGAGTATATTGGGAAAAAGATGCTAAGAATGAATTTGCTAGGTAACAGGAAAAGAGGAAGGCCTAAGATAAGGTTTATGGATGTGGTGAGAGAGGACATACAGGTGGTTGGTGTGACAAAGCAAGATGCAGAGGACAGGAAGAAATGGAAACAGTTGATCTGCTGTGGCGACCCCTAACGGGAGCAGCCGAAAGAAGAAGATTTTTTCAAAAAACTGGAAGTTAACCCTGATAATTCCCATCTCAAAGGGCTGCAATATAAAGAATGCCCTCAATTCACATTCAGTTTCCTTGTTATCCCTACATATCAAAATTCCTGAACCTGAAATTTCCATTCATTAGCTGTTAATGGACAATGTGGGTTTCTTAATGGGGTAACAATGCCATATTAGTATGGCTTGCATTATCCAAGCATAATGTTCTGCTGAGCTGTGCTCCTTCCATCAAGCTTCAAAGATCCTTTCATACATGCAGTATTTTATTCTTTGCTAATCCATGGAAATGACCTCTCTTTGAACCTTATCACCGATCTTATTAAACAGATCACTGCTCATCATTCCGGTAGCTTGGTGTTGCTCAGTGTCAAAGACCTTTGTTTCTGTCCTAACCCCACCATGCATATGCTTACCCAAAAATCAGACCTTTGACTTCTATTTTCTGTTATACTACTCAGGGATCTTTGTCATATTATATTCAGTTGAATCAGATGAAACATCGTGTTTTGTACTGTTATCTTAGCCAAGACCTCTTGTTGGCTCATGGGAGATGTAACCTAAAAGCTCAACTTTATGTTTGCAAGGGTTGTAGTGTCTCCAACCATGCCAAGACTGATCCTTTTCTTCCTAGTTGATAACATTTCTTACATACTGCCAAAGCCATTGAATCAATCCAAATTTTGAAATTCCTTTGAAATAACACAGATAGCTCTGTCTCCTTTTATTGCATATACGTTTATTTATTTATTGGCATTTGTTTACTGGGAAGGTCCACTGGGCTAAAGAGCCCATTTTCAGTGAAGGCCTGGGGAGAAAAACTCCAATTACATGTTAAAAGTTACATTTCATGTTAACAACAACTAATTGGGTTACAGAGTTACACAGTTTCTAATAATACAAATATATTAAAGAATAATTAATACAAAAGACAAAAATGAGACAAATACTGAACAATAATTAAAGTAAGGGAAAATCAGTTTGGGTTACACTGAACAGGTTTGACAAATTGAAGAAACAGTGGTAATTGATTTCATGTTGCAGCTTTGATGTTATTTCTGCAGTTTCTAAATCAGAATATGAGTATGGAAGAGGTGCAAGAAATGACAGTGATGAAAATGCAAGTAGGCAGAAGCTTAATGCTTAATGGGATAAAGGCAGAAGCTTAATAGGAAATAGTTAGAAAGTTGTATGCCTAGGTGAGAAGAGGAGATGTTGAGGTGAATTCAGGAAGAATTGGGTTAAATTCTACTGGAGAATTAAGAGGTTATAGAGGTTGAATAGTTAGGAAGAAGCAATACTGGGGATCAGGAGAAGGGGTTAAGTTATGGTGTCAGACTGGGTGGGGCAGTTACAAATCCAGTTAAAGAGGAGATGGTTGTGTAGAGCTTTTTTGAAGTTAGTGGGCTGTTGTATGGAGCAGACATGTGAGGGGAGATTGTTCCAAGATCTGGCAATTGTCCAGCTATATAGGAGTTTACCTGCAGATAGGTTTGGTTTGTGGATTTGTAGTAGGTATAAATGCCATACAAGATGAAAAAAACTGCTGAAAGAATCTACATGAATTCCCTGAGTCCTGCCTGATGAAAAAGCTTTGCTTCCCAATTAGAGTAAACTTTCCAAGCCACTGTTTAATCATTTTCTTTTAATGCAAATCAGAATGGCAACAGTCTTATTAGCATTCCAAAATAAATGCTTAGATTCATAACTGTTATACCAAAACAGAATGCTAAGATTCTTATTCATATTCCAAAATAAATGCTAAGATTCTTATTAATATACCAAAATACAGTGCTGAGATTCATATCCATATTCCAAAACAGAATGCTAAGCTTATTGATACTATTCCAAAATAAATGCTAAGATTCTTATTTGTGTACCGAAACAGAATGCTGATTCATATTGGTATTCCAAAACAGAATAATAATATTCATATTTGTATTCCAGAATAAATGCAAAGATTCCTATTCATATTACAAAACACAATGCTAAAATTCTTATTTGTATTCCAAAATAAATGCTAAGACTCTTATCCATATTCCAGAAATGCTAAAATTCATATTAGCATTCCAACATAAATGCAAAGATTATTTATTTATTTGACATTTGTTAACCGGGATAGTCCATCTGAGCAAAAGCCCTTTTTCAGTGGAGGCCTGGGGAGAAAAGCTCCACAGTACAAGTAAACAAGAAAATTTACAAAACTGAAAATGAATACTGTGAAAATGTTATAATAAAACAGTTAAGTAAATGTAGTTAAATCTCCACAGTGCAATATAGTAAGAGGCATTATAACATTCTTGAAAAAACATAGCAAAGAAATATACCATAAAACATTTGAATGAATTTACATAACACATTGGATTACCTTTAGAGGGTAATTGTACAACACAGAGCAGTTAACTGAGTTATGGTAGTAGTAAAGAGAGTACTAGAGAGGATAGTGCTAGAGAAAAGGGGTGGGTTCATGTGGGATGATTACAGAGGCAAATCCTTGTGTTATTTAAGTACTTTTTGCAAGTTTCTTGAATTTGTGGATGTAGGAAATGTTTCTAAGGTTCATGGGAGCTTGCTCCATGCAAGAGCAGTGAAGTAGCTGTAGAGATTCTGTCCAATAGATTTTTTAGGTTTGTGAATTTGTAAGAGACATTGGTCAGAGTTTCTGAGGGATCGAGGGGGCTTGTAGAGGGAGATAAGTGAGGAAATGCTAGGGCAAGAGGAGGGCTTATTCAAAACAGTATGGATAATGAGAGGTTGGGTAAATAAGAGTTGGTTAGAAAACTCTAGTCCACTGAGTGTCTGGAGAGTGTGACAGTGGTGTGATCTTGAGGGTAGATTGGCTGCAAATCTAGCAACTTTGTTATGGGTGGTTTCAATTTTAAAAAGTAATGAAGACTATAAGTTCATTAGAATTTGAGAGCTGTAAAAGAGGTTGGGGAGAAGGTAAGCTTGGGCTAGTGAGATCCTGGAACTGGGTATAAGGAACCTTTTGTTTCTATAGAGTAAAACAAGCTTTTGGTGGGTTTTCTTGATAGAGTTACGTACATGAAGGTCAAATTTTTGTTGATTGTCCACTATTATTCCAAGCAGTTTAGTGTGTGATTCAGCTATGATTGTAATGTTGATTGAAAAGATGGTAAATGAGGATTTAAGATGGTAAAGATTATTATTAAGATTAAGAATGCCAACATTCTTATTAATATTTCAAAACAGAATACTAAGATTCTTATTAGTTTTCCAAAACAGAATGGTAACATTTTTATTAATATTCTAAAACAAAATACTAAGATTTTTATTAGTGTTCCAAAATCAATGCTAAGATTCTTATTTGCATTCCAAAATGGAATGCTAAAGATTCGTATTAGTATGCCAAAACAGAATGCTAAAATTCCTATTAGTATTCCAAAGCAGAATGTAAGATTCTTATTCATATTCCATAACAGAACATTGATTCTTATTAGTATTCCCAAACAAAATGCTAAAATTCTTATTAGCATTCCAAAATACATGCTAAGATTCTTATCCATATTCCAAAACAGAGTGATAAGATTCTTATTTCTATTCCCAAACAGAATGATAAGATTCTTATTCATATTCCAAAATAAATGCTAAGATTATTATTAGTATTTCATCTGCCGCTGTGGTGCAGCGGTAGTTTTGTTGCCTCACAGCAAGAGGTTCTCTAGTTCGATTCTCGGCTGGTGTGCAGGGAGTGCCTTCTGTGTGGAGTCTGCATGTCCTCCCCACGGTCGAGTGGCATTCCGAAAGACATGCGTGAATGGGCGTGCCTTCGTTGAAGATTGGGCGTCAAGCTGGCAACTCAGCACTGTAAAAACCTACTGCCAATCATTAGCGGACCAGAGTTCCGCTGTGGCGACCCCTAACCGGGAAAAGCTGAAAGACAAACAACAACATTCTTATTAGTATTTCAAAACAGAATGTTAAGATTCATATTTATATTCCAAAATAAAATAAGATTCATATTAATATTCCAAAACAGAATGTTAAGATTTTTATTAATATTCCAAAATAAATGCTAAAATTCTTATTTGTATTCACAAACAGAATGCTAATATTCTTATTAGTATTTCAAAATAAATACTAATGTTCTTATTTATATTCCAAAAATGCTAACATTCTTATTAGTATTCCAAAGCAGAATGCCAAGATTGTTATCAATATTCAAAACAAAATGCTGAGATTCTT
This sequence comes from Protopterus annectens, assembly GCF_019279795.1. NCBI lineage: Eukaryota > Metazoa > Chordata > Ceratodontiformes > Protopteridae > Protopterus > Protopterus annectens. The sequence goes on from NC_056728.1 coordinate 1,259,330,404, forward strand.
ATTAGTATTCCAAAATAAATGCTAAGATTCTTATTCATATTCCAAAACAGAACGCTGATTCCTATTAGTATTACAAAAAATGCTAAGATTCATATTCATGTCCCAAAATATAATGCTAAAATTCTTATTCCAATACAGAATGCTCAGATTTTTATTAGTATTCAAAAAATAAATATTAGGATTCTTATTTTTGTTCCAAAACAGAATGCCAAGATGCTTGCTAGTATTTAAAAATAAATGCTAAGATTTTTATTAGCATTCCAAAATAAATGTTAATATTCTTATTAATAGTCCAAAACAGAAAATTAAAATTATTGTACTTATTACAAAATAAATGTAAGATCCTTATTAATATTCCAAATCAGAATGTCAACATTCTTATTAGTATTCCAAAATAAATGCTAAGATTCTTATTCATTTTCCAAACCAGAATGCTAAGATTCTTATTAATATTCGAATATAGAATGCTACGATTCTCATTAATATTCCAAAACCAATGTTATGATTCTTAATATTCCAAAATAAGTGCTAAGATTCTTTTTTGGGCAATAATGGAGAGCACCGGACCTCACATAAGTGCAAATCGAGAATGCCAAGTGACGTGGTTACACAAAGTCTAGTGTTCTCTATTACCACCTGAAAATGTTACTGCAACTAAATATGATAAAAGAAAAAAGTTTTTAATGGCTGCAAAGCATATCTCTCAGGTGTCTTTGACAATTAGAAAAATTCTTGGCATTGAATGTGTAACATGCCCTTCAAATGTGGAACAGTGTAGAATATTGGCTTTTTAAGACTGAAAATGAGGAACATTCCTTATAATAAGGTCACTTGAAAGGTATGAGTAACAATAATGGGTTTTCTGTTTATTAAGCAATAAAGCAGAGAACTGTGGCAACCCCTAACTGGGAAAAGCCGAAAGAAGAAGAAGAAGCAATAAAGTAGAGAGCTATGGCGACCCCTAACCGGGAAAAGCCGAAAGAAGAAGAAGAAGAAGAAGCAATAAAGTAGAGAGCTGTGGCGACCCCTAACCGGGAAAAGCCGAAAGGAGAAGAATAAGCAATAAAGTAGAGAGCTGTGGTGACCCCTAACTGGGAAAAGCAGAAAGAAGAAGAAGAAGCAATAAAGTAGAGAGCTGTGGTGACCCCTAACTGGGAAAAGCTGAAAGGAGAAGAAGAAGCAATAAAGTAGAGAGCTGTGATGACCCCTAACCGTGAAAAGCTGAAAGAAGAAGAAGAAGCAATAAAGTAGAGATCTGTGGTGACCCCTAACCGGGAAAAGCCGAAAGAAGAAGAAGAAGCAATAAAGTAGAGAGCTGTTGCGACCCCTAACCGGGAAAAGCTGAAAGAAGAAGCAATAAAGTAGAGAGCTGTGGCGACCCCTAACCGGGAAAAGCCGAAAGAAGAAGAAGAAGCAATAAAGTAGAGAGCTGTGGCGACCTCTAACCGGGAAAAGCCGAAAGGAGAAGAAGAAGCAATAAAGTAGAGAGCTGTGGCGACCCCTAACTGGGAAAAGCCGAAAGAAGAAGAAGAAGCAATAAAGTAGAGAGCTGTGGGGACCCCTAACCGGGAAAAGCCGAAAGAAGAAGAAGAAGCAATAAAGTAGAGAGCTGTGGTGACCCCTCACCGGGAAAAGCCAAAAGAAGAAGAAGAAGCAATAAAGTAGAGAGCTGTGGTGACCCCTAACCGGGAAAAGCCGAAAGAAGAAGAAGAAGCAATAAAGTAGAGAGCTGTGGCTGAGATGATATGCAGCATCTTGCGCTCCTACATGTTATGCAACTGCCATAGCATTCTGAGAGCTACACAAAAACCCTGGTGTGCTCCAGTGTTCTCCATTATCAGCATTGTTTGTATTCTCAAACAGACTTCTAAGATTCTTATTAGTATTCTAAAATAAATGCTAAGATTCTTATTGAATTCCAAAACAGAATGCTAAGATTCTTATTAATATTCCAAAACAGAATGCTAATATTCTTATTAGTATTCCAAAATAAATACTAAGATTCTTATTAATATTCCAGAACAGAATGCTAAGATTCTTATTAGTCCTCCAAAATAAATACTTTCTTATTCATATTCCAAACAGAATGCTAAGATTCTTATTAATATTCCAAAACAGAATGCTAAAATTCTTACTACTATTCCAGAATCGATGCTAAGATTCTTATTTGTATTGCAAAACAGAATGCTAAGATTCTTATTAGTATTCCAAAATAATTGCTAAGACTCTTATCAATATTCCAAAACAGAATTATATGATTAGTATTAATATTCCAAAATACTGGCTATTATACTATCCTGCTATATAGACTATTATTTATTTATTTATGTATTTGTCTTTGTTGATCAGGAAAGTACAACTGGGCAGAATCTATTTTTAGCAAAGGCCCAGGGAGAAAAGTTTCACCACATTGCATTTATATTAACAAGTGATTTTCAGACAGTTCTCAGAAAATCAGCAGTTGCATTTCTCATGAAACAATAAACATAATTACAAGACAGGTATATACAGTGAAGTATTTACATCATCAATTATAAGTCTATACAGTTGTTCCAGCTGTAAAATCTTGCAGAAACAAATGGATTGATATTGTAGATGGGAAAACAGAAGAAGTTTAGTGTTCTTATATTTCAGTAAAGAAAGTTTTGCAAGAAGTTAGATACGTAATGAAGCATGAAGCGTAATGAAGTAAGTTACAAAATTATGTAGGAATGGAGATTTTAGTATCATATATGTTTGTAAAGAGTTCAAGAAATAAAATGAAGTTACAAAATTATGTAGGAGAGGAGGGGAGATAGTGGTGCATAGGAGGATAGTGGTAATAGCATACGACTGATAGAGCAGGGTTCTATTTAGGCTGCCTGTTCCAAACTACTGCAGCTAGAAGGTTTATAACTTAGGTATACAGGGGATGCATGAGAGGGGTAGAGTGGTGAATGGGGGCAGTAAGAAAAAAAAGGCAAGATGAGAAGCGGTGTTCAATTGGTCCTACCTCACTTGCAGCTCACCTTGTCCTATTCTAATTTCCATTCAAGCATCAACAACTTGATTTCTCTCATTCTTTGATATACACATAGTCGGTCTTAGGCATAGGCCAACTAGGCTGCTGCCTAGGGCGCTGCTGTTGCAGGGGTGCTTTTCTAGTATTTATTTGGTGTAGGTAGACCAGGATGGGGGCAACTGGGTGATGGGTGCCGTGGAGCCCTTTTGCCAAGGGCACTAGCTGACCTAAGGCCGCTGCTAGATATACAGAGACTGTTCCTGACCTAGTGAGCTGGCATGGCATCTGGTTACAATCTGCAGTACCTGTAGCCATCCTTTAGCTATTAAATATGTTCCTGTTCACAGTCTCTGTGTCCTGCCGTATAATTTCAAAATTCTATAATTTTACAACTAGTGTCTGCCTTTACTTCTATTCAGTGATGTACTGTCATTATTTTAAGTAGCTCTACTATCATCTGTATGTGCATCTGCTTTCCACAGTAACCTATATGCTATACAGCCTCTTATATATGCATGTACTGTTGTATGATTATATATTTTAACTACTACAGATGTATCATCTAATATTGCTGTATGTGTTATGAAAACTATCACTGAGCTCCATGTTTGCCTTTGATTCAGATCATGTATGTAAGCAATACATAAGGATGGGACTGCAGACCTGTCTACCACTTGAATAAACATGGCTAAAGAGGATATTCAGGAAAATTCATAGCAGAAGACTACAAAGCCCTTCTCAAAATGACTTACTGAATTATAGGACATGGTTTAGTTAAATCAATGAGACTATTCAGGATAATTCTTAAACAAAATGACAAACATAGAATAATGCCAGCTTGGGTAAAGAATGGAAACAAGGTAAATGTCAATGACAAAAAGAGAAAGACAAATGTATTTTCATCTGTATGACATAGTGCTCATTCAGCTTTCTGTCACATAAATGGAAGCAGTGACTCCCAAAATGTGGAGCAGACAAGAAAAATGGAACACAGCTACTAGCAGCTTTAACTAATAGTTTTCACTGTATGGTTTAAATGGAGTTGTTTTATACACACTGAAGAAAGGTTTTGTACCTGAAAGCTCTGAGAGTTAATACATTTTAATGTATTACATGTCCATATTTCTTTGGAGTTTGTTCTTGTTGTTTTATACTTATCACATTTTAGAAGAACATTATGATTTTGTATTTTTCACTATGGATTTATGCTATGAAGTCTTAGCAATGAATGTGAGACAAACTTTTCAACATGGAGCAGAGACATTTTGGAAAAAAATTTGAGAAACTATTCCCAAAAAGGTACACCTAGCAGGTATTCTCTATACTGGAATTACATTTATGAAAGGCAGTCAGTTAAAAAGATGTGGAACAGTAAAATAATTCCGGGATTCATTACACATCATGCTGGAGCTCACAATTTCATTTATCTTTGCATGATGAGCGACAATGCTAATTAAATATGCATGATAAGCGACACTGCTAATTAAATATACAAGATACTAAGGCACATAACATGATGAGCAGCCACAGTTTGAGCCCACAACACAGGTTTGTGGCCACGTCATGGTAAGGCAGGGTTTACGTACACAATGTAAAACAGTAAGTGTTCCAAAAGTCCTGAGCTCTATAATTAAGTGCATATGCATGGCACAACAACAGGTTAATTAGGAGTACTTAAAGGCAAGACGAAGCCTACCAATAAGTGAACAAGGAAGGTTTATACTGTGGTACATTGCACCAAGTGAATTCATGGACATGTGAATATTACTGGCATTGTTATTCACAGTAAGAAATGATCATTAAATGTTCAGAAGGAAAAATGTGTTGTTGGAAAAGACATGCAAGCAACAAAAGTTTAGAAATTTCCATGGGCATATATACCAAGCTAAAAAATGAACACCACTGTTGAAAGCTGTAGTACTTAAAAAGAAAAACCAGGAGTCAGTTTAGCACTTTCGTTCCTTTACTTCCAGAACTTCATCAGAAAATTATATACATCAAGCTACCAGTACAGGAATACTAGCAAAGCAAATATATAAATTTCTGGACAAATGGTAAAAATTAAGTAACGTCTGTACTTACTACTCAGGGAAGTACAGATACTGGATACTACAGTGACATGCATGTTGTGAAAGGTAGGAAATTAGACACAGAACACATCCAAATAATTATGCAACTGATAATTATCAGTAATTAATATAATAATGTATTGATATATTAGTGCAGTATAACTGATAATAGATTAATTGATAATTAACAATTATCCATCCACAAGGATATGACACAGAAACAGAAATATCACGTGGAGTAGGAACTAAATTATTATGCTGTATAGATTGTTACAAATGTGCAAACCATGACAAGTGAGATGTATGTACATGAGATATATGGGACGTATAAGGAAATGTGTCTAAGATGCAAACGTTGCCAGAAATAGTCATGTGGGGGCAGTTCATTACCAACTATAAATATCTCTGTGTATGAATACGGAGATTATTAAAAGTATGATAGCAAGACCACTTACGAAAGTTGTCCCCAAGGAGAAGTAATCACAACATATGTGTGCGTTATTTCATTACTATGTATGAACAGGTGCCGCGTGCACTGTTTCAAAGTATCATGCGATGGAAATAGAAAGCATGTGTACCTATAAATGAACTGCAGTAGCAGTACGTTTGTATTAGCTGCTGCTGTCACACATGCACAGTTGACACAATAATGACAAAGTACATACCTGGAGGGTTTTGAGAATATGTTGCAAACTGACTACTGAACTGAGTTTCAGACAGACCTATAACAATGTTATTGTCCTCCATGCATCATCAATAACCTCCACTGCGTTACAGTCAGCAAAGCCATGCTATCAGAGGCATCTTCTCAGCAGTTTTGGCACAAAACAACAAATGATAATAAAAAACTTGCTGCCATTGATTACTTATGGTGCTTTGTGCTGTCATGCAATGGAAAATGCAATGTTTAGATCATTGAACTGGGTTTGCTCACAAGGAAATACAGTACTTATGGGATGAAGTTCACTCACCCAGCATAAACCCGAAACATATCAGATGTGTTAAGTAAGTCATTCTGCTATGTCACCAGTGTTTTTTTGTTTGCTTTGTTTACACACTCGCACAAGGCAGACAATGCTGGATATGAACACATGGCCATTTAAGTCAAGCAGGGTGTAGACATGTCAAGCAGCTGCTAGCTCCACAGGAGAAGTCATAACACCACTGCAAAAAAAGAACACGATTGAAAAGGTAACCTGAGCATTGTGTATGAATGCATTTGGGATATCTTAAAAGGAGTGCATCCCCTGGAGGATCAAAACACAGGTCTTGTGACAGTGTTGCCACTATATAGCATTTCACACAATAAGATCTGTGAAATAAGCCAGTCCTGCAATTTAGTACTTGATTCTGAACAAAATAATATACATAACACACTACTAGATCCAAACATATGTAATATACATCAGTGTTCTCCAGACCTGTGCAGTAATTCACGATGCCACAGAAGAAATCATATCACAGTGGTCAGACAGCACTCACCTGAAGGAATTACTTGAGCAGTGTGTTTTAATCTCAAAAGGTATGAAAACACCTGAGGGATCAAAACTCTCTACCTGAGTAAATGTAACCACTATATATAATTGTACTCAGTCATATCAGATATTTAAGCCATTCCTGCCTATTAACATTTGTTATGTTGCACACTCACAGGATAGCAAACAATGCTGGATTCCAATACAAGTCTTTGTAAGGCATTAAAAAAGCATCTCTACACCTGTACACTGACAAATGATGCCACAGAATTAGTCATAGCACATTTGCCACAAAATATACAGTAGAAGGGATAACATATCATTGTATTTGAATGGATATAGAGATATATATATATATATATATATATATATATATATATATATATATTGCACAAAAGTGTTCATGAGGCATCAAAAACATGCAGCCATGCAACCATTACCAGTAGATTAAACTACCCATATTGTGCCTGTTGATTGAGTCATTCCTGGACCTCAGTATTCTGTTACACGTTGCTGAGTTTGAACACCTGCCTGTGTAAATCCACATACTCTCCAGCTGTATATTACCCAATGACAACATGTCACAATTGTCACAAAACACACACTGAAAGGGATAATTATAGTATTAGTAAGGCAGTACAAAACGTGGGTTTTCTCTCTCCTATTGTAAACATTTCTACTAAATGAAATTTTACACATCAAATCTGTTAGAGAAACCAATCATGGCTGTTAGTATTGATTTACACATTAAGTAGTTCATACACCTGTCTATCGAAGTCAGTATTCTATATAATTGTGAATTAAGTGTGGATGTCACAGGAAAAGTCATACCAGGGAAGTCAGAAAGCACACACTTCTTATCAACAGCATGACTCTGTTTAGCTACTCCATGTCCAATTAACTATAGGCAAAGCCCACAATAACATCATAGCTAGCTATAGGTCCCATCATGAAACAGGAAAAGCATACAGTATACCTGGACTTACTGGAGTCACTTGCCATACAGCCCAACACCTTACTCATGGGTGATTTTAATTAACCTACCATAAACTGGGAAGAATACATGACTACAAACATGATGGCTCAGAGGTTCTTGGACTTTGTCGATGCAAATGACTGGAACAGTTAGTCAGCACACCCACAAGAGGCTCAAATGTCCTGGACATAGTACTAACTAACATGGAAGAGCATTGCACCCTCCACTGTGTGATGTCCTCCCTGGTAAGATTGGACCATATAGCAGTCTCATTTGATGTAATTATAAGACTGGATACCCCATTAAACTCAAAATTGCTTAAGAATTTTTCAAAGACAAATTACCTCCTACTAAGTGATGATATAAGAAGTTTAAAACCCCCCTCAAATGCAGATAATATGGAATCCTATACAGAGGTGTACACAAATGCCCTGTATAACCATTAAAGCAGTTGTATAGAATCGGCTGTACCTGACCAGAATAAAACCAGGTCTTGCGAAAATAAAAAGCCACCCTTGTGGACTTCTAGTATAAACAGGCTATACAACAAGAGAAATAAACTAATGTCCAAGAACAAGAGAGACAAAACTGGCTCAGCAGAGGAAGAAATCCCTCTCTAGCTTAAACAAACAAATTATATAGTGTGTCAAGTCCTCTAAAGCTAATTATGAAGTGAAAATAGCCTTCCTGACTAAGGATAATCATAAGGCATTCTTTAATTACATTTGAAATCTAAAATGGAATACCCAGCTATGCACTGAACTGGTTGTGGACAGCACAACCCATACTCAACCAGAGGTAATAGCCAACCTACTAGCTGACAGATTTGGAGCAAACTTCACTCCCCTGTCCCCTCCAATCATCCCCTGAAGTATACCTGCCACCAGCCCTCAGCCTATTATCTCAAAAGAGCATGTCATCTCAGCACTCTCCAAGGCTAAAAACACAGCATCAATGGGACCAGACAACATCCCAGGTTTCCTTTTAAACAACTTAAAACATGACCTAGCAGAATAACTTGGATCCCTGTTTAACCACAGCCTACAAACTGAATAGATTCTGGCAGAATAGAGGACAGCAACAGTAATCCCTCTGCACAAAGAGGGACCATCTACCGACCCTGGAATTATAGGTCCATAAGCTTGACTAGCCTCATCTGTAAGGCCATGGAAAGAATCATTATGGGCCTTATTAACAAGGGCATAGTTAATCTCCAAACTCTGAACCCAACCCTGTTCAGATTCATTAAAGGTAGATCATGCCTGTTAAACATGGTTGACTTATTTGAGAAAGTCACCATGGCCTTGGATGAGGGAACGACAGTGTATACCACCTATCTTGACCTAGCCAATGCATTTGACACAATCTCCCACTCAGGTTTTATACAGAAACTCTCCCAATTGAGAATTAACCCCTACATTACCATACTGGTAGCCAACTGGCTCACCAGCAGGACACATACTGTCAAAGTGGGTGACTTCACCTCTAGCAAAAGACCAATGGCATACTGCAGGGTTATGTGCTGGGCCTCTTACTGTTCAGAATTTATTTCTTAGAAGTCCAGGCAAATTTGGATGGCCTGTGGTTGACCAGGTTCACTGATGATTGCAAATTGGGAGCAATCATTGAGTCACCCAATGATGTTAATATACTGCAGACAGGGTTAATGCAGATAAATGATTGGTGCCAAAGCCACAGATTAAAGATAAATGCAAAAAAATGCATTGTTATTCCCTTTGGAAAAGCTGACATCCCTACTAATTACATTATAGACAGCACCCCCTAAGTGTAGACCCAGTGGTACATGATCTGGGTTCTCAGATTGACAGCAACTTGAACTTTAACCACCATGTATCCACAGCAGTAAAGAAATCCTTCTATGTAGCGCATCTTATAAGTAAAGGCATCACATCTAGATCTAAGGAAGTTATAATTCCATTATACTCGGCCCTCATCAGACCAATAATTGAGTACAATGCTCCCTTTTGCATGTCCCTCACCAGACACCTGCAACAATTAAAGAGACAACAGAGGCTTGTCACCAAGAAATTACATGGTACACAAAATAGGTCTTATATGATAAGACTGAAAGCCCTCTCACTGTATTCTGTCGTCTACTGGTTGCTCAGGGGTGTGTTATGCCTGGCTTACAGGGCAGTCTCTGACCCAGCCCTGATAGAAATGCTACACATTCGTAAATCAAATTGCATGAGGGTGACTCGCTCCAGGGATCTTAACCAAGCCTCTGACATGAACAGGTCATATTACAGAGATAGATACATCTCTCAGAGACTGCCACTTCTCTGGAACAAGCTTCCAATTCATGTGAAACAGAGCACCTCCATGACCCTCTTCAAATGCAAACTAAATCAACGGATGGGTGAATGCAAATTCACTCCTGGGGTGGTATCCATATCCCACCTGAACAGAGGAAGTTGGTATTAACTACCAAAGAACCATACCTCTATGAACTTCACTCACCTAACCACTGACAAATGGGGCAACTCAGGATAAATATGGCTAGGCTTGTAAGGGCTCTAGAGCCATTAGCCTAGCAACCTTCTATGAACCTATGAACTTATAATGACCTCAGCAGTGTGTTTAATGGATATGGCTCCCCTAAAAGGGGGTTTGAAGGCTCAAAAACATACAGCCACAGTGTTCAAACACAGGTTTCAGTTATGCGATTCAAATATGTTGAGTTAGACAGTCCTACCTGTCAATATTGTTTTACACACACACACACACACACACACACACACACACACACACACACACACACACACACACACACACACACACACATGCAAACAGTAGTTTGACATTGTTAGATTTAAATATCTTTGTAAGTCCACATTCTCTAAAACAGTGGATTAAAAGAAAACTCCACCTTAGAACTAAAAAAAATGTTTTTTTTCATTATATTTTTGTTTACTGGGCTATTGTAATGCCTCAAAATCACTTCAAGTGCTTCTTTTACAATTTGAATGTGTTTTCCTCAAAATGGAGGATGATGAGGCCTGCCTTGGTAATGTGATTTTGTTTTCTTGCTTTCATTCCTTCTTCCCAGGATAAAGTTCAAATCTTCCTTATATGAGTCATGCTAGACATAAGGAAGTGGTGGTGTTTTGTCATGCCATTAAGATAGAATGGCAGGACTGTGAATCACTGTCATCTAAATACATCTTCTGTAAAAGACCTACTGCTATGTTTCCTTGACTGAGCCTCGTTTATATGTCTGTCAGAGCTTGTTCTATACTATAAATAGCTGTTAGCTACTTCCAGCAAAAGAAAGTAGATAAATAGAAGGCTTTTGTAAAGGAATTCTTTTGTAGTTCTAAATGAAATGATAGACCTTCACCCACACTGTCATTTTGAGGTGTGAAAACTCTCACTGCAGTAAAGGATCCTTGCTGTACATTTACAGGTCACATGAGTGTGTGTGTGTGTGTGTGTGTGTGTGTGTGTGTGTGTGTGTGTGTGTGTGTGTGTGTGTGTGTAATGGAGAGCTAGATTATATGTCTGTGTGTACTTCATGTCCTTTAAAGAAAAAACAAATCAAAATGGTAATTTTGTTTAACTGTATATGTATGTCTACAAATACACACAAACACACACACACACACACACACACACAGATATATCTGTGTGAGTGTGTGAGTGCATAAAAATGCATGTAGCATGTAGAATACTAAATGTGAGATGCAGTACTGTGTTTAAATGCACGTCTGACTGTGTGTGTGTGTGTGTGTGTGTGTGTGTGTGTGTGTGTGTGTGTGTGTGTGTGTGTGTGTGTGCACGTGTGTGTGGGGGGGGTTGTACATTTAAACACAATTAAGTACTTCTGGTTTCCTTTTCTTAATGCTTTTAATACAAGAGTACATAGTAAGAATATGTTAAAGTAAATTCAGCTGTATATTATGGTTGCCATCAACAGTCGCATTTCCTTTGTGGACTACAAAATGTTCATGCACTCTAACAATATAAGGACTGACTCAAAGTCAGTGGGAATTCTAGATCATTACATGCAAGTCTTTTGTTTATGTTTGGATCAAGTCTATGTGATGTGGTTACAATATGCAAGGTAATTAGAAGCCATACAAACAAAAAATATGCTGCACTCATTACTACCGCTCTGCAGATATGCTTATAATTGTCTCGGTTCAATGGAACACAATTGAATAGGGTATCTTGAGTTACTGTCACAATCATTTACATATGGCAGTACAGGACTGCATTACAATGAACTCCTTATATGTGGGATACAGTAGGCCAATAAATTCTATACAACTAATTAATAGAGGCCACTAACATTACTTTCAATCTGTCACAATTACTACTGAAGTGCACTGCAGCCAAGCTTATTTGCAAGACTGCTGGCAAAGTATTAGCACATAAATAATTATTTTTTTTCAGTTTTTTTTTTTTAACAAGAAATAGCAGTGGGCTTTGCTGCTCAATGTCAAGCATCACATAAAATATAAGGCAAACATAGACATTTCTGTTACTAAGCCATTTCTGGCCATGTTATGATTTACTGCTACAGTGACTGCTATTTCTGGCCATGTATGTGGTAGGTAAATCTAATAATGTAATTTTTTGACATGATTAAAACTGTGAAATTGGGTTTTCAGGACACTGTTGAATATAGGGAAAAGGAAGTGGGTACGATACTGATAGAGTAATTAAGTAATAAGCTGGATGGTGGTGGGATAGTAACATATCTATCCATGACTTCAGAAGGTAAAATGTTATAATACAGACACATGCTTCAGATTTTGTACACAGTGGTGAATTCAAAAACCTACCACTATTACTCAACATTATTTAGATATGTGCATTATCTGAGCACACCACAACTGAAATCACATTTCAGCTAGGAGAAAGCATACATTGTAAGGGATCATGACAAATGTATGAAGAGCAGGACTATTTGTTTATCAGACTTCATACCAGTAATGATAATTGAAACATTCCACAAGGAGTACATTAAACCCTAGAGCCTGCTATATATAACAAAGGCGATCTCTTCACTGTGCTATCAGTATTACTTTTGCATAGTCACACATGGAGCACCATATCAATAAGGCCAAAGGCAAATCCAGCAGTTCTTGCTATAGGATGTGAAGTATCATTTACTGTTTCTTCAGACTGCAGCACAATGACAAGTGTCATGCAAATGCTGAGGATAGAAATAGAGATTTTTGTTTATGGACCATTTCTGGCAATTTGTGTTGTGTATGAATCTATTTTTGAACAGATTAAAGGTGTGAAATGACATTAATAAAACAGTGGTGAAAATGGGGAGCAAGCAAAGGGTAAAACACTGGGGGAGTAATTACAGAATGTGCAGGGCAGTGGTGGGAAAGAAATATATTTATCCACTTCTTCACAACCTACGATAATGTATGTACAGAGAAATATGGCATTTGTACAGTCACATCATAAAGGATGTGTGACAACAACTTAATAATGTGTGACCAAATGGATCAAATCAAGTGCATTATAAACAGACATATATGAAGAGGAGAGTTATGTGTGGGGACATACTTTTTTTGTGGAATAGTTGACCTTTTCCTTTTTTTGCAGAGTGAGAGAGGAATGTTGGGAAGGGTATTCAGGAATAACAGGAGTAGGTATGTAGGATAGGTTTGGAAGCAGGCATAGACATACAGGACAAACTAGAATGATGATGGGAAAATGAGGTTGGGAACACCATGGTTGGGGATAGGTAAGGAACTCCAAAGGTGCACCATGAATTCTGTGGTAATGTAGTCCTCATCCTCAAAACTATCACGTCTGGCCTGTGTCCCAGACAACTGAGGCAGTGCAGGATGGGGTAGTAATCTGGCTATTTGCTCCAGGATTCTTTCCATCTGGCTGATGCAGACACCAAGATTCCTTTCCATTATCTCCTTCACCAGCCGTATCTGCTCTTGTAGGGTGTCATTGTCACCAACCGCACTGACACTACTCCTGGTGGGTACAATTGCAACAATTCCCTGGGACAGAACTATCCGAAGCAGGTAGTGCAGTGGTTGTGGAGGCAATGCTGCCAGGTTGTGACCCAGAAGTGCTGGGTGCCTGTGCTGTCTGTGGTAGTGGTGCCACTGCAGCAAGAGGGATGGCAATCAGAGCCACTGTGGCCAGTGAAGCTCCCCATACTGGTGGTCATGTTGCAGCAGGAATGATAGTCCAAATGTAAATAAAAAAATATGGAGTGTGGGGACAGATAATAGATACAAGTGTCATAAATGCCATGTAGTTGTAATATATCTGAGTTACTGCATAATCCCACATATTTTTTATTTGTCACATTCACATATGAATGTGAGACCATATATTTCTGTTACACTAAAAGTTGATGATCTCAGTCTCATAAACATTATACAAAAAGTGTGATGGTAAGAAAGCTGCTTTATGCAGTACATGTCATGAAATGTATACATGGACAGAGTAAATGTTATTCTGACTTACTGATTGCAAAATAGTAAACAATCAAGTCATACAGAGTAATTCATGTTGTTTGGATTTGAACACACAGTCATCTGTGTTTACTGAACCATTGACTAATGCACTGTTGCAGGTACGTGCAATTGTATAGTATGCATAGCCATGTATTACTCTAACAAACAGTTATGGACTGATTCCCAAAGAACTGCTAACCTATTTGAGCAATCATTGCTATTATGAAATGGAAATCGGTCATACCTGAACCCATACTTACCCTGTCTCTTTAAAGAGTTGCAGTCTCTACTGATGTTCTGCCCTGTTTCTTTCAATCTCTGCATATGCTACACATTACAGAAAAAAGAAAAAAAATAATGAACCCGTGTTTGTGATGTCAAGGCATGGTATTGTATTGCCATATTATGGGCAACTATACTTACACAACTGAGATGGGTTATTTGTCTTAAAGTATTCCTCCCACCAGTGAAAGAAATCCTGCATCCACCTTTTTAAGTCACTATAAAGGTTTCAGCATTGTTCACCAGTGCATGGGATGCCTATTGCACAGGTGATAGCCTTGGCTAAGCTACTCCAAGCCTTAGCCTTATACTGTGTATATGTTCATTCTTCAGAAGTCTTCCATTGTATCCTTTAACAAGGAGTCCTACAACAATCTTTGATTCTTCAATGGAGAAATAACCTCAATATCACCATCACCTGCCATGTCTTTTCAAAGATCTCAGGAAAAATGGCAGAGAATTTGCACCGGCCTTTGCACGATAATGGACAATGTAGAGAACCACATTTGCATCACACTAAGCAGAGAAATGGGCTGGCATTACATGCACATATTCTCTTCAATGTTCAGTTTACGTGAGAAACATGGCAGTGACACTTGCCCATTTGTGCAGATCAGTATATATACATGTTCCACAGTGACTCCAGTAAATGCTGGTTATTGATGACATGTCAGCAATATCTCAAATAATATATTGCCACCACTGGGCATGTACTCTGGGATGGTTTATAGTATTCATAGAGTTAACAGTGTGAAATACATGTTAATCTCCATGATGTTCTTATTCTGTGTTTTCTATAAGTACATTTTGATTCAGTAGAATACCATGGTTTTGTGTCATATAAACATTTACAAACTGTAAGTGACAAGACCCTGGAATCAAACTCATGAGAAAAAGGAACAGAAAGCTGTCAACTCTGACATTCCAAGGGTGTATGTTGAGGAGTACAGATTACTACATGAGTTGATATATACCTACTTCTAACAACCCTGTAAATGTTGTAATACATGGTGGCCCTTTACTAGAGTAATAATTTGAGGCAAATATATATTTCTGCTAAAACATTTCTCATTGCATTCATTATTGCAAGATCATCAATAGAAACTAATTTATGTTGAAGTCAAGCTTGTTTGTGTGGCTGATGACAAAGTCTCAGTACATGCATAATCAGTTAATGACTTTTTGCCATAAGATGTGAAGTGCCAGTTCTCTACAGTCATTCCTGATTATTGGCACTGCTCCATGCCAACTGTTGAGCCAATAATAACAAATAATACAATTGTTGACCATGTTCTTGATGAGATGTTGTTTTAAATGGCAGCATTGTTGTATTTATGGATAAATATTGAGGAAAGGGCCATACAGAGTGTATAGGAGGTGATGTTCTTCCCATCATATAACACTACAGTGCATGCTTGGAATCACTATAATTATATCCCAGTGAAGCAATGTTGAAACATGTTTTGAAAGATATATTGCTGTGCTGCTCATATTTCACTCATTCATTATCTTGCTATTTGTATTTCTTTGTGGTATTGTGCATATACTATTTATTTTACAGCTTACACACAGAAGTCTGTCATTAGTATAATAGTGCTGTGAGCAATGTGGGTGACAAAGATCACATTACCATGTTTAGCAGCCAGAGTACATCATTATACATTGCATGTGTAGTTAATCTTAAAATAAATAGCAACAAGCTCACACATGTATTATAGCACAAAAAAGTAAACTACCCCTACTGTAGATTCAAATCTTACCCACTTTTGCTGATAGTCAGGGCATACTTTCTTAACACACTGAGCAACTGAAGAAGTTACATACGAAATAGAATTTTCTGCATTCAGTACTGAAAAATCTGCTGAGTAAGGCCCACTGCCTCCTGTCTCATTTGCATGACTGATGGCTAAGTCTTTGCACATACAAAATTAAATTTTGAGCTTTTGCCATTGGACATGAGCTGCCATTCCCTACAGGGCATCGCTGCTGGGCACCACTGTACAATGCCACGCATCATACAAAGGATGAAGCTAAAGAAAAAAATTGAAAGAAAATGGTTATTCATAAATCATTGTAACAAGTTTTCAACTTTGAGGGATTTTACAAGTATAATGTGTATAGTCCATTTCCTTACATTCACATACATAGCACCTTCACAAGATTCAACACTGCTCTTATGGATTATAATGATACTTTGAGATAATAAACACATTGCAATCAGTTGAATGTTTTAATGCAAAATGAGAATGTGAAGAACTTCTGAAATTCACATTTAGTCTGCATTATACCAATGCTATCAGAGTGTTGCAGTTTCCCTGCCACAGAACAACCCACTAAATGGGTAAAATATTATGTGCAACATGTCATTGTTATTTACATACCTCTCTACATAGTTCACTTTATATGTTCCCATGTTTATCTGCACAATGAAAACTGTAAACTGTATGTTTATGTTATATATCGGTGGTGGGTATGTTTTTTACATGCATGCCTCTTTATTTATTCATAGTACTGTTTGTTATATATCCTTATATTTCTACTTAGTCTGTTCCTGTTGTATTTGATTTTGTTTCTGCTGTAAAAAGCTTTCAATTGTTTACTTATTTTGATTTTTATTTTACTATTTAAATTTTTATTAATTTAATCTTCCTTATGTAAACTGTCATTCTTAGGGTACGAGCCTGAGTATTGAAATTTTGGGCAGTGATACTCATTTTTTCTTCTGTGTTGATCTGTATGACAGTAAAGTTTACTCTGACTTTGAATTGCGTGCCTGTGATCATTGTAGAAATGAGGATGGTAAAGCATGGAAGGCTACAAACAGCAGTCTTCAAGGTAAAAGTTTTCTAATGGCAGTTGTTGTGCATTATTTCACTGTATTACCATTGTAGAAAGAACATATTACACTTTTATGTAAGCATGAACCTTATTTTAAGATGTAGATATGCAATAAGTTACAGACACATTGTTAGCAATTTTCAGTCTATGCCTGTAGAGGTACCATATCTTCTTACAAAATGTTATCAAAAGTGTGTATCAAGGTTCACGTCTAACTCAGTAAATATAATTTAAAACCTCAGTAAGCCTCTGTTCTTTGACACGCCCTCTATAAGCATACTTCTCATTAGAACTGATGCTGAACATGTAATTGAATAACCAGAACTACTAATGGGGCACACTTGTAAGGCATTATTTAAGCAAAATTCTTAATACACACTCTTGTACTGCTCACGTGTGTGCATGTCATTGTGTAGGAACTAACGCCATGTTTACCCGCCCAGCAAGCCAAGCAAATTGAATGATTCCAAAACAATAATCAGTTGAACTTAATTAACATATTCAGTGTGCTGGGGGATAGGGTGGCCATGGTGGTGCAGTGGTTAGCATTGTCGCCTCACAGCAAGAGGTTCTACGGTTCGATCCTCAGCTGGGGTACCTTCTGTGCGGAGTCTGCATGTCCTTCCTGTGGTCGTGTGGGTTTCTTCTGGGTGCTCCGGTTTCCTCCCACATCCCAAAGACATGCTGTAGGTAGATTCGACACTCTAAATTGGCCCTAGGCATGAGTGCATGCATGTGTGTGCTTTCTGTGGAAGGTTGGGCGCCGGGCTAGCAACTCAACACCATAAAACTCCACAGCCAGTTATGAGCAGACAGGTGATCCGCTGTGGTGATCCCTAACTGGGAAAAGCCGAAAGAAGACGAAGACGTGTGCTGGGGGTTACTCTACACCATTTAAGCAGGAGATGGGGTTATAGAACTTCTATCATGCTAGAGAAGACTGTTTGGCTTCCAAAGTTCTGCCAAATTGCTGATGACAAAACCGATGATTTGCAGTACAGGACAGCTGTTTGAAATCTTTCAAGGTGTGTTATCTTTCATACAACTACTGCTTCATATTATATGTTTATAAGTTATTTTCAGTGAGTGTTTTGTAACCTGGCAGTGTTTTTTATATAACAACCTTTTATTATTGCAGTTATCTCTAATTTTAATTTTATGGGGATCAGACAACATTCTAGATGTTCAGATAGATGTCTGAATTGTAGGAGTTATGTAGGTTATTGTCACATTACCCAGCTGTTCTCTGTTTATGCTGTTCTATCTTCCTAGTGGTTACATATATGCTTTTATGTACATGAAATAAGTTTGTTCTTCTCTGTAGTCATAACTTTTGGTGGAATGCATAAGTGGATATTACAGGACTTGCATTGTTATTTTTACAACTGTTTTTATATAATGATAAGCAATACCTGCATAATGATATATTTCATCCCATAAGTAGAACAGCCTGGATTACCCCCCTCGAGTGTTTTGTTTGGTGTAATATACATTTCCCCTCTAGCACAACAGGGATATGGCTCAAAAATTCAAAACTAAGGAGTCATCCTCACTGAAACTACCCTTCCCAGATGCTGAGAATGATGTCATAGTACAGGTTTTCCATCTCCATTTGGTATGGCTCCTGGATACGCATTCTACAGGCAAGCCCTTCCTTGACTATGTCTGGTGGCAGGTGGTTGATGATGTCAGTGCTGTGGATGGTTAGAGATGTCTATACAAAATGGTATGACATAGGGCCACTGAGGTGATTAAAACAGCTACTGACAGGGCAAAGGCAGTATCATGGCAGCAAAGGGTTGCTGGTTGTAAGCCTTCTACCTAACCACCACTCACTAAACTGGAGGAGGTCCTGTTGACTATAAGGGATACAGGCAACTCAGAAGAGTGCCACGGTGCAGTGCTGAATGTTGGGTTGAGGTGGAGGGCAACCAGAAGATTTCCACTAATGATCTCTAGGTATGCCATTCAAATGTACAACTTAGTTACTTCTTTACAATTTATGTTAAGTATGCTTATAATACCTCTATCAATTAAAATGCGTGCATCGAGGGATATCTGGCATTGAGGTACAACAACAACATGCAAGTGATATGGGCATAACGTTTTGATAATTGTTATATGTAGTAGTCAACTAAGATTATTTGTATTTGTCTGTGTGCTTGATTATTTAGATATAGGTATTACATTTTATTCAATGTTGTTGATTCATGTTTCTTTTATTGCTTTTTTGAGGTGTGATATCAGTGATGAAAAGGCACAGGCTGGGGATGCAGAAGGTGTGTGTGACATTGAACCTGTGGCTCCCACATCCCATCTCCACAGTATGGAGACAGCCATTATGTCTACTCCTACACGGTGACATGGGCATATCTGAAAGTGAACAGGCTGATGCAGACACAGTTGACCAGGGTAGTGTGGTTACCCCACTTGCAAAGCTGGCAGAATCTCCCCATAGCCTTTGCAAGGGTGAAGTACCACACAGGGATATTAGTAGAGATTTGCAAAGAAGCTAAGCTTACCACTATCCCCCTGATCTTGGTCTATCAGCATATGCCACCTGTTGTATATGCATGGTCATCATTGAGGCACAGGCAGGTTCCACCAGTTATTCAGAAGAGGAAGTTTGACTACTACTTGTTGTGTATTCTGATGTATGAGACTACCTGAACCATCTGTCAGACTCCCTGGAGAGGATGAAGGCATACTGGACCAAGGATTTAGTGAGGAGAATCCAACACAGGTAATGTCACAGCATAAAGGAATAATGGGTCCCCAGATTAAGGAACTGCAGGTGGAACAGGAGGCATCTGAAGACGATTTGCTATATTGTGATGCTCTGCAGCCTTCTGTAGGAGAGACAAGCAGGAAATTCCAATTGACGTTGTACAACAAGGGAAGGAGCAGGAAACAGTTGCAACTCTAACACAGGGAGTGTTATGTGGTGATGGACCAAAGGACTCTCATATGAAGAAGCAGCAAGTGAAGCAAGGTATATCTGAAGAGGATATGTCAATGAAATATGTTCTGGGCCTTTCTGTGGAATACTCAAAGGAAGCAGAGAGCAAAGAAAATGCTCTCAGTCCAGAAGAAAATAATTTAAGAGAAGATGTTCTTGGTTTAATAGAGGCGTTTAAACATATTAAGACAGATAGGTTCATAGATTCATAGGCGGGTACTGGGCTATTAGCCCTAGGGCCTATATAAGCCTAGCCAAATGGATGAAAAAAAACTAAATTACAGAAAGTAAGACCCAAAATATTAGAAAATAGGTAAAACAGATGAATACTGCAATCAAGACTATTAAGAGAAATACATGTGCTTTAACAGAAATAAATAGAATATATTATTGTACAAAATAAAGTGTTACCATAAAAATGTAGAATACCAAGGGAGAAGAAGGGAGCGAATAAAATACCACCATGGAAGCATCAAATGGAGAAAACTATAAAGCAATGAAGACAAGAAGTATCTCTCTTATGAGAATATAGAAAAGGGAAAAGATCAGCAAAAAATATTTAGAAAGACAGATGTGGTAAAAGCAACTCACGGTATTAAAACGGACCAGGATCTATCATACACTTTTGCTAATAATAAACGAAAAATATCAGCACAAAAAAAAAACATTGAAGATATGTACACAAATATAAAGAGAAAAGTACAAAATAAGCAATAAATTGATGACCCAAAAATATTTATAGAGAAAAAGCAAAAATAATAGAAATATAACCAAAAAAGAATAACTAGACAAATGAAATAGACAAACTTTGAAGAAATGTTTATGAAGACCCTGTAAAACATAACAAAAATGCTGAATGGATAGAAGAATTAAAAGGCACAATAAGGATTCTAATGTAGAGGTTATGAAATGGGATGAAGTAACAAACACAGAAACTGAAACAAAATTAAGAAAAGCTCCTAAATGGAAAACCTAAGGCCCAGATGCATTACCTAACATCTGGCTAAAGGTCTTAACATCTTTACACAAAGATTAAGCCCTGCGTAATAATTATTTAAACGCTCATTCCTAACAGACACCTGGTTAACAACAGGAAAAATTATACTCTTTCTTTTGAGTGAACCTGCAAACCATTCTAAAAACTATTGACAAATAACTAGCCTCCTGATATTATATGTTATTTACTGGAATTGATGCAAACAGAGTTTATAATCATTTAGAAAAAAAATCATTTGTAGGTATAGAACAAAAGGAAAACAAAAGAAAGTCTTATGTAACAAAGGATTGTTTGTTGCTAAATAAATCCATAACAAAGAATTGTAAAAATGGGAGGAATTTGAGTACGTTATAGAAGGACTAAAAAAAGAAGAAGCGTTTGACAGCATCCTACATTCATGGACAAAGGAATGTTTACACATATATATATATATATATATATATATATATATATATATATATATATATATATGATACATAATACATTGAACATTTACATTACAGTGACCATGAAGCAGTAGCAAACCACTTTGCAGTGCGGCCATGACAAAGGGCAAATTATTATCCCAGGGATAAAAATTCAAAGGGGATATTCCAGGGTGATTCTTTGTCACTGCTGTTGTTTTGTCTTACCCTTAACTCATTAAGCTGTTTACGTAACAGATTAGGCTATGGTTACAATTTGGCCCCTAGAAACCAACACTGTTTAAAGACATCTTGCTTACTTTTTGTGGATGACTTAAAACTATATAGTTCATCAGATGAGGAGCTGAAAGCACAACTATAAATAGTTACAAGGTTTATTTTCAGATTATATAAGAATTCATTTGCTCTTGATAAATGTGCAAAAGCAATATTTAAAACAGGAAAGCTGCAGCACCAAGAAAATATCAATTTGAGATAGTCATGAAATATAAAGGAACTTGAAAAGGAAGAAATGTATAAATATCTGTGAATAGATGAAAGCCCAGCAATAAAATATGAACAAATAAGAATAAAACTCAGTAAAGAATGTTTCAGAAGACTAAATCAAATATTGAAAACTGCTTTGACATGTAGGAATAAAGTCCAAGTTATGAAGTAGTTTGCTCTTCTTGATTTAACTTTACAGTTTTGGGGTGATTGAGAGCCCCCCCCCAAAAAAAATACAGCATCAGTTGAATAGGAAAACAAGAAAAATGTTTCACTCTTATCAAATGATGTATAAAAATCACTCTGAAGGAGATATACGACTCCTTGAAATTTTTTACATGTATAGGTCTGATTTTGTGGGACTGCATAGATATCAGCTGGCATCTCCAGATCCAAGCATAGGGAAAGTTTTAAAACATGAGCAAAAGAAGTCTACGATGACATCCTTGCTTAGTTTAGCAGAAACATTTCAGTGTAAAGTGAGAATAGAAAGCAAATCAAAACTAGACAAAAAACAGATAGCAAATGAATCTTCCAAAAACCAAAATAAAGAATATAAGGAAAAGGATCAGATGCGAAAGAAAGAAAGAAAATTGGAAAATCCATAAATACAGTGACAAGTACAGACATCTCTTGGAACAACCACACTGATCAAAATTTAATACAGGAATGGTTAAAGAGTGGTGAAAGGAAAGCAAAGAATGGAAGGTTAATAATTGCAGCCCAGGAGAGTAGACTACATACGCATTTGTTTACAAAGTCTATTGAATATGTAGGAAAAACAGACAAATGCAGGTTCTGTAAAAAAAAAACAAAATAACTGGAAACAGTCGCACATCTTGCTGCTGGGTGTGTTAGACACATGGCAGTGGGCCTGCATACTGAAATGCACATCAAAATGGCAAAACTGTTGCATTGGGGATTGTGCAGATGCTACCATCTTGAAGTAGCTCAGAAGCACTTTAAACATGATCCACAAAGTGTTGCAGAGCAGGATGATGTTTATATCAGATGGGATCATCCATTAGCAACAGTTCAAAAACAATATACATGAGAAAGCTAGATAGACTAGTCCATGAAATAAAGACAAAAGAAGCACGGATCATTCAAACTGCTATACCCAGTGATTACAGTGTCTTATAGACAGAGAGACACAAAGTCATAAAATACCAGGAATATGCAGGCAGAAATTACAGCACTTTGGAAGAAAGATACTCAGACAGTTCCAACAGCAGAAGTAGTAACAGGTCTAATAAAAAAGAATTTACAGTTATACTTAGACATGCTACCAAAGCATGTAACTCTGCATGAATTACAGAAGTCATTTCTGGGAACATTGTGGGTTCTGAGAAGAGCACTTTTGACTAACATCAAAGACTGAAACAATACTAATTTCATGAACTTAAATCATACCCTGACTTAGAAATGGGGTCCATTCCCTTCATGGTATTGGAAACATGCCAGATCCCATTCTTGCAGTGATAGTACATCAGTGGTGAACATGTCTACGCCCACATACGATCAGCCACATGGTCATGGCCATGGAGGTAGTCATGATAATAGCTCATCCAGCAGAAGTTGTTCACATTCAGGTAGCACTCCGACTTCAAGCCAGGGTCCTGAAACTGGCAGTGCAACTCTTGGCAGAGGTAGTTCATGGGGTCAGAGCATTCATGATCAACTTCAACTTTGACCATGCATGGATCAAACCTATCCAAACTGCAAGGGCATAGTGCTGACAAAAGTGCTATGGCTGCATTCCTGTAAACCCACACACAGTAGACCTCACATTTTAACCATGATACCACACACATACACACACGCACACACACACACACACACACACACACGCACACACACACACACACACACACACACACTTCAAAATGGACTTCATTACATCTGGAGATACTGGCCCTGAGAATGCATAATTGCTATGACCTCATCTCTCTCACACACACACACACACACACACACACACACACACACACACACACACACACACACACTTCCTTTGTGTCAGGCTTGCCATTCTGTAACACACACACACACGCGCACACACACACACACACACACACACACACACACACACACACACACACACGCACACATATTTTCTCTCTTTCTCTCTCTGTGGAAATGGTGATGACTGTGTCCTACCCTTTGCACAGATCTGTGACTTTGGGTTGCCTATGTTTGATGCACAGAGTAACCAGTTAATGCTTGTTTAGTCAAAGGTCATATTTTCATTAAGATGCATAATAATTTTCACTTTTGTTTATTCTGCTTAACTTCAGTAGTAGTATTAGTTGCACTAATTATAGTACTAGTAGAAAAACTGGTTGTCAGAGTAATAGTAGTTGTACAGTATAGCTTGCTCAACCCCCTGGTACAGATGATGCTAAGATTTCCCCGACCAACTCCTGCTGGGGTATGTGACTTAGGCTGCTTATGTCTGAAGCACATATCAAGCAGGCACTGCATGATTAAGACAGGCAAGCTTTCTTTGTACCGTAGGACTACATTTGCAATTTGTGACTTAATTTATTTGCTTTTATTCTGTATTCATAAGATTGTATAGATATCTTGATCATCTACTTGTAATTCTATGTGCAATTCTAAAAACATCACAAAAAATCTCAAAAGTTTTGGGCAGGAATAAACAAACTTCATCCAGGACAGTCCTCCACTCCTACCCCATCAGCTTCCAACAATAAATCCCCCAGACAGTATTGAAAATACCTTCAACAGTTTCTTCACAGAAACTATCCAGTCCCTATCCAGCCAACTGACACCCAGCGGCTCCAACCCAAATTCTGCCACAACCAATACCCCAGTCTCCTTTAGCTTTCAGCCTGTTTCTACATCACTTATCAGATCTCTAATTAAGAAATTAAAACCAACTACTCTGGCAGCTGATCTCCTCCCACCAGAGTATCTGCAAAAGCAGCAGATACCATAGCATACCCCTCTTCATCATAATCAACAGAACTTTATCTGAAGCCACCATCCCCTC
This sequence comes from Protopterus annectens, assembly GCF_019279795.1. Taxonomy (NCBI): domain Eukaryota; kingdom Metazoa; phylum Chordata; order Ceratodontiformes; family Protopteridae; genus Protopterus; species Protopterus annectens. The sequence goes on from NC_056728.1 coordinate 1,259,355,395, forward strand.
CATTTGGAAAATATCTCATGTAATACCACTCCATAAAGGAGGCAACTCCTTCAAACTGTCAAGCTTTAGACCCATAGCTATTCTGTCACCATTGGCTAAAATTATGGAGAAGTGTGTCCGTAAACAACTTATGCATTATCTTACCCAGAATAAGCTGTTGGATGACTCTCAGCACGGTTTTAGGCCACACCACAGTACCACCTCAGCCCTCCTGTCCTTCTCTAACATATAAACCATAAACAAAATAATAGCAAGCTTTCCTCAGCCCTCTTTTTAGATATCTCCAAGGCCTTTAATATGGTCAGCCACCAAATACTCATGCACACCCTTAAGGCATTCTCACTAAATAGCCATGCGCTTCAATGGTTTCAGTCTTACCTGTGTGGTAAACAACAAGCCATCCTATGGCAGGGCAAACAATCAACATGTCTACCTATCACCCTAGGTGTCCTCCAGGGCTTTACACTAGGACCCCTTTTTTCCCTCTCTTTATTAATGACCTTCCCACTGTCATCCCAAATGCTACCTGTATCCAATATGCAGATGACTCTGCCTTGATTTGTTCAGCCACCTCCCCGACAGATCTAATGACATTAACCCAGAATACTTTCAATATAGTTGAAAACTGGCTCTCTAACCGTCAGCTGATATTAAACCCTAACAAAACAAAGCTGCTTCTTTTCTCCCCCACTTGTAAGTCTTCCTCACTACTCTTTACCATAAAATCTAATAATGGTACCATTATCTCCCCAGATGTGCAAACCAAACTCTTAGGCGTCACAATAGACAACACCCTCAAATTTGATATCCATGTCAATCAAACTATCAAAACCGTTAACAAAAAACTTGGCCCCCTCTATAAGATCAGACCTTTCCTTACTCCATTTGCTAGGACTGCTATTACTCATTCCCATCTACTCTCCACACTTCTCTATGCCTTCCCTCTGCTCACTAATTTGACCAAATCCGCTCTTAGCAAACTCTCCAGCTGTTATAACCATATTGCTAGATTTGCAACAGGTGCGGCTTATAGGACCCACCACTGTCACAACCTAAATCTTCTGGGGTGGCTAGAATGGCCTAGCCTACTTCAGTACAACCAGCTTATAATTGCCCATAAAGTTGTCAACCACCCTGATAATACGCCTGCACTTAAAAATATCATCACCCTTATAGCAACCTGAGGTCACTTCGCTCTTCTAATAAACTACTGGTTCAAACACCCGAAATCAACAACTCTGCTGGGGACTCTCTGTTTGCTAACTTTGTTGGCAAAACTTGGAACTCTCTTCCTGCTGATCTTACTCTTGAACCCTCTCTTAGTTCAAAAAAGCCTCAAGCTATACTTTAAAACTCACTGGCTATGTCCTTGTTCAAAACCCAACTACATCCTCTTCTATAGTCTCATATTACATTGTCTAGTCAATTTGTCAACACTGCTTTAAAAATGTATGATTGTATTACCTGCTTGCTCAACTGGAGCCTGTAAACTGTGTGCAACTTGTAATCATTTTGTGATTTTTTTTACTTTATGTTCTACCTTGGAGTTTTTCTCCCTGGGCCTCCACTGAAAATGGACATGTATCGAGTCGGACTATCCCAGTCAACAAATGTAAAATAAAATAAATAAATAAATCTATCTGTGCAGATTATGCTAACATTGCCCTACCCCCTTTGGGGGTGTTTGGCATGGGTCTGCTTATGTCTGATACACAGAGTAGCAACAAAATCCATATGAAAGTAAAACTTGTATTACATTTGAATGCATCATAGTTGGTGTCTGTATTTTCTGCATATATTACTCATTGCTAAAGAATTCCTAGATGAATGCTTGTTTTTCACTTAATGCAATATAAAAGCAAAAGTAAGCATTACTTGTTCATTACAGGCTCATCACTCCCCTTTGTTACTGCTGCTGAGAACATCCTAGCCTGGGGTTGCCTATATCTGATGATCACAGTAACCAGCCATTGCATGAGTAAGCAAAGCCTGTTTTTTTGTATGCACCAATGTTACTTTTTGTATCTACTAACTCTTAATTTAATTATGTGGAGACTGCATGTGCAAATCACTGTCTCTTAGCCAATGCCATGACATATTGTGCAAGTCTCCATCTGCTATGGTTGTCTCCAGCTGTTGGTTCCTCATCTGACCCAACATCTGTGTCAGCTTGCCCAGTCTGTGATGCTACCCTGCGTCATCCTGCTGCGGCTGTTTACTAAGTGTAATGTTAAGTAAAATGGCACAAACAGAATTTTGGCAGAGGTGGCAGGGGACTTATTGTTAAGCACCTCTAGATGTAGCTAAACAGTGGAACCAAATACACACTCTTATGATATTTCTAGTTAGTGCTTCTGCAGGGTTGTAACCTTGCTCAGTGGGGTTTTGCGAGTTTCACAGAAAAGTCAGGAGCTAAGATTCTAGTGCATATTCTATATCCTCCACTAGATTTCCTTGTGGGAAGTTGCACCTTGAAAACCTTAGACACAGGTCACAGGTGTGCCATATGCTGAAGTCATGGAAACTGTCAGGATGACCAGAAAACACATTATAGATGATACCTTGTACTTTACTGACCAACTGATACTTGATGGGGTGATGCCTTTTTCTGTTCATGTACCTCCTTTCAAGTTCACCAGGTAGGGCTTTTATTTCAATGTGGGTGCAGTCTATGGCCTCTAGTACCCAGGAAAATGAGCTTTGGCACAGACTTTTTGCATGGTGGCAGCTGTCTCCTCTGCATACCTCTCAACCAGACTGAATTCCTCAGAATTTACCGGTTTTGAGGGCAAAATAATAGGGTGCCACGAATTCCCAAGTGGTCCCTTCAATTCCTGATTTTTTTTATTTTTATTTACAAATTTAACTTATTGCTGATATCATCATGTATCGCCAGCCTATCCCGCAATGTCATGATAACATCAGCTCCAAGACTCAGGAGATTTAAAAAAATATATAAACAAGATGCAGTTGTTTACAGCTGTGGCACAGCCCACCCACATGGCAGTCAACCAACAAGAAAGGACGCCACGTCATCCAGTCCTTGTGAATAGGTTGCGTAATCAACATGAGACTTGGCTTGAACATTAATACTGTACTCACCAATATGTGACCTTTACTTTTTTTTTTTTATTTAAGGCCATTGTATCAGTGAGGGTGATATGTTTCCACATAACAGTCTAATATAATAATTTCTTAGATGTGTGACTGGACTGGATCAAGAACTCTTTTCAGCAATGAGCCATGTCAAAGGAAGGACAAATCTGCAACTTCTAATTATATTGTGTTAGGCATTTAGCTGAACAAATGTGAATAACAACTACACTTTGTAAAAATGTATAAAGGATCATGATAATGTAATGCGAATTGTGAACATATTCATATGGAAATTCACAGTACAATGTAAATAATAACTCTCGATTTGGAAACCAATACAGAAATAATCAAGGACATTTTTAGAATATTTATACTATTAACCTGAGGCACTGACAGAATAATGGATGTGAATTAATGTACATTTTTAAACTAAAATGAGTCTATAATTATAATTATTGTCAAGTGTAAGCACCACCTTTTTATCCAAATTCAACATTTAGTATGGATGGGGGTACACGGCAATCAGCGGAGTTAACATGTTGAGTCAAAATCAGAGACAAGTGAGAGGTAGAGTGACTGTTCTTATAATAACATTACAGATTAACCAAGTGAGTCTTACTTAATATTTATGTTTTAAGTAAGACTTTAAGAAACTGAATACTTTATCAATATGTTGCTTTTTTGAGGAGAGCGGTTACGGTTTGTATTTCTAGTGTAACTGGAATATTTTAGGCTTGTACATTTGCGGACTGGGTTGCATTGATCTTTTAAGTAATCTTTAGTTTGTTTCAGAATTTTAGCAAGTTTACTTCATTTGAAAGGGTGGTGCATGGTGGGAATGATCTCAGCATGTTGAGAGTTAGTAAATGGATGCATACTTGCCTCTAAGCACGGGTGAAATATTATTTGTGATGTGTGGAGGAATGGATAATGGCAGGCTGGGGTAAGGGCCAGCTGCAGCATCATCATCGATTATAAGTGCCTGCAAATCTGTCTCAGTAACAAAATAAGTAAGAGACAGTGGGAGAGAACTGCACCCCCCCCCCCAGAAAAAAACAAGGTAAAGCAGTAATTGCTTAGCTATTAGTGACCTTGCAGGCTCCAGACAGGCAATTAGTGCACATCAGTAACTGTGTAATGTGGAGTTCACTTAATGCATACTGGTTCAGCTTTAGAAAGTGGAAACTGAAGTTTCACAGTTTTAGTTACAATGGAAGTGCTTTATTGTTTCAATCATTATTGCATATACAGTTTAACTGTAGTGCTTTTCACTTTGTTGACATGGAGATCAGAAGATTGCAGATCAACAGCAACCACAATAAAAGTTTCATCTTTTGGGGCATGTAAGTAATATGTGTATGTCCCTGTTTTACAGTTAGCTTACATTTGAAGGCTTGCAGTGTCATCACATTAGCAGTCCTGTGTTTATATTCTGTAATCCATACGATCTTGTGCATGTAGAAGACCTGGCTCATTTTAAGAAAACTTGGTATATTTGTTATGAATTGAAATGTTTCAGATTCATGATGATGGTTTCCCTTCTAATATTCATGATACTACAAAAAATCATGTAGTGGGTAAGCCCTCTTCTTATGGAGTGCATAAGACAAATTCTAACAGCTTAGATTTGGCTTGATCCTTCAATTAGGGACCTGGGGACCCAAGTTGATAGCAATCTCTCATTTGACAACCACGTGGCCAAAGTGGTTAGAAAAACATTTTATATAGCCCACCTAATCATGAAGGGATTCATATCTAGATCAGGGGAGGTCACCGTGCCTCTTTACTCATCCCTCATCAGGCCCATAATTGAGTACAATGCCCCTTTTGGGATGTACCTTACCAGACACCTGCAGCAACTGGAAAGACCCCAGAAGTACCTCACCAAGAGGATCAAAGGGCTCAAACAGATGCCATATGCTGCCCGGTTAAAGAAACTCCAGCTCTACTCAGTGGCATACCGCCTGCTCAGAGGCAATCTGTGCCTGACGTATAAAGCCATGTCCAACCCGGAATTATTGGACATGCTGCACCTCAGAAAATCCAAATCCCATCGAGCTACGCGCTCGAGAGACTTGAACCTCAGCACTGAAATAAATAGGACATGCTGGGGGGACAGATTCATAACCCAGAGGCTCCCTTCACTCTGGAATAAAATCCCAGTCCAGGTTAGGCAGAGTCCATCATTGACTCTCTTCAAGAGGAATCTTGATGAGTGGATGGGAGATCGTAGGTTTACACTTTTGTGTCACTGTTAGAGGCACAGTATACTAACCTCGAAAAAGGGCATAGCAAAATTAATTTAAAATGGGTGGCGAAAGCCAAACACACTCTGGCTAGGCTTATAAATGCCCTAGGGCAGATAGCCTAGTATGAACCTATGAACCTATGAAATGTGTGAGCAGTGTTGCTGTATTGCTGTCATTGTGCTGAAAGTAATTATAGTTAAGCTCTGACTCAGAGCTGATGTGCGCCATACATTTAAAAAGTGCTTACGTAGTTATTTTCTTTTGTTTGACTTATTTTCTTTTTGTACAAGTAAACTTTATCTGGGCTGCTTGTGTTGGGATGTGTGACAGCCACAGTGTTAAAAGTACAGCAGTTCATTTAATTGTCAGTGATTTGTTAACTGGGTAACTAACACCGACCTCTACAGCCTTTTAAACCATGATGTGGGCTACAAGAGAAAATGTAGACGTGTGTGTGTGTGTGTGTGTGTGTGTGTGTGTGTGTGTGTGTGTGTGTGTGTGTGTGTGTGTGTGTGTGTGTGTGTGTGTGTGTGTGTGTGTGTGTGTGTGTGTGTGTGTGTGTGTGTGTGTGTGTGTGTTTATAAATGTGCTTATGGAGGTATTGCGTACAGTTTATGTTAGCCACTCATTTGGGGAGGAATCAAGAGTGACTGGAGGAACCCACTCAGACATGAGGAGGACCTGCAAACTCCTTGCAAACCATGGCTTGTAGCAAGCATTTAACCCATATCTGTATGTTTTTTTTTCATCTCTGGGCTATTCATACTGAAATCTAAGGGCAAAAACCTTCTAAAGATCTTCATGGATCACTAATATATGAAGTACCTATGAAATGTGTAGTCAGTTTTGCCACTGAGGCATTCTGTGACTGTAGCACAATGCTGCAAATTAGTATAATCTGTGTTTTAAGGGTAATCTTTGAGCATTTTGTCTTTTCTGTTTTGTTTTTTTTTTTTTGTTTTGTTTTTTTTGGTGGGGGGGTTCACATAACTATATTAGAGAGCATTATATTTTGTGTTTATTTTGTCTGTTGTTCAATTTGGGTTTGAATGTTGGTATCCCCCAATTCCACAAGGGTGGGGTTGCATAATTATGCATGCAAATTTTATGTTAATCGGTTTACAGATTTTTGTCCAGTTCTACCTACTTTTCATGGACCTTTGTCCAGATTTTTGATGTTTCCAGGTTGAGAGGTATGCTCCTCCGGTGTATGTGGAAACTAGATATGCTTCCCCACATGTTGCAGCATTGCATTGAGGAACTGATGGAATATTCTTGAGACAGAGGTCTGTGAAATCTCCACTGTTTCCCCTGTAGGTCACTGAAAAGTCCCTTTAGCTAGTATACATACAGCTACACACACTTTAGTTCTCCACAATGGGTTCTCCATGATTATCATGGAGCCTCGGGTGAGAAGACCAAATGTCCACAATTTCCTGTATAGTATCCCTGTCCACCCAGAAGTGCTCTTGCATTTCAATATCATGTAGTCAATGGTACTCCAAACAAGGTCTTAATACTCTATGCCCATTAGGCCCTGTTGCAAATACATGTTTATAATGGGTGCAGTAACCCCTAACATTTTTTAAGTTTTCCTGTGGCTGTATTCCAGTAAGTCTGACAGTTCAGAGCTAAATGACATTTTCATACTCTTTTTGTGTATTTTTGAATCACTTTGCCATACTTTTTGCTTCATTAGCGTACAGCATTACCGATTACATGGCCATTAGCATATTATGCTGCTAACCCTTGTTTGACAACTATCAGTGATGTGTACTGCTTCTTCTAGAATCACAGACTGCTTGACTACCACTGTTCATCATGAAAGTACAGTTGTGCAAAATCTTACCCTAACAGTAGATGTCCTTGCCTTCACCACTGCAGTATTCATTACAAATGGGATTACTTGCTGTGAAGCCCACTGTCCGGCCAGTTTACTATAGTCTACCATTGCTTTAAGGTATGCTGAATGTCATCTACAAACTCCTTGTGTAGCGTCGGGCATAAAGGTGGCATTCAGGTATACCATCCTCAGAACTGATTGCCCCAGTAGGAACAGCAGTCCAAGGAAAACCAAGGAGAAACTGCACATCCAGGAAGGAAAAAAATACTAGGGGGATGGAGGAAGGGAGTGAATACTGCAGCGGTGAAGGCAAGGACATGTACTGTTATGGCAAGATTTTACACAACTGTACTATGTCCTTACATTCACCGCTGCAGTAGTCATTATCATATGGGAGAGTGCCAAAGCTCAAGAAGAAACTTGGGAGAAGGAAGCAACAGCAAAGCCCTCTAAGAAGCCATGAAGAATGGCATCAGCAAAATCAGCTCTAGCTCTGGAGATACCATCCAACTGGTGATGTTTGGTAAAGGTATGAACAGAAGTCCAGGCAGCAGCATCAAGAACAGAATTAGCATCTAAGCCCTTGAAAAAGGCACCAGAAAAAGCTACAGCTGTAGTAGAATGAACATTTACAGAAGAAAGAAGGCTCTCGCCATGAAAAGTGTAACAAAAAGAAATAGCCTTTGAAATCCAAGTAGAAATAGTGTGCTTGGAAACAGCCAAACCTAAAGACCTAGGATAAAAGGAAACTTTTAGTTATGTACTCACCATAACTTCAGATGTTTGGGATCCATCTCGCCTACATTCTGACTGATGGGTTCGGAGCCGATCCCTCGGCTCCGACTCGGCACGCTTATGCCAAAGAGCGAAGTCTCTTATTGGCTGAGCTTACTATATCCCAGGATGCACCACTACCAGTCCCCCAGATCTAGTTTGTCCGCATACATGCACACACGCATGCACTGCTTATATAACATCAACAGATGATACAAGATAAAAACAGTAGAACTCAAACCGTTCAATCTCTTCTGATCTCCAAGGCAGGGGGAAGGAGGGTGGGTATTAGGAATGTAGGAGATGGATCCCAAACATCTGAAGTTATGGTGAGTACATAACTAAAAGATGTTATGTGATCCTATCTCACCTACATTCTGACTGATGGGACAGCGTCCCTAGCACCTAAATCCTGGGTGGCTCACTGGAAAACACTCCTGAGTACCGTGGAACCAAATGATGCTCGCCCTTTAGATGCCACATCCAATTTATAGTGGGAAATGAAAGTGTGAGGGTTGGACCAAGTAGCCGCAGCACAAATCTCAGAAATAGCGAGCTTGGAATGAAATGCAATAGAGGTAGCCATAGCTCTAGTAGAGTGAGCTTTGACAGATGTTGTAAGTTGCTTATTTGAAGAGGAATAAGCCTGAGTTATGCAATCTCTAATCCATTTGGCAATAGTAGCTTTAGTGATGGTTTTACCCAGTTTATTATCTGAAAAGGACACAAACAATTGATCTGTTTTTCGAATTTGTTGAGTCCTGTCTAGATAGAAGCGCAATTGCCTGTGAACATCCAATGTATGCAAGGTGTATTCCGCTTTGTTTGAAAATTTTGGAAAGAAAACTGGTAGCTCTAGAGATTGTTGGAGACAGAGATTAGAACAAACTTTTGGAACAAAAGATGGATTAGGCCTAAGTGATACTCTATCCTTGTGAAAAATCAAGTACGGTGGTTTGATAGATAGGGCTTGAAGTTCTGAAACTCTTCTTGCAGAGGTAATTGCAATTAAGAAGGCAGTTTTCCAAGACAGATATTTCAACTCACATGTAGCAGCCGGTTCAAAAGGGGAAGATGTTAAGGCATGAAGTACCAAATCAAGATCCCACGGAGGCGCAGGATGAAAAACTGGGGTCTTAAAAGCACAGCACCTTTCATGAAAGTTTTACATAATCTGCTGCTCATCAACGGTGGGTCTATGGATTCGTGAAATTTGGAGATAGCTGCTAGTTGGACTTTAATAGTAGAGACTGAAGATCCTTGATTAAACAAGGATGTTAAAAATTTCAAGACCTCTGGTATCGGGCAGTAATAGGGTCTAAGCCTCTGAGTTGAGCCCAGATAGCAAACCTCTTCCACTTACTGTGATACAATTTCTTAGTGGTGGGTTTGTGGGCTGAAGATAAAATGTGAATAACTTCCGGGTCCAAGGTGTGATTTCTGACTAAAGTCGGAAGTGGAGGAGCCAAGCTGTTAATTTCAAAGTGTGAAGGGACTGGTGCTGTTGTCCCGACTGATGAACCAGAAGGTCTGGAGTTAGATCCAAAAACCAAGGACCGTCCAGAGTATATTTCTGCAGGTAGGGGAACCATACCTGACAAGGCCAGTACGAAGCAATTAGAATCATTGTGGACCCCAATTGGGAAGCTTTCTGGATGACTTTGGGGAGGAGTGGAACCGGAGGGAAAGCATAAAGCAGTCCTGTTGGCCAAGGTTGGACTAGAGCATCCGTAGCTGCCTCCCCTTGACGCGGGGTCAAGGAAAAGAACCTTTTGCACTTCGTGTTTTGTGGTGTTGCAAACAGGTCGCAGCACGGAATCCCCCATCTTTTGAAAATCTGAGCTGCTACTGTTTCGTTCAGGGACCACTCGTGAGGAGAGAGAATAGTCCTGCTCAGTCTGTCTGCCAATACATTGGATTTGCCTGGAATGTGGGTCGCTACCAGGAAGCGGTTGGTAGCCACTGCCCATTCCCACACCCTCATGGCCTCTCTGCAAAGGGGTAAGATCTGGTCCCTCCTTGTTTGTTTAGATACCAGACCACCGACATGTTGTCTGTGTGGATAGCGATAATGCCTTGAGGGAGAAACTTGTGGAGGGCTTGTAGGGACAGAAGTACAGCCCTCATTTCCAACACATTGATATGGAGGAATGTTTCGTTTGGAAGCCAAGAACCCTGAACTGACCTGCCCAGACAATGCCCACCACCCGTCTGGGAGGCATCCGTTGTCAAGGTGGCCACCGGAGGGGTATAACAAAAGGTCTTCCCTGATTCAGATTGGATGGCAGAAGCCACCAGCGGAGGTCCCGTTTGCACGTTTCTGTAATCAGTATGTGATGATTGAGGGGGAGATCCTGAAAAGACCATTGTGTCGATAACAGCCACTGAAGAATCCTCATGTGCAATCTTGCCAGAGGAACTAGGAGAACCGTGGCAGACATTGAACCTAAAAGTTGCAGGACCATCCTGGCTGGGGCTTTGGATCTTAGAAGCAGGGTTCGGGCTTGACCTTGTAATGTTTGTATCCTTTCGGTAGGAAGGAAGATTCGCATTAATTTTGAGTCTATCTCTGCTCCTATGAATCTTATGCGCTGAGAAGGCAGCAAGACAGACTTTGACCAGTTGAATGTAATTCCCAGGGAAGCACCCAGCGACATGGTGGCTTGTAGGTTCTCTAGTAGTAGATGCCTGGTGGTGGCAGTCAGGAGCCAGTCGTCCAGATAGGGAAACACTTGGAATCCGAGACTCCTCAGGTGAGCAGTCACTACTGCCAAACACTTGGTGAACACCCTGGGAGCTGTGGTGAGACCAAAGGGCAGTGCACAAAATTGGAAATGACTGTCTCCCAGGCTGAAGCGCAGATACCTCCTGGACGCCTGATGTATCGGTATGTGATAATAGGCGTCCTTGAGATCTATGGAGCACATCCAAACATCTTTCTCCAACAATGGGAGAATGGATTGTAAAGTGACCATTCGAATTTGGACTTCATGACGGACTGGTTTAGTTTGCTGAGATCCAAAATGGGTCTCAGGTCCCCTGTCTTTTGGCACTAAAAGAACCTTGAGTAATTTCGGATCCGATCTGGTCTGGGGGGACCGGTTGGATGACTCCTTTTCTAGCAGCTTTGAAGCTTCTACGGCTGCAATTTCCCTTTGACTGGGTGGTGGGTCCGGGATTTTTTTGGACGGTGGGGGTGAGTGTGTGAAGGGAATGGTGTAACCTCCGGCAATAATCCAAAGCACCCATCTGTCCTGAGTAATAGACTCCCAGGCTTTTAGGTGCTTGGCAAAATGGCACCCGACTGGCTCCGGAGCAGCACAGCCAGGCAATCCCTCATGGAGTGTGGGAGGCTGAAGAGCCACGAAAGGACTCGCGGTCTCCAGTGTTGCGGGGGCCTCTGCCGCCTCTGGGACGGCGTCTCCCAGAAAAATTTCCCCGTCCTCTGCCTCTGGAAGGGGAATCTTCCTGCTGTTGAGAAAAGAATTTCTGTGATTTGTGGAACCACATCTTCCCTCCTCTTTTAGCCTTGGGATAAGGCCGAAAGGGAGTGGAATAACGTGCTCCTACGGCAGATAAAGTCTTTCCCTCTTGCTCACAGCGGGTAAGAGTGTCTTTTACCTTGGGTCCAAACAAAGAGGACCCATCAAATGGAGCGTCGGCAAAGGAAGACTTGAAGGCCTCCGCGAAATGACACAAACGGAGCCAGGCTTGTCTCCATAGAGCCACGCCTGTGCCTGCCGCTCTGCCCGCCCCTTCGGCCGCATATGAAATGAGCCTCATGGACGAGTTAGAAATCGAGGTGAGGATAGCCAACTGAGAGCTAACCGACTGGGCTAGCTGCTCAGGTAGGTTACCTGAGAGGGAGTCTGAGAGCTCCTTGACCAGATCCCTCTGTAGTCTGGTGAAATGTGCCAAATAATTCAGGGACCTCAGAGTAAAGGCCGCTGAAGTCAGGGTGCGCTTCCCGTACTGGTCCATGCTCCTAGACTCCTTATTAGGAGGATGGATGGACGTTGAAGCCTCTGCCACATCCTGCTGGGTAGCAGATGCCACCACCATGGCATCTACAGCCACGCCTTTTGTTAAGAACTCCTTCTCGGGTGGGGCAGACAAAAATTTGTTAGGGCGAGAAGGCACTGGTTCCACAGTATCTGGATGTTCCCACGCCCTCCGACAAACCAAATCCAGGAGCTCGTCGAAGGGCGGAGACACCCAGGAGGCGGAGGGCTGAGCCCCGAAGGCCTTGAGAAACACCGACTCATCAGCGGAGGGGGGTTTGGAATTCCAGCCGCCTCGTTGCTTAAGGATCTCTAGAATGTCTGCAAATGAGACATCATCCGAGGACGACTTTGGGGACCCCTCCGCATCATCAAGATCAGTGTCCGATGTAAGAGACTCGTCGGGGAGTCCACGTGCTTCCTCTTGCACGATCTCTTCCTTGGGGCTCCTCCAAGACAACTCGAAGAACCCTCAGGAGGAGGGGAACCCCCAGTGGGGGTAACCTCAGGCCCCAGGGCTCCGCTGCCTAGAGACAGGGGAACTGCCAAAGACCTAGTCTCCATGCCCAGGGAAGGTGCCGGTAAAGCCGTAGAGATGGCCAAGAAGACTTGGCCAAGGCACTCCTCATAGCTCTGAAGGCCGGACCCCAGAATCCTGGGAGGGTCCGGTCTCGAGCCATGATAGCAGACGGAAGTCCCGCGCCGGCACCGAGAGGGAGGCTTGGAACCGACAGCATTGGCCCCGAAACGTCACCCCCGGGTCCGGCCGAAGAAGTCCGTGTGCTAAACTCGGACCCGAAGGCCGGGGTTGGAGTAAGGGTCGGAGCCGACCCTAGGATCTCCACTGGCTCCATCAGCACCTGCTCCGACGGAGCCGAGGCGGTCGGAGGGGGAATGGCAATGGAATGGGCTATCGGCTCGAAGCCAAGTGGGTCGGAGCTGAAACAAATTTCTGAAAGACTGGGGACTGGAACAGTCTTTGGAGCACCCTGTCTATGTCCGAATCTGACATCCTTGATGACCTGGAAGAGACCGAATGGGTCCGAGTAGGCCTCTCCAATGGCTCCAAGGGACTAGGGGACCGGCTCCGAATCGACTCGACAATTATCGGCGCCGAAGAAGTGTCCAAACCAATTTCCATCGGTGCCGAAGAGGGCTTCGGCGCCGAGGAGGAAGTGTCTGAGCGGACAACCTTCATCGGCTCCGAGATCAGTGGAGCCGATGAAGGTGACCCGCCTCTCGATGCCCCAGAGGAAGCTAATGCATCTTCAAATGATGGTTTAATAAGGCCTTTTAGAATAAGTTTATTTTTCCTCTCTTGGAGGACCCTCGAGGAAAAAGCGTGACAGATGCTACAGGACTCCTGCAAATGTTTGTGCCCAAACAGTACACACAGAGAGAGTGATCATCTGTGATCGACATTTTAAAACTGCACTTAGTGCACTTTTTAAACCCTGAAGGCCTAGGAGCCTGTGACATAATGGCAACCAAATCAGTGTATAACCTTAGTAAAATACAAGACACACTAACTTTCACAGAGAAATTCTTTTCTTTGAATCAAGAACTGTCACAAATAGAAAGGTATGACCAAGGAATACAAGAACCTTTAAAATAAAAAGGAACTTGACAGACAACGGCTGACAAGGGAAGGCCCTTCAACCCAAATGGAACCTCCAGTCAGACAAACGCAATCACTACACAAAGTTTTTCCACAGAAAACACTTCAATCATACACAAAAATACGATATAGCTGTTAAAACAGCTTTTTGTTGAATTTTAAAGGAATTCCTGACAGGAAAGTAAGAGAAAAAACCCTACTTAGCTCAGCCAAGCTCGAGACCACGTCTTTGCTTGTTAGCGGCAAACGAGATCTGGGGGACTGGTAGTGGTGCATCCTGGGATATAGTAAGCTCAGCCAATAAGAGACTTCGCTCTTTAGCATAAGCGTGCCGAGTCGGAGCCGAGGGATCGGCTCCGAACCCATCAGTCAGAATGTAGGCGAGATAGGATCACATAACATCAAATAATAGCTTTAGTTTTATCCAAATAAAATCTGAGCTATCTATGCACATCTAAGGTATGCAGCACCCTCTCACTGTCAGACTTTGGAGAGGGAAAAAAGTAAGTAAATTAATAGACTGATTAAGTGACAACTCATTAACCACCTTGGGCATGAAAGAAGGACTAATACGCAGGGACATCCTGTCCTCGTCAAATATCAAAAAAGGTGGACAAGCCATAAGGGCTTGCAACTCAGACACCCATCTGGCAGAATTAAGAACTAACAAAAGAAATGTCTTCCAAGAACAATGTTGCAAGGAAGCTAAAACAACAGGCTCAAAAGGAGCCTGAGTCAATTTTTCCAGAATGAAATTAAGATCCCAGAGAGGAGGAACAGGCTTCCTGGAAGGTCTAATATTAAGGATGTCTTTAAGAAATTGCTTAGCCTCAGATCTAGAAGCTAGCAGGGGAGTTAAAGGCAGACAAGCAGAAAGAGCTGATAAGTGAGCCTTAATAGAAGAATAGGCCAAACAAGCACTAAGCAAGTCACACAAATAAGAGAGAACCAAAGGAACATCCACAGAAAGTGGGCCCAGATCACGAGAAAGACACCAAATAGAAAACCTCTCCCATTTAGATAAGTAGGATTTCCTCGTAGTAGGTTTTGTGGCCTCCTGCAGGACCTGCAGCACATCCTAGAAAAAAAGGTGTCTATGAGGGATCAAAACCCTATCATCCGCAGTGTCAACTGAAGTGTGGACAGGTGGGGATGGATGAGAGAGCCCTTGTCTTCTGTGAGTAGATCCACCCTGTGAGGTACCTTGTGATGACTGCCCCTGGCTAGATGCAGACGAAGAGGGAACCAGTGCTGTTGCAGCCAAAAGGGAGTCACCAACAAGATTTTGGGAGCATCCTGTTGAAGCTTGAACAGGAGTCTCAGAATGAGATGATGGGGAGGGAATTCATAAAGAAATATCCCCTTCCAAGAAATGGATAGGGTGTCCACCTTCCATACCAGAGGTCCTGGGACTCTACCACAAAACAGAGGAAGTTGTCTGTTCAGAGGGGAGGCAAAGAGTTCTACTTGAGGAGTACCCCACTGGTGAATAATGTCCAGAATCACATCCCCGTGAAGCATCCATTCATGGGATTCAGTGAAGGACCTGCTCAAATTGTCTGCCACAATGTTCTGATCTGAAGGAATGTGAACTGCCTGTAGAGTCGCTTGATATTGGATAGCCAGATCCCACACCAGAAGTGTCAGCTGGCAAAGATGGTAAGATCTCATACCCCCCTGTTTGTTGATATATCACATGACTGTGGTATTGTCTGTGAATACCTTGAGAGTCCCTGGAAAAGAGAGGATGAAAGACCTGAAGAGCCAGCATAAGAGCCCTCATCTCTTTGATGTTGATGTGCTCCTTCCACTGATGAGGCGACCACACTCCTGAACCCTCAGGGAGCCATATGTTGCTCCCCTTCCCACATCTGAAGCATCTGTGAACAGATCCTGAGAGGAAAGAGGAAGTTGAAAAAGGAACCCTGGATTTAGAGACAAACTGCTGAATCCACCACAGAAGCTCTTTCTTGAGTCACGGGAGAAGAGGAACAGGAAAGTCTAATGGATGCACATGCTGAAGCCACACCAATTTCAGATACCACTGGATCTTCCTCATGTGGAGTTTGGCCAGAGGGAGCATTGGAATGGTGGAAGCCATGAACCCCAGAGCACTCGGAAACTCCCTGGCTGTAATGGATGCCAGGGGAAGAAGAGTTTGAAAGAAAGAAATGCAAGTTAATGCCTTTGGAGGAGGCAGGGATGCCAGCACTGGCACTGTTTGAATCCTGCAACACAGAAAGACGTGATCCTGAGAAGGAGTCAGGGAAGACTTTTTCAAGTTTATTGTGAATCCCAGACTCTAAAGAAGAGAATTGGTAAAATGAAGATTTTGCAAAAGGACCTCTGGAGAAGATTCCTGAATCAGCAAGTCATCCAAATAAGGAAAGATTTGGATCCCTTGAAGCCTGCAAAAGGTAATCACAGGAGTGAGGCATTTGGTGAATACCCTTGAGGCAGTAGAAAGGCCAAAAGGCAAAGCACAGAACTGAAAATGCCAGGAAGCAACAGAGAGATGCAAAAATCTCCTGAAAAGAGGATGGATCGGAATATGGAGATAAGTATCCTTGAGGTCCAGAGACACCAGAAAGGCCTAAGGGAGCAAGAGTGGAAAAAGGGACTGAAGGGACAACATCCGAAAGGAAGGCACCTTCAGAAAAGGGTTTAGATGGGAGCAGTCTAGAATAGGTCTTCAAATACTTTCTTTTCTGGGCACTAGAAACATTCTTGAATAAAACCCTTTCCCCCTTTGAGGCACAGGCACCTCTTGAATAGTACCCTGAGACAATAGGTCTCGAAGAACCTCTGGGGGAAAAGGAAGCTGTTCCTGTGGAGGCTGAGGAATGCCCATAAAAGGAGGTTGGGAAATCCTGACCATGAAGTACCCCTACTGAATGACTGACAGAACCCAAGAATCCTGGATGAGTTGGAGCCAAACAAGAAGAGAAAGAGAAAGGCAAAGAGAAAGAGGAATGTGGCTGGGAACATGTGGATAGTCAGACAGCACCTGGTTTGCCAGGAAAGGAAGGCTTAGGAATCCCTGCAGTTTGAGTGGCCTTAGCAGGGATGTCCATTTACTACCTTTTTTACCTTCAGAAGGAGAGCAAGATTGCCTACGAACAAAGGCTGGCTTAGAAGGGTAGTTTAGCTGAAATTTAGGCACAGGAAAACCAAAGACATGCTAAAGCTCCTGTAAAGCCTTCCCTTTGCCCTGAAGAAACTTAAATAAACCAGCAGCCACTTCCCCAAACAAAAGTTTATTATCCACAGGAGCATCCATCAACTTAGCCTTAATATCATCAGACAAAATTTGAAGCCTAAGCCAAGAATATTTCCTCAGAACTGAACCAAAAGCAGCAGCCCTAGAAGAGGCATCTGCTGCATCATAACTACATTTGATAGAATGACAAACTACCTGAGAGGAAGTCCCAAGCAAGGAAAGAGCAGAATATTTACTCTCAGAGTCTGGAAGATCAGAAATAAGCTGACAAGCCTGAGAAAGAAGTGCAAAGACATACCTAGAGATATGGGTCTGATAATTAATAGCCCTAAAATCTAGTGTAGCCAAAGTGTAAACCTTCTTACCCAGCCTATCTATGGTTCTACTGTCCTTATCAGAAGGCAGTAACTTGGACAAAGGAAGCAATTGAGATGGCTTATCAGAGGTGACAGACACCACAGAAGGGTCAGTGACAGGACATTTAAACAAAAAGGAACAATCCTCAGGCACCCTATAAAACCTATCAGACTTCTTGGGAGCAGGGGCAGAGAATCCGATGCTTTAGAGGCATTGGAAATAAACATCCAGTAAAGCGGCAAAGACAGGAGGAATTGCTGCAGCTTTATGAGAGTCCATCTGCAGTAACTCATAGTACCTCTTCTGGATATCTGAAACCTGGGCACAACCCCACTTAAAAACTTCCATCATCCTAGAGATTGTGTCCCCAAAGGAAGTTTCCTTAGAAGGATTATCTAGAGTATGACAGTCCTCGTCCTCAGAACCATAGTCTAAAGGAGAAGGAATTTGGGTAGAATAAGCAAGGGATTCATCAACAGAATCTACCTCTTCCTCAGAAGAATGTAATACTCTGGTTCTTTTAGGGGAAGAAGAGGACCAAAGAGGAGCAAGAACCAAAACCCCTTGAGGAGGCCTTAATGACAGTAAAGCACTAAACAACCCCTGAGTAAAGGCCTGCCACTGACTTTGTGGATCCCTAGGAATGGAAGAAACATGATTAGTTTTCCATTTCTTTTTTGAGGGGATATCCATCCTAGAAACCTGAGAAGGGCCAACCTCAGGATGGCATTCCACAACTGTAGTAGGAACCTCTTCCCTAAAGAGAAACTGTGGAACCCCTCTAGACCCCTCATAAACAGTCAACCGTGGTTCCCTCTGAGCACCTGAAATGGACATCTGCAAAGCCTCGTTGGATGTGCTGCCTGCCAGATCCTCTCCGGCTTCTAACCCAGATGTGGTAGAGGAACCTGACAAAACAACCAGGAGAGCCTCTGGGTTCATAATAACCTTGGGAGAAACTCCAGACAGAGGCTGGACAGCAGAAGATTCTGGTCTTACATTATATACCTTCATCTCCCCTGATGGCTGACCCTCGGGGCTGGAAGTTCCATCCACAGTATCTTTAGCAAGAAGCTTAAGATGCTGGTTCTCAAGATACAATGAAAGGGCAGAAAGCCTACTATGAAGAATTTTAGGGACAAATGTCTAACAAATTGAGCAAGACTTATGGTGGTGAGCAGCACTTAGGCAAAAAAGACACTTATCGTGGCAGTCTTTATGGGGAATCAGTCTCCCACACTGGTATTTACTCTTCCTGGTTGACATTAATCCTAAACAGCACAAAACAATCAAATAAAGAACAAAAACCCAGCTGTGTACTTATCTGCAATGCTGAGGACTTCAGCAAACAGGAGTAATGACTGGAAAGCCAATAAACAGAAAAACGGCAAAAACAGACAGAGGTAACAGACCGATGGTTAAAAACAATGTTCAGACTGGCAGCAAAGAAGTTCTGAATATGGTAAGCCTGAACGTCACCTTTATGCCCTATGCTACACAAGGAGTATGTAGGTGACGCTCAACGTACCTTAAAGCAATGGTAGACTTTGGTAAACTGGCTGGACGGTGGGCTTCATGGCAGGGAATCCCATTTGTAATGAATACTGCAGTGGTGAATGCAAGGACATCACAGGCTTTGTACAATGAGCAGGTGTTTATGAATCCCAGCCAATGTCTTATTGCCCTTTAACTTGTAATATATAGGGGGTTTATACTTACTTAAAGGGCTGAAAGAGTAAAGACTGATTTCTTGCATTTTCTAAAACAAGACCTACAGCAATTTATTTGGTCTGACCTGTATGCAGCTAAATGTCCAAGCCAAGTTAAAAATAAAATCACTTTCTGTCTTGAGCTACATCTTTAACTAAGAGGAGGTGCAAAGAGGGGGGATAAAACTTACTGCTTATGGGAATTTAAAAGCTGTGTTATTTAAAGCAGAATGCGTGGAGTAAATAGAAATAATGCAGTGGCACAAATGATGTGTGTGTGTGTGTGTGTGTGTGTGTGTGTGTGTGTGTGTGTGTGTGTGTGTAGATAGATAGATAGATAGATAGATAGATAGATAGATAGATAGATAGAAGCTCCTGACAGGTTACTGAATAGTGTCATATGAAAAGTCATAAAGTTGTACAACTTTAAAATATCAAATTTTTCCCCTTTAAAATATCAGAATCAGTTATCTAATAACATACCTGTTAAGAGAGCAGGACACCCTCCCCTCTGCAAGACCTGCATTTGTGCTCATTTCTGAGTTCACTAAGATGGATTTTAAACAAATGCATTGACTCGTGTCTACCTAACAGGAAAAAAAACAGGTCTTCTCATAAAAACAACTCATCTTGGTCAACTGTTAAATATAAGTAAGTTATACAACAAAAGATAGAAACTGATATCTAAGAACAGGAGGGAACTTACTCAACAGAGGAAAATACCCTTCACAGCTTGTACAAGCAAATCAGATATCTTGTTAAGTTCATAAAGGCTAACTATGAGGTTAAATTAGCATCCCTATCTAAAGAAAATAATAAGGCATTCTTTGGCTACATCTGAAACCTAAAAGGGAATGACCAGCTGTATACCGAACCTATAATGGATGGTACCACTCACACTGAACCAGAGGAAATTGCCAACCTGCTAGCCGACAGATTTGGCAATAACCTCACCCTCCTGTCCCCACCAGACATACCCCAAAGCATTCCTGATACCAGTCCTCTACCAAATATCTCCAAAGAATGGGTCATACAAGTGCTCTCCAAGGCCAAATCACAGCCTCTATGAGACCAGATATTCCAGACTACTTACTAAACAATCTAAAACATGACCTAGCAGAACTACTCTGCTCTCTCTCTCTCTCTCTTTAACTATAGCCTGAGAACTGGCTTTGTCCCGGCAGAATGGAGAACAGCAACAGTAATCTCCTTGCACAAAGGGGGTCCATCAACTGACCCTGAGAACTATTGACCCATAAGCCTAACCAGCCTTATCTGCAAGGCCATGGAAAGAATCATCATGGATTTTATCCACAAGGACATAGATGACCTTCAGACATCTGACCTGACCCAGTTTGGTTTCATCAAGGGTAGATCTTGCTTATTAAACCTATTGGACTTCTTTGAGAATGTCACCAAAGCCCTGGATGAGGGCAAAACAGTACATACTGCCTATCAAGATTAAACCAAGGCATTTGACATAATCTAGCATTCAGGTATCATAGAGAAACTCTCCCAGCTTGGGATTAACCCATACATGGGTAGTCAACTGGCTCACTGACAGAATGCACACTATCAAAGTTGGGAAGTCCACCTCCACTAGTAGACCAGTTACTAGTGTGGTACCACAAGGATCTGTGCTGGGCCATCTACTATTTGGAATCTATTTCTCTGAAGTCCAGGTGATGGTAGATGGCCTGTGGCTTACCAAGTTTGCAGATAACTGTAAACAGGGTGCAATCATAGAGTCCCCCAATGATGTTACCATACTACATAAAGGGCTGATGTAGGCATATGATTGGTGCCAAACTCACAGACTAAAGCTTAATATAAAAAATGTACTCATCTCCTTTTGCAAAGAAGTAGACCTTCTGCTAATTATGATATAGATAGCACCCCTCTAAGCTCAAACTCAGTGGTGTGAGACTTGGGAACACACATTGATAGCAACCTAAACTTCAATCACATCTCATACATAAGGGCATCACATCCAAGATCAGGGAGGTTATAGCTCCACTGTACTCAACCCTTATCATGCCACTAATTGAGTACAATTCTCCCTTCTGTATGTACCTCACCAGACACCTGCAGCAACTGAAGAGACCACAGAGGTTTCTA
The DNA here is from genome assembly GCF_019279795.1 of Protopterus annectens. Lineage (NCBI taxonomy): Eukaryota > Metazoa > Chordata > Ceratodontiformes > Protopteridae > Protopterus > Protopterus annectens. The sequence goes on from NC_056728.1 coordinate 1,259,376,380, forward strand.
ACCAAGAGAATCCAGCGCCTCCAAAACATGACATACATGGAAAGATTGAAAGCGCTGTCACTGTACCCTGTATCATACAGACTGCTGGCAGGTGACCTTGCCTGGCCTACAGAGCAGTCTCGGACCCGGTCCTAATGGAAGTGCTGCACATTCGCAAATCAAATGGGACAAGAATAACTCTCTCCAGGGATCTCAACCTAGCCAGTGACATTAACAGAACATGCTGGAGAAACAGATATGTCTCCCAGCGAATGCCCCTCCTCTGGAATAAGCTCCCACTCCATGTGAAGTAGAGCTCCTCAATGACCCTATTCATGCACAATCTTGACAACTGGATGGCTAACTGTAAATTCACCCTGGGGGTGGCACCTATGTCCCTCATGGATACGAGCATTCGGTGCTCATCACGGAATCACTCTGCTGACAACAACCATCTAATTACAGTCAATAAGGGTACTCCAGTTTTTACACAGCTGGGCTTGTAAAGGCCCTAGGACCATTAACCTAGTAACCACCTAAGAACCTACATGGGTGGGAGTAAAGACCCCACATTGGAGGGTACAGGGGATAACACTTCTCAATTGTCCAGATTTTTGCTTCATTTTTTTATCTTTTCCTCATAATAAAATTTTGGTTTCCTGGCACATCATTGAGGATTAAAGTCAGAAAATAATGGCAGATATTTGAGTTTCAGACTTCATACCCTTCAGACAATTCATGCTAATGCAAAAACCTGTTGTCCTAGCAACTTTCTAAGTTTGTAGAAGCAATATTTAACATTAGTCCATATTTTGGGCCTTTGTCTCACCATTATTTATGGCTTTGCCCAGACTTCTTGCTCTAAGAGACATGGGGGGCTTGCTCCCCCTGCAAAAATCTGCTTTTAAGGAGACCTGCGATTATCGACTTTGGTTTTCACCTGTCTTTTCGCATCGTTTTCTCCTCGAGATTCATGGATTCACAGTTAACGAGTCCCGGAATCATAAGAGACAGCATTTCATTCTTAATATATAGAAGCTGAAACGGGGATGGAACATGGAAACAACATTACAACATGTATAAGTCACTTCAAAAGAATGTTTGTGAAAGCAAGGTTAAAGGCCTGGCACTGTAAGGCGACAGAGGTCTCTTATGAATAAGAGGGCTTTTAAGTCGTCATATTTAATGTCCAACTATCATAACAAAAATAAATTTTATACGTGCAATAAATATAAGGATTTGGATTGGGACACTTCACTAAAAATGTCACATGCCGGTCTTCCGGTGAAGAGCAAAATAAATTAATTTAAACCACCTAACTCGCACTTCCTCAATGCAGTGAATATATCGTATTGCCAAAAAAATGGTCCCGCAGTAACAGAGTATGTGAAAACAGGCAAAATTCTTTGCGTGTAAATGTTGTCTACGACTCCTTTACCTCACAACCATTTGAAGTTATGGCTGCTTTTAGAAGTCCTGACTTCATATCTCTTAATCTCTTAGCACAAAATATCTGAACAAAACGCCAAAAATAAGGTTTAGATATCGCTGTTAATAACTTAGAAAGTTATTAAAATAAAATGTATTGCGTTGCCATGCATTTTCTGAAGGATATGAATCCTGAAACTCAAATGCTTGTCATTATTTAGTGAATTCAGTCCTCACTTATTTGCCACTAAACCCAAGAAAATCAATGGATATTTGAGAAAGACACCAAAAATATGACGCAAGAAATCTGGACAGTTAAGCGGCAAGCTTGGGTTTATTACTTGTAAGGCTGCGGACATCCAGTACTGATGCACTACCAGACCTCGTCATCAGAGGGCAGCCGAAACCAACATTCAGAACAACCGCAAGGTAAACGTAGTTTACAGACAAGAGAAGGGCATTTAACCCAAGTCCCTCTGAGTGTGCGCGAGCTATTGAAAGAGTGTGTTTATCTTTTTTTGAGGTTTCTCTTGCAGTTCCCGCAGATAAAACGACATAAATATTCAAAACATCAGTTGATCACCCACCGCTCAACTTGTTCTAGATTTTGACTCAAACTTTAGCTCTGTCCCGCTTGATCGCTCCTATAGCTGGTCACTTTTGGAGAAAAGGTGATGAATTACACTTAACAATAGTGAGAATAATTAAAGTTATAAACTTCTTTTACTCTTCAAGATTAATATTAATTCACATTATAATTTCGTGTCAAATGTCTCGTGTTAATAGAACGAATAAGTTTACGTTTTCCCGATTATTTTTGGATTTAACCTTAATTCTGCTGAAATTTGTTCCCGATTTGTTGAGAGCTATGGTGGTCACTTTTGTAGAAAAGATGATGGCTTGCATTTAATAAATAATGACAATAATTAAAGTTATACTTTTTTTTTACTTCAGAAAATGTACATTAATTCACATTATCTTATTCTGTTACCATTTTACGTTAACAGTACGAATATTTTAGTGTCAGTGGTTGTCCCTGATTATTATTACTTCTGTATTTGTCCCTTTGTCCTTGTTGGGTTGAGAGCTGTAATTCACATCATAAACAGGTACATTTTCCCTCACACATCCGCAAACGCAATGCAGTCACCGCGTTTGCACATGCACTTTGTGCTTGAAAGTGTATTTCCTTGTAAGACAAATCAGCTGGCACTTCTCATATTTCATACCCAGGACTGAGGGAAAACTCACCCAAAACTCGGAAAAACTTAATCACAATCTTCATTTAAAATACTACGGATGGATTTTGCAGTTTTAGTCACTTTGTGCGACTCTGACAATCACAGTTCTCCCCTTTTTATCCTAATTATGTATACTGCGGTTTTGGTGAGAAATGCTTAGCGCCTCCTTACTTAATTTTTGCTTGTAAGTCAACACCGAGGCCGATAATACCTGAATAAGGAAATATGAATACAGTACATTACTGTCGGGTCTCCGAACTTGTGCAGTTTGTAGAAGCTCCACGGTTACCTTTGGAATTTGGTGGGAAAAGACAACTTTGTTAAGCACCTTTCTGATGTAGAAAAGATGCTTAACAACGCTATGTTTCAGTTTTAATATAGTGCTAGAGCGTTAACAGCGACCAGTGCCAACCAACACAAAACAGCGGGGAAAGCTAAATCACCTTTTAAAGCCATATAATGCTATGCTGCCAAAAAAGTCTGGCAGACTGAAGTGCCTAACACATTCTGAAGCCATTTGTTCAGCAAAGGGGCACCTGAAGCTTCAGGCTTGTTGTAAAACGTTTCACGCTGCTACACTTTTTCTGTTACTAGTGGTACATCAGAGTAGCTAAAGTTCCACGCATTAAGCAAGCAGTATTATTGGACAGGGTGAGTGTAGCAGGGAAATAATGGCTGCCCAGGGGTGAGGCCTCGTACTGCTGCCACAGAGTTTGCACACCTCTGGAAGGTTCACCATTTCACTGTTAGGAACACCTTGGAGGGTATTATAGAAAATGGGCTATATGAGTTGTGTGTGTTGTATTTATTACAAGTATATACACATTTATGTATATAGAGAGAAGGTCTGCTAACTGTGCTGGAGACACTCTCCCTCACTGCCACTTGCTCTAACTCTCACCAGCCCAATTCCCAAGCACTGCCACTTAACTATATCTCATAGAACCCTGATCCTAACCCTAACAACTCCCAGGCACTCTATAAACCTAACTACCCTCCCTAACTCTAACTGTCAGTCAGCTATGAAGAGCTCCATAAACATAAAATCTTCCTACCCTGACCTAGCTGTAATTCCAAGATGCTCTCTAAACCTAAAATCCCCCTCCCTTCTCTAACCCTGCATCACATCCCAACTGCTTTCGAAACCTAAAATCCCCCTCACTAACCCTACCTTAGCTCTCCCAGTTGCTTCCTAAACCTAAACATTTCCTCCCCACCCAAAACTTAAAGCCCTCCTTCTCGTTTCCCTCCTCCACTTATTATCTTTATGTTCTGCATCATCATAATCATCAGCCCTCTTTTTTCCCATTTTTTTCTACATGGGGTCAGGGTATAATGTTAACTGTCACCATCTTTCTCATTTCAGTGTCATACTCCTGCCTTCTTCAACACTCATGCCTGACTGTCGCAGATCTTCTTTCACACAGTCCATCCACCTCTTTGCTGGACATCCTCGCTTCCTCTTACCTTCTTCCTGTCTGTCCCAAATCATCCTCACCAGATTGTCTTATGCTTTTCTGCATGTGTCCAAACCACCATAATCTGTTCTCTTTGACTCTTTTCTGCAATTGGAGCTACTTTGGCTTCTGCTCTTATGCCCTCATTTCTTCGTCTGTCCCACAGTGTGCATCCTATCACCCTTCTCAGGCACTTTATTCCCATCACCTCTAGCTTCTTCAACTGTTCTGCCTTAATTGCCCAGGTTTCTGTACCATACAGTAGCACTGGTCACACCACTGTCTTGTACACCTTACTTTTCAGCTTCTTTGGCATTCTTCTGTCATATACTACACCTGACACTCTATGCCAGTTAGCTGCAGCCCCTCTGACTCTAGTTTTGACCTCTTCATTCAGACTTCCGTTCTCCTCAACCACCCCTCCCAGACACTTGAAGCTGTTTACCTGTTCCACTATCTTCCCTTCTATCTCTATTCTCAGCTTCTTCTGATTCCCCCAATTTGCTGTAATTACTACTGTCATATCTGTGCTTAGTTTTAGCCCATGTGCCCTCACTTTTGCATTCCATTCTTCTATCCTTTGCTGAAGTTCTTGCTCAGAGTCTGCCTGTAATGCCACATCATCTGCATACAGCAACTTTGTTGATCTGTCCCCTCTGATCTGTTTGCTAATGTAGTCCATCATCAGTATGAACAGCAGTGGGCTCAAAGCTGAACCCTGGTGTACACCCACTCCCACTGGGAACCCCTCTGTGAGGCCGAACACTGTTCATACTTGAGTCATTGAATCCTTATATATAGCCTACACTAATTATACCAATGTTTTTGGGACTTCAAACCACAGCAGTACTGCCCAGATCAGCTTTCTTTGGACCTTGTCATATGGTTTCTCCAAGTCTAGGAATGCCCATTTGGACTCTCTCCTCATCTCTAGCTTCTTCTCAAGTATCTGTCTCACTGCAAACATCTGGTCAATTGTGCTGCATCCTGATCTGAAACTGAACTTCTCCTCTTCCATCTTCTATTCTACTACTCTGCGTATCCATTTATCAATCACTCTCTCCAGAACTTTCATGCAATGTGATAGGAGTTTGATGCCTCTGTACTGCCCACAGTTGTGGATGTCCCCTTTGTTCTTGTACACTGGCACGAGTATGCTTATTCTCCAGTCATCTGGGCTAGACCTTTCTCTCCACACTGCTATGAGTACCCTCAGGAGCCATTTCTCCCCTATCTCACCCAGCATCTTTATCATATCTGCTGTAACCTCATCTGAGCCTGCTACTTTCCCTGACTTCAGTTTCCTTAGTGCTGTTCTTACTTCTTCTAGGGTGGGTTCCTCTTCTTCTCACATCGTAGGATGTTTCTGGGGCAGTACAGCTTCTGTGGGGTTTTCTTCATTCAGAAGCTGCTGGACAAACTCTTTCCATTTGCCTTTGATGTCCTGTGGGCTGGTGAGCAGGTTGCTGCTGTCATCCCTTTTGAAGGATGTCTGTCTAACTTCTTTATCTTTCTGTCTTTGCCTTGCAACCTGATATAGTTTCTTTGTGCCACTTACTGAGTAATTTCCAGAAGTTGGTAGAGTGCCTCTGATGCCCTATTTTTTGCTATTGCAACTTCTTTCTTAGCTTCTTTGTTAGCCATCCAGTAGTCCTTCCTAGCCTGGTCAGTCTTTTCTATCTCCCACTTCTTCCTGCATGCCTTTTTTTTTATTTGATGACTTCCTGGACTTCTGCATTCCACCACAGGCTTTCCTTATGTACCTTATTTCCATACCTGGTTTGGCCACATATCCTAACACATGCTGTTTTTAGGTGCTGCCATTCTTGTTCACCTCCATCTATTTCTTCCACTTCTTGGAGGGCTAGAGCCTTGAGTTATCCCTCAAACTGCTGTACTTTCTCTCCAGTCAACTTCCAGGTCTTCAGCCTGGTCTCTGTTGACCTTAGAGCCTTCTCTGACCACCGCTTGCAGCTGATTATGGCAACTAGTGGTTTATGCTGTGGGCCAACTTGTTTCACTGGGGATGACTTTGCAATCATGGATTCTACCCCAGTGCCTTTTTCTTACTAGGAGGAAGTCTACTTAAGCTGCATGTTGGCTACTGTCATATGTGATCTTGTGACTGTCTGTCTTTCTGAACCAAGTGCTGGCTACTATTAAGCCATTGGGTCTATATCACGTTGTCGACCTTTTAAAAGTTTGAACGTCATATTGCCAACACCATATGACTGAACTTTTAAAAGTTTGAATGTTTCAACTGAGATCTCCATACACTGTGGAATGGGAAGATTTCCCTTTCTGCACTGTAGTGTGATCTCGGAGTTGGTATATTTAAAGAGCAGGGGATGTGGGGACTGCAGGGAGGATTGCCCCCCTGCTTAAACTGTTCAGGTAGGTTTTTTCTTTGTTTTTTTTTTTTTTATTACATTTTCGAACTTTTAAAAGTTTGATCATATGGTGCCGACCATATGACGTTCGAACATTTAAAATTTCAATTATGTAATATAGACGCAAGACACTTGCCACACAGAAGTCTAGAATGGCTTCTCTTTCTTTAGTCCTGTTGCCCCACCCATGTGGACCCAGGCATGTGGACCCAAGCAGCCATCATATCCTGTTCTGTCTGTCCCGATATGTCCATTTAAGTCACCCATATCAACACCAATTCATGTTGTCCTGCTTTATCTAGTAGGTTCTGCAATTGCACTCTGAATGCACTCTTTTTCTCACTGTCACAACCCTGCTGTGGGGCATAGGCTGAGATTATGAACATGACCCTATCATTACACTGGAGTCTGATTGCCATGAGTCTGTCATTAATACTTGTGATATCCCTCACTGCCTTCTGAAGCTTCTGTCTCACCATGATTCTTACACCATTTCTAGCCTGTTCCCCTCATGAGTAGTAGAGTCTGGATCCCAAGCCAAGTGGCTTTTCTGCACTGCCATTCCATTTTGACTCTTGAATACATAGGATGTCCAGTCTCCTCCATATCATTATGTCATCCACTTCCAAAGCTGCATCCTGTTAGTGAACCTACATTAAGCACAGCAATTCTCAGTTCATGTTTGGCAGGTTGGTTGGTTTTACGTCCAGCTTTCACTCAACAAAGCTATCCCAGGTAACCCAGGCTGGGCAACTAGACACCGACCAGCCAGTAGCTTATTGACTCAGGGATGCAGGCTTTATGGTGGGCACACAATGGCAAATAGGGGCACATATACCCCTCCCTCCATTAGCATGGGTCCCTGGCATAGGTCAGAGTAGGCTGGATCCTCAACCCACTTATCACCAGTAACTGCCCATGCCCATTTTGGCAACATTAGACAACATGACCAAATCCCCTAGAGCCATATTTTACACCATTGAGTGGCTAGCCCTGCCATGTCGCGCAGTCTGTGATCCGTATTCTCCTATCTTGAGGATACTGTGCACCACAGTAGATGCCCAAAGCAGTTGGTCTGTACAACTCTTCCCCCTATAGGGCACCATGTAGAGTCTGTGCTGCTGCCCACAGCTCCATTCATTGGTGAGTTTGAGATGGAAGCACTTAGCATGTTTTTCGGACTTGGGAGGAACCCCACGGAAACACAGGGAGAACATGCAATCTCCAAACAGGCATTTGTCGGAGGTCAGGATCGAACCTTGAACCTTGTGCATAGGAGACAAAGACCTTAACCGTTATGCCAACTGGTCTCTAACCTTAATATGCCAACCGGTCTCTGCACAGTCTTATACTTTTTAAAACATACTGTCACTGGATTTGTAAACATCACCTCGTGAATATCTTTAAGTGTTGAATGATTCTCATTTTCATTTTTCGTTGATGTCTGACCAATATACTATGATACTATGCTGTTTTTACACAAGTCCAGGTCAGTCTATATATCACTAAGAGACCAGTTGACATAATGGCTTTATGTTCTGCATATTTCTTTGAACGTTGTTATGACTGGGTTTCTCCAATGATAACTTAGTTGCTATGCATTCTGGAAAATACTGTCAAAATTCACCTCTTCAGCTTCTCTTCACCTCTCTTGGAGTGAATTTCTTAGCATCCATGTCTTGGAAATGTATCAGGAGATGATATCATAATCCTATATATTATTGGGCCTTTTATGACACCACGGGGTTGCCCTGGAGTATGCCCATTTATCCATGAATATTGTGGAGACTGATGTTATGTATTTACATAATTTACATAATTAATTGCATAATAAAATGTGTTTTCGTGTCTTTTTTTTTAAGATTTTATATTTATTTTGTACAGGTAAAATGTGATATTTTGAAGAGTTTTTTTGTGGGTAATAAAAAAAACTGTTTCAAAGAGAAACAGTAAAAAATTGAAATTTTAGATGTTAGTTTGAAGGGATACTCAGTGAATCGCCTATTAGCAAACTCTATGGAAAGAAAACTAGTTCTAATATATTATTACTTGCTTCAAGTCACCACCCACTCTTTTCATAAATTTGTTCTGCGAACTACCCAAAAAAGAACAAATTGGGATACTTGGGCTTAACATAGCTAGGCTTGTAAATGCTCTAGGGCCTCTAGCCTAATAACGTCCTATAAACCTATAGTAAACTTAGGTTAAAAATGAACTTGAATCAACCAATAAATCATTCCTTGTATAAAATGTAGTATTTGTCATTCAATGAAGAACTTTCAGGGAGAACTGATTAATAATGTGACACTTATATCTAATGCATGATTTACATGCCACTCATAAAGTTTGATATATAGACTGACCTGCACTTGTGTAAAAACAGTGTAGTATATTGTTCAGACATCAAAGAAAAGTGAAAATGAGAATCATTTAGCACTTAAAGATATTCATGGGGTGATGTTTACAAATCCAGTGACAGTATATTTTAAAGAAGTAAAAGACTGTGCAATAAAAGACATTAAAATTACTATTTTAGTTAATTCCTCTGTTACTATTTATTTATTTATTTATTGACATTTGTTAACCGGGTTTGTCCAACTGGGCTTGTGGCCCATTTTCAGTGGAGACCCGAGGAGAAAAGCTCCAGTAGTACATTTTAAACAAGTTCAATTTCAAACAATATTGATATAATAGCATAATAGCTATATTATAGCAAAAAGATTCACATATGTTGGGTTACATGCATAAAGTTAAAGTTGCATTAAAAAGAAGCTAAGTAACAATTTTACATTGATATAGTTCAATAGGTCAACAATAATATTTTTTTGTTTGTATAAAATTATGCAAATGCATAGTAGATACATTGGAGAGAGAGAGGTGTAATGTGGTACTAAGTATGGTCCTTTTGAGGATACATAAAGGGAAGGAAGACTAGGTAGGGTCATGGCAAGGGCAGGTTCTGGAATTGAGAAAATAAGCTTGTAGTTCATTTTTAAAGTGTGAGGTGTGGGAGACTGAACGTAAGTCAAGGGGAAGTTTGTTCCAAGCATGGGCAAGGGAGTGTTTGTAGAGTAGTTTGCCTACTGACCTTTTTGGGTTGTAGATATCAAGTAATTGTTGGTTAGAAGTACGGAGGGTCCGGGACAGGATGTAGATGGAGACTAAGAAAGATAGAGATGGACAGAAGGAGGGTTTATAAATAATAGAGTGTAGCATATGAAATTGATAAGATAGCAGAAATTGGGGAAGTTCAAGCCATTGAAGAGAGTTTAAAGAAATGCAGGTATGTGAGTTGTATGGGGAGTTAGTAATAAATCTGGCTATTTTATGGTAAGTCTGTTGGAGTTTGTTTAGAGTGGAGGCCTGGATATTGGTAAAAACTGGGGCACATGAATAAGAGAGAGGGGAGGAGGAGTGCCTGGCCCAGGGTAAGTCTAGATTCAGGGGTTAGGAAGTTTTTGTTCCGATATAGCAGACCTAGTTTCTGTTTTTTTTTTTTTTATACATTGGAGTATGTGTAAGTTGAACTTTAGTTCAACATCGATAATGACCTCTAGGAGTTTTGTGTGGGTGTCAGGTTGGATAGTTGTATTGTTAGAAGATGTAATAAAAAAAGGAGGTTTTGTGATGAGAAAGAGAACGGGGAAGGAAAAGTAGGAGTTTAGTCTTTTTGGGATTTAGGATCAATAGGTTGTGAGAGAGTCATTGTTCAGTGGATAGTAGGGCTTGTTGGGTCAGGGAGTGTAGTTCAGGAATGTTATTTGAGATGTATATAAGTGTGGAGTTGTCGGCATACTGAATAAGGGAGGATTCTTTGCATGAGGTGTAAGGATCATTGGTGAAGATGTTAAACAAAAGGGGTCCCAAGATGGAGCCTTGGGGAACACCAGTGGAGATTTGAAGGAAATGTGAGGAGGATGAGAGCCATTTGGCATATTGTTCCCTGCCAGATAGGTAACTATTAAACCAGGCAAGTGCGGAGGGTGATAGGTGGAGATTTGCGAGTTTGGATATTAGTAGAGGATGAGAGACAGTATCGAAGGCTTTGGAGAGATCTAGGAAGATACAGGAAATGAGTTTATTGTTGTCTAGGGCCTCTGCAATGATATGAGTGAAGGAGAGGAGGGCAGTGGGGGTGTTGTGGTGAGGATGAAATCCATGTTGGGTAGGGGTAAGTAAGTAGTGTGTGAGGAGGTGATTGAGAAGCTGTGAATGAATACATTTTTCTAATATCTTGGAGAGGGGGGACAGAATGGCAATGGGTCAGTAGTTTGAGGGGTCAGTGGAGTTTCCACCTTTATGAAGAGGGATAGTGAAGAAAGATTTCCAAAGGGTGGAGACAGTTGATTCCAGAATAGATTGATTAATTAGTACAGATATAGGATAGGCAATTGAGTCAGCAGCAAGTTTGAGGAATGTAGGAGATAGATTGTCAGTGGAAGGAAAGCAAGGTTTTAGCTTGAGTAGTAGAGATTTGATGTAAGTAATGGGAACTGGCTCAAAAGAAAACAAAGTTGTGTTAGTGGGACTTGGAGGGGTGGGTGTTGAAGTAGAGTTTGGCTTAGAGGTTACCAGATTTTGGATGGAAGAGATAAAGTGTTTATTCAGGAGGGTAGCTGTTTCCTGAGAGGAATAGTTAGGGTATGGGGAGGGATTAGAGGGCTTTCCAGGATAGAGTATGTTGTTGAGAGTTGACCAGAATTTTCGAGGATTGGATTTGTTGTTAAGCAGAGTAGAGTAGAATCAGAATTTTTACTGTTGGGAATGGAAGCACAATTAATTTTGAAGTGTATCACATTGCCACCAATGGGTTTGAATAATCGAATGAACTGGACAGTACTTCTTTAATGTTTATTTTTTTAACAGTGCTATCAACTGTTAATTGCTTGAATTAATTGAATAACTGTCTTACTGGATGAGAATTTGAATGTTGAATGTTATGCTCCCCAGAAGGCGATAAGCTGAAGCACTGGGTGTTGCTTAATTAAAAAGCTAAATATAAGATTTTGCCATTTTTGGTGCTATTTTTAAGTATCCAGTTATTAAAGTGATTTTTAGTAAATGTGCAGTTTCTTGACAATTCATCTAGATTAAATTTGAAGATAGTAATAGCTGTGATTTGCTTTACAGAAAGCAAGAGTTTGTTCCACAGGTGAGGAATTCTTTAGAAGTAATATCTGTCACACTAAGAAGTCTTATTTAGGTAACAATATCAATTTTGATCCCTTGAGCTGGTATTTGCAGCTTTGCAGAGATGCAGTAGGTCAACCAAGACTGGGTCAATTGCAGTTTTTTAGACAATGCTTAGATGACTCCACAGAGGTTTGTAGGAAACAGTGAAGACATAGGCAGGGTTTTAGAAACTCTGGATAATATCAGAGGCTCATACCTAAATTTTATGTGGTGAGGAACCACACTAATGTTTTTTTTCAAGTTAAATTAGGTGCTTGGACAGGTATATACCAAACGGGGCTTTGCATTATTGTATAGTCCCAATAATGAACAATTAGCAGGGAATGATGACCTTTTTAAATTAGATGAAATGCTGAAAGCAATCAGTTGTTCAAGGTAGAAGGCTTTCCTAATGTGAAATTATATATGGTGGCCAAAAGAGATTTTGTTAACCATAAAGATACCTAGGTCTCCAATGACAGCGTTTATTTTAAGTTTGATTTCATAGCGAATAAATTCAACTCTCACTTCACAGACACAGTGTCTGCACCAGCACCACAATGTTCAAGTCAAACTCCACCTTTCTCACTAAAGGCATCATCAAATCCTGTTTCTTTTGCTTTATACCCAGTATCAACCAAAAGTCCTGAAAAACTCCTTAAAACAGTGTCAGTAGTGCAACAGGTAGCACACTCGCCTTTGGTGCTGGAAGACCAGAAGACCGTAGTTTCTATTTCCACTGCAGATGTTTGGCGTGTTGACACTGCAGTGCAGCATTAGGAGGATGCTGTACTCCTGAGTACGTTGTCCTTCGGATGAGACATTAAACCAAGGTCACAACTGCTTGAGTTGGTGGTAGTTTCAGGAGGATGTAAAAGATCCCACAACACCTATAAAAAAGAGTAGGGGAAGTTCCCCAATGCCCTGGCCAAATTTCCACAATAGTATAAATACCACCCAGGTGTCCCCTAAAAAGGCCACTAGCCCATAATACAAACCAATCAATGGAAAGATAATTAAAAATAAAGAAAGCAACCAGTCTAGCCTCTGACAACGTGCTATTAAGTACCTAATGGTAGCTGCTGCTTCTCTGTTCTGTCCCATTTACATACTCATCAACCATTGTATATCTGCAGCCACTGTACCCATGCTATGGACTCAATCTTTTGCATAAAGGAGGCACTTCCACAGAAATGTCAAACTTCCATCACGTTGCTATTCTCTTGCCTTTGCCAAAAAAACTTGAAAGTTATGTCTATAATTAGGTTCTTCAATACCTCCAGTCCAACAATCTCCTGTCACACACACAGCATGACTTTTGCCCAGTTGTAGCACTAGCACAGCCACGTTGCCCTTTCTTAATTCTATTTGCCAAGAGAGAAATGAAAAACTCATATCCACAAATGTCTTTGATCTTTCCAAACCTTATGATATTGTCTACCATCCATAATTACTACGCACCCCTCAAACTAGGTTTCTCCATTACTTCACTCATCTGGTTCACCACCTTCCTCTGTAGCTGCTCACAAGCAGTTGTATGGGCATCAGCCTTTTCTGTGTACTGACTGTTACCTATTAGCATATCACAAGGCTCCAATATTAGACCTTTATTGTTTAACCTTTTCATTAATAATCTTGCTTCTTAACTTAGTATGCAAATGATGCTACTCTAATCTGTTCATTAGTCTTCCTACTCTCACTGCAGACTATTCCTCACCAATCACCTCTACAAAAACCTGTCTCACTTCCTACCCTCACTGCAGACTATTCCTCACCAATCACCTCTACAAAAACCTGTCTCACTTCCTACCCTCACTGCAAACTATTCCTCACCAATTGCCTCTACAGAAACCTGTCTCACTTTCAAATACTCCCAAACCCAAATAAAACTAAAATAATTCATTTTACTCCTATATCCTATTCAGACAAAACCTTTAGTATCCTTACCTCTCAAAATGTGCAACTAGAAATAGTCCCACAAACAAAGCTATATCCTAGATGATCAACTTTAATTTGACAAACATATTTGACAACTGTTATATCTTATCCCCTATCAAGCTTACTGTAGGCATCATCTATCCTTTCAAACATTAACTTAACACCAAATCAAAAAAACTAGAGCAATGCCGCAAGAAATTTGCTATCCAAATGCCCACCTCATCTCATCACTGCCTAGCACTCAAAAAAGTAAACTGTCTCAAATTCACAAAAAAAAAAATTCTATACACGGATAAAAATGGCACATAGAATACTCTTCTTTCTGGACAACTACCCTCCTTCCCTTCACTCCTACAATTGTACACTTCCACAAGGACCCTTCACGCATCACATACAAATCTACTTTAGGTCAAACAATCATATAATACCTTTGACAATTCCCTGCACTCCAATTTTGTATCAGAATTGTGGAACTCCCTCCCTACTATTAGGCTAATATCTCCCACCTGCCTCAGAATTAGACTAAAGGGCTATCTATTCAATTCCTGGCACAGCTCTTTCTCCAGTTCACCTAGGTAAACTCCCTATTATGTCTCTTGCTTTTCTTCTACAACTGTTCAAATATTACATCCAAACTGTGTTTCCTTTAACTCAATACTTGCCTCTAATCATGCTTTCTGCCCTTTATCATCCTAGAAACCTCCAGTGTTATTCTTTCTTCCAGCTCTAAACTATTAACTTGACACTCCAAATCCATCTCTGCAAACTGCTTCAGCAATCTGCCCTTTAATAATGCCTCTTTGCTCTTCTGTGTTTTCCTAATTATAACTGTTTCCATGCTAATTAATACCCCTTCCTCATCCTTCCTTCTGTTTACATATTTAGTATTTTACAATGCTTTGTAACTACAATTTCTCCTTTCAACTGAAAAGAATCATTATGCTAAGTCATTAATTTTGGTGTGTTGTATTACTTTTTTCTGCGTTGTCTATAGTTTTCATGTTATTGTAACAGTTTGTAACTTTGTGAAGCCTTTCTTCCCAGGTCCACACTGAAAAGGATTTGCATGACCCAGTCAGACTATCCCAGTAATCCAACACAAATGAATAAAAATACAATAAATATAGTAAATATGCGAGCGTTCTTGTTTCCTAAACTGCATGGTGTTATATTATTTGGTGTTCAACTTTAGACCATGATCCTGACATAGCAAGTTTGTGCAATTTAGGTCCTCTTGGGGGATTTGAGTGTCTTCAAGGGAATTGAAAATGGCTTCATCCACAGATCTGGTCATTAATGTCAGATTTGCAATCAGAGAAATCAAAAATAAAAGGGCGTCAGAACAGAGCCATAAGGTATAACATTAGTGAAGTCTTGCAGGATAGTGTGCCATTAGTTCTAATAGAGTGCTATCTATCTGCGAGCTAGTTAGCAATCCCGTAGATTACCCAGGAATTCATACCGAGTTTTTGGTAAGTATGTCAGTGTTAACAGAGTAGGGGAATTGTGTCAAAATCCTTAGCTAAATTGATCTAAGCTGGGAGTATATCGTTAGCCTCACCTAATGCTTCTATGGCACTCAGAAATGTCATTTAGGTTTAATAGGCAAGAGCTACCTTTTACAGAGCCAGAATGGTTAGGGTCTAGGGATTGTAGGTTCCATAAGTCCCTATTTATGAGGTCCATGACGATGATGATGCTGCATTCCATTATAATGCAAATGATGCCAGTGAGGCTGACATGTTTGTAGTTACTAGGGTCCATGTTGGGGTCTTCATTGCTTAGGGAAACTACAGCTGCTCTTCAGACTTCTGGTACATATCCAGAGCAGAGGTTGTGGTTGAATATTTTAAGGAGGAGGCCTGATGGGGGTGTTTCATACTGACAAGGTTATCTGGACCCATAGAACTGGTGTTTTTGGTCTTGGAGATGGCTTTTAGTAGTTGTTCAAAGGTAATTATCAGGGGGTTATTTTATTTTATTTATATTTGTTTACTGCAGTAGTGCATTGATCATTACTGACCAATTTCATGCTCAGCCTAGACAAAATATGAAACATTTCACAAACACAAAAAGGCAGAAATGTAAGCTATTGCAGAATTGTTCAGAATAGCTACATAGAAAAAGTTTATATATGTATTCTACTAAATAAGCAGACTGTACTGTACAATATGTACTTTAGTTTGTAAAATGGGTCACCCTTCACTAATTCTGCAGGAGGTGTAGAGAAGTAGAGAGGATATAGGGAAGGTGTGGTAAATGATACATCCTGTGTTGACAAAGGAGCATTTGACTTAGAAGAAGAGGTACTTTTGAGTTGCATTCTGAATTTGGAGTAAGTGTTGTCTTCCTTTAGATTGATGGGGAGAGCTTTCCAAAAAGTAGGTGCCTGAGTGAAGAAGGCATGTGCAGTGCTATGGAGTTTAGTTCTAGTGATAATGAGAGTTGGTGTAACTTGTGAGTAGTGTCTTAGGTTGTACGAGGAGATTCCCCCAGGGAAGTTTAGCTGCAAAGGGAGTAAATGTCTGGAATGGAGTGGTTTGTAAAGTTGGGATCCTGACAGTAGGTTAGAGGTTTGCTTTATGGGTAGCCATTTGGCTTTTTCCAGGGTGACACAGTGATGCTCAGAAAGAGGTGACGTTGTAATGAATTGGCAAATGCTGCCTGAGAATGTCTGGATTGTGGCATATTTTTCTTGGAAGCATATACAATAATGGGTAGTCCATTTGGTTATGTTTGCGAATTGAATAGTTTGTATTGGGAAGTTTAGAGGCAACCTGAGGGGAGAAGTTGGATTTGAATTTATTTGAAAAGATGTTAGCAATATTTACAGGGTCTGAGTGGATGATACCATTTAAGATAAGCTTGGTACAATCTGAATATTATTTTGAGCTTCTTTACATAACTAAACAATTTTATGTGATTATCCTTTGCTGGCATTACAATTTTTTGTTCATAATTCTCTTTGCAAGATTTAATCTTGATCCTCAGTTCTGAAGTTGATTGCAACATGCAGAGTTTGTTCTGTTATTTAAAGCTGTGAGTTTTTTTCTATGAGCTTTTCCTTGTATTGTAGAGTTTGTTTATAGCTGAGTTCTAATATAAGGGATTGTTTCTGAACTTTGCATTGTATTTGTGGTGAATAAGAACACAAGCATCTATGCAAGATTTGAGATAGAGGTATAAAGTTTGGGCATATGAACTGGTATTTCCTATTGGGTCATTGAGGCATGGGGGTACTGTTGAACCATCTCCACACATCAAGAATAAGAAGGATGGCCTTGGAGAAGTCTCTAAAGGTGGCTGAGTTGGTCTTTTGACCTGTACTGTGACCATATGATAAGCAAAACTGCAAGGTGATCTGACTTGGCCAATGAGGGTATGACAATGGACAAGGAGCAGATATCTGACAAGGAGAGTTCACAATGATAAGAAAAGTCAACACTGATCATATTTACTTGTTAAGGTATAGTGTGTTCCAAAATATGAAGGGTGGTGTTTGGGCTAAACAAAAGGGACTGTAGTTTATTAAGATATGCTTTGCGATTTATTGGCATCATGAACAGAGTTCTGTCACTTTTCAGGATGTGGTATGAGGTCTTCTTTACTGACATTAGGATATAAAGGAGTTCAAGGTCATGGCACTGCTGCTCTAGCCTAGAGGCAAAGGTATTTCCAATAAAGATAGGCATGCCTTCACCAGTGTTACTACTATCCACAGGCAGAGAAGTCAGGTAAAGAGGGACTGCTGTCACTGTTCTAGAACCAGGTTTCAGTGACAACACAACCATCCATCCACATTTACCTGAGTGAGAAGACCTCTAGGATTGGTATTTCCCTATTTAACCTTCTAACGTAGAACAGTGTTACAGTTCTATTTGCCAGCTTTGAATTTGTTTTTACTAGGATAATAATCTGAATACCTTGCCATTGCCTAAAAAAGGATCTGTGGAGTACAGAAGGTCTTAGCCTGTACGTAAAAGCCCTGATGAGATAAGTGCAAGCTATCTTTGGAGAAACAGAATAGACTCTCTTCTGTCTCCCTCCAGGCTGATAGACATCGGGACCCTTCAGAACAGTATCAATAACTAAGCCAATTAAAAAAAATAAGCCAATTATTAAAGTCAGTACTCTTTTGCTTATATTTAATTTTTCCCGCAGCCACCTTTGTAATTGCATTTAGATCATCTACAACCTTGTATTTGCACTCTACTCTTTATTCCTACCACACTGCTGTTGATTGCTTTGCTATTCTACATTTATGTCAGCATGCTTTTACTATTGTGCTTTTTATCTTTTTATCCCTGTAACACACAGGTCAAGCCTGAAATTGATGCATGGGAATCACTGCCCAACTCCACTAAACAAACAAACAGCTGTAAATGAATGAATGAATGAATGAATGAATGAATGAACAAATAAATAACTATTGTGCCATCATTCTCAGTGATGATAGACTACTGCTCAAGTTTCTTTCCAGCTTTAAATGCATGCTCAGATTGCACCATCATGTCCAGCTTTATATAGTCTAAAGGAATGTATTGCAAGTTATTCATACCCACGTTGATTGTGTCATATGCATACATGGGGCAAAGGGACTTGAGTGCCCTGGTGAAATGGCAGATTCTAGCACCTGAGAGGCAAACGACTCTTATTCCACCTTTATTCTGCCTTGGCAGTGGCTCATTGTCCACCTGTAAGAAGTACATTACCCTGACAAATGGACTGCTCTTGTTGCCAGAAGGGTTTGGCTAAACAACAATAATGATATTTGTCTGCAGTGATGGTGGGGCACGGAATGGGTGTTAGTGTGCTACTGAGGCTTGGCTGTGATGCATATGTCTGCAGTGCTGCATCTAGGAGGCTTTTGTGGTTTTGGAAGTGATTTTTAGAGCACCTCAGCCTAGGAAGTTTTTGTGTTTGGTAATGTGTAGGTGAGATTTTAGTATAGGTGCTGATAGCCAGTTTGTGTGAGAAGTTTGTCTCCAGTTATAATACATATTTGCACCTGTCACATATGAACTTATTCTGCGGTAATACTAGATTATTTTCATTGAGCGTTGTCAGTTTATATATTGCCTCAGAGTGCCTAGTGCTATAAAGCTGGAATAACATGAGGCAAAGGCAGTTTGAGGACTCGTGGCTGATCTAGAGATACCAAGTGACATACGTTATGCTATGTTATGGAACTTTATGACCCTCAAACTATCTAGGAAGGAGTTTAAGCAGTATGGTATATAAGAAGACTCAGAATTTGCTCTACCTAGGAACATGAGCCTCTGTGCAAGAACTGAGACAGAAGTATAAACCTTGGGTATACACCAACCTCTACTCCCTGCAGTAGTACAGCACACATGAGAAAGCCCAATACAGTAGCTATATAATATATAAGGAAACAGTGAAAACAGTTTCAGGCCAGTGTAAGACAGCTGAACTTGGTACAATATCATGTGTTATAGTACAACATGATACTGTGCAATGCAATACTACTCAATATAGCTTAATATAGTACAAGAACAATGCAGTGCTAGACAATGCAGGACAGTATTGTAAGATTCTACTGAACAGCAGACACAAATATAACAGCACAATAAACACAGAGGTAGACAATAATAAAGTACTGTAAGTGAGCCTGAGTAGTAGGCAGGAAAATGTCAATGTGGTGATCAATGCAGTACCAGTTATTAGCACATGACTGAGCAGCAAGCATGGATGCCACTTCACAGTAATCCAGAAGCCATATATACAAATGTGACCAAGATCTCTCCTTGTGGTTAATAAATGTCATAAGATTTTCTGAGAAGGATAATACAATTGGTAAAATGTTCCAAGAGACATTAAGTGCAGTAGGCAGGAGAGCCAGAGTTTAGGAATCAAATCATGAACAGCAAGCTTGAATGCCACAGCAATAAATACAGTGCAGAAAAGTAGAAGTAATGCAAAAAGTTGTTTGATACAATCACATCAATGCTACAGTATACAATAGATCACCACTCAGTTAGTCATAGGAAGGATACAATATAGCAGGCCAGTAATCAATCAGCCAGAGTTGAGAAATAAGTAACATGGAGCTACAGTCTATAACGTTGTGTCCAATATCAATAGTGGGCATAATGAATCGCACACTGCAACCAAAGTGACCATAAACTGCAAAGTGCAGAGTATACTAGCCCAGGGAGTAGATGTTAGCAGGAATAGGGTAGTTACTGTAATGAATACTAGCTATTGTCATACGAATGCCAGCACTGTATTGAATATTCTACAAACCTGCTTCACTAAATGCAACTCTTTCCAGATGTTGTGGCACACTGGTTTTCAGATCCAATTCAATACCGAGATTGCAGGCAAATTAGTTATGTTGAAGACCAGTACACTAGAGCAGCAGTATCTGCAAACATGATACATTAAAGCAGACCATAGGAGCATGTAGGCCAATAAAACTTTGCATTATTATGTAACCAACACTGACCCAAGCCAGTAACAACAGTAGTAACCCCTTTTATCATCAGGGAGATTCAGCTTAACAAGTATCAGATGAAACATTACCACAGCATAAAACAGAGCTTTTAAAGTATAAAAGAAGTAAAAAAAAAAGTTACTTCCCTTATGCTTTAGGGTTGTTTTAGGTCAATTTCAGTTATAGAGCTCAAGCAGATTGTTCTTTTTGTATTCAAATAATGTACATCGTTAATGCTCTGCAGAACCCTTGAAACTACTGTTGCTTTAAATGACAACTATGGTCAGAAACAACGCAGTTTAATTGTATCTTGATCTTCTTGCCTCAGTCTGAACAGTTACTCTTTCTGGTATGGAGTGCCTTACAGCCTAAAGAAATGGACATAGCTATTACAGACTTCATGTCATGTGTTCAGTCAGCAGTTGGGAGTTGTCATAATGATTCTGAAGAGTGAACAATTTACCTGAGTAATACCTCAAACATTTTCTAGAAAACTCTAATTATATAAATATATATATATATATATATATATATATATATATCAGAAGTGTTATGGTGCCAGAAGGAGCACCGGGTGAGATGCTGTGAAGAGAAGAAGACTACACTGAGTGAGTAGGAGACTACACTGAAGGAGGAGACTACAAAGCTATTTCCATCTGGGTTCTTAATGATACAGCGCATTAAGAGGACTTCCTCAGACTGGGCCTGCAGGGTTCCAGTCTGTGGTGAGAGCAGAGGAGGCTTCCACATGACAGCTACCTGAGCTTGTGTTCCAGAATATTGGAGTGTCTGTTTTTGATTGACCAGCTTCTGCAAGGGCATTGGCTGCGTTGTGATTGGCTGGCTTATGCCAGGACAGAGCCTCATAGACTTTAAACACCAGGAGCTTTTTTTTTTGCTCAAAGAAATTTTATTGGACATTTTCAAAAAGTTATTCAGTGAATAATATGCATACTAGTGGTAACAGAATAATACAATTACAAGGAATAAAACAAAACAAACTATGTACACTATATAGAAAGGGCTAAAATCAAATATTAACATAATTAATGATCCATCAGGAAATTCTTCTTTCTTCTTCCTCATCGATTTATACTTTAATTCCTTAGATATCCCAGATACCATGCAACACTGGTTATATGTTTTTTTATGATTGTCCTTCAAAACTTTATTTTGGTGTAACATAAATGATTTCTTGAAAGCTTTATTTTCAGATAATTTCTCTGTATCCAAATGTTTAGCATTATTTAATATTCATGATACTTTTGATTTGAAAGGTGATGATCTTTTCCTTTTACGGACAATCCTTGCAGTTGCAAGGAAATGTATGGCTAAACAATGGAGAGCCACCAAACCGCTGTCTTTTGGAGCCTTTCTATCCTTTTTAAAAGAAATAGCCTTTAGAGTATAGCAGGAGCTTTTCTTAGTAACCAGCACAAGAGCCTAGTCTGTGCAAGGTAAGGCAATCTCTTCATTCCTATAGAAGGAAATATAAAATTCATTATCTGCTTTGTCTTAGTGTTAGTTGCTCTACTGTGATTGATTTTCTTGCATATAGCGAAATCACTTTCTCTTTTTGTTTAACTTATTAACTTACTGACTGCATTGCTTCTGAACACCTTGTTGAAGTTAATACTGTTCTGCTTACTGTAGCATTATTAAGTTAAGTGATATTGCACCATTGCTCCTTGTTGTATTGCTGTTCATTACCGGCAATATTTAAGTTAATACAGCAGTGCTGCCTATTACTGATATTATTAGACAGAAACCAAATTACAGTATTGCACATTTTGATCATTGGTGTTGCCACAATTCTGCACCACTACTGCATGTAAGGCTACTACTCTGCAGATACCGCACTAGACACTACTGCATTATCAATCTGATATGCATTTATTACTTAGCTGACTGTTCTACTGATACTGCATTGAAACTATTTACTTTATAGAGTTACTGCACTTGGGAATTCTTCACACAGTCAACCAGTACTTATTGTCCTACAGTTACTGCTGTTGCACATTGTTGCTACTTGTTAGGAAGAAATCATATTAGCTTCTTTGGTAAAGTTTCCTGATTTAAGTTTGCCACTTGTTATTCATTGCCCCTTTGTTTCTGTCACTTTTACTTTTTTTTGCATGTGAATACAACAGTATTATATGATATTATATATTACCACATCTTATATTATTGTATCTTTTAGCCACATCTCATATTATCACCCTATTTCTTATATCAAGAGTTAAACTATTTTGCTATCCTGTTTTCTCATAATTTCATCTGCACTGGTCATTATGGAATCTTAGTCAGCTTTTGACCTGTCTGTAGCCAAACTCATGGAACAATACTTTTTTAAGCCTGATGGCAACTGCCTCATGCTTATCAAAATCTTTTTGTTTCTACTTCACAATGATTCAACATGTGAGAGGTATAAATGCACTGAACTTGGAGGCCATCTTATCACTCAGAATGCATTCAGTAAGTACCACACACACACACACACACACACACACACACACACACACACACACACACACAAAAAAACATAAACCATCTCCACAAACCAGCATATGTTGACGTTTTTATGAGAACTTTGCATAAACCTTGCAGGCTAAGGACTAAGAAATCTCAATCATTTCTTCACACAGCACTGCACCCACCTTTACCTGGCACACCTAGAGCCAGTATACATATCTATAGGAGTCATAAGGATGCAGATGCCAAGAGCTTAAGGCCCACTGAGACTGCATCTACACACAGTAATGTAGTAATGCTTTAACAAATGGTGACTCTATTATCAGCAATATGGGCATCATCCTCATTAGGCTTGATAAGAACAAGGTGACAGCTATCTTTCTGGAACCAGGATATAACAAGGGCTCTTAGAAGTCTCCATCCTAACAAATATGATTATGACCTGATAGTGGCCCATTTAGGGGTAAATGACCTTAGGTGCTGTACTCAGAGGGGCATGCAAAATGCTAAGGCTAGTTTTGCTATGCATGTCTCTGATGCAAGAAAGACACTGGTCCTGAGTGCTATTTTGCTATCACCCAGAATGATGCTGAGAGTCAAAGACAAGATAACTGGCTTCAGTAATTGCCTATATAGTTGGTTTCATTCTAGGAGGATGCAGTATGTGTCAGTTTGGGACGCGATGATTGGCAAGCCTTCCTGTGTTGCCAGAGATGTTCTTTACCTCTCTAACCAAGGCTTTCACTTTCTGGCTAAATGTTTTGCTGCCCCATAGTGACCCTTTTACACAAATCTATCTGCTGGACATACCAACTTACTAAATTCTGATAAGTGCCTCTACTCAAAACCAGGAACCTAATAAAAAAAAATTCCTAAACTCATGAGTCTCCTTTAACTTGAACACATTTATACATGTATAGTTACAGAACAACAAAAGCACTTAATCTGCATCTGGGATTAGTGACAATCATGTCTTCAGACCTACTAGTAAGTGTTGGAGAGTATCAGTATTTGTTGAGGTCTAGCCAATCAATGGTGTAAACACTGGCCTTAGGAAATTTGGTTGCATTGACCAATGCTGATATGACACTCCAAACTCATGTAAAATGGGAAAAGGGGACTGATAATAACAAAGCTAAGTATTTGGCAAGGATATCATCACCATACAACAGATTTCGCAGGATACCAAACATGAATTCCTAGAGGTCCAAATCACCTTATACAATATTAACTAATGTATTTCAGCTTTTCCCGGTTAGGGTTCACCACAATGAAACTCCGGTCTGCTAATGATTGGCAGTGGATTTTTTTACGGTGCCGAGTTGCCAGCCCAATTCCCAACCTTCAAAGAAGGCACAATATTAATTACCAATTTATATATTTTTTAATAAAACATCATCCATGTTACTTTCTTAACATGGTAGCTATGTTAGCACCTTAGCTGAAATACCCATTAAGCCCAATACCTTTCTACTGGGTAACTTCAACTAAGCATCAATAAATTGATTGAAGTACATTGCCAGTGTTCAACTTCCTTGACATTATAAATGAAAACTCCCTTGTACAGTTAGGTAATCACCTTACTAGGGGCCCCAATACCCTCAATCTTATCCTCACAAATATGGCCACTTCTTGCACATCTCCATATATATAATCTTTCATTGTTAAAGCAGACCATTAATCAGTGACCTTTTCGTTAAATGTGGTAGCACTTCCCCTACAACTACCTGTGTGTTAAGGACTTCTCAAAAGCAAACCTTATTCAGTCACTTGATGACCTAAATAAATTCCATTGTAACCTTCCTCTAATGAATCACCTTGCTAAAGTTGCTGCCGATGCCTCTGATTTCTACTTTCACTTAAATAGTTGGATTGATAAGGCAGTCCCTATCTGCATCGACTATGAGAAATTTAAAAGCAAACACCTGTGGTGGAATACCCATATAAATAAATTGTACAACAAGAGAAAGAAATGACTTAATGCTTATTGGGTGTCTCATTGTATTTATCTTGTTAGCTCACTTAAGCAAACATGTAAAGAGTCTAACGGAATCATTGTGAAGCTCAAAGTAAATATGAACTTAAAATAGCAACTGAACCAAAATAACTACAAAGCTTTCTTTAACTACGTCAGGAAGTTAAGAACCAACACCTTACATTACTTAGAGCTAATTCACAATAACACAGCCCACTCTTACAAAAAGGAAATAATGTCCTAACTGACAAATTTATTGCAAATTTTATTTTACCCATATTTATCACTGTTCCACAGACTGCACAGTCACAACCTCCTCTTTTAATTACTATGGATGGAGCAAGTCCTGTCAGCCTTCTCAAAAGCTCAGAATACATCATTCATGGGCCCAGATAACATACTATTTTGCCTAATTATCTGCATCAAATATGGCCTATCTGAAACCCTACTTCACCTCTTTAATTTAAGATTCTTCTTCACTGGTTACACTTAAGCCTGGTAAATAGTCATTGTAATGTTGTTGCACAAGGATGTCCCAACAACAGACCCTAGTAATTATAGACCACGTAGTCTATTTAGCATCACCTGCAAAGCTACAGAATGTATTAACACAAACCTCATTAAGCTTGAAATTGAAAATTTGTTATCCCTGGACCCTCATCAATTTGGCTTTGTCAGATGAATATTCTGCCTCTTTAACCTCAATACTTTTTTTGAAAAAGTCACTGAAGTAATGGATAGTAGTTATGTAGGACATACAGCATATCTAGACTTGCTTAAGACCTTTGGTACTGTTCCGTATGCAGACATTATAGTCAAACTTGTTAATCTAAATATAAATTCGTATGCTGTGTGGTGGATAACAAACTGCTTTCCTGACAGAATCCATGTGGTTAGAACTACAAATATCACTTCTGAAAGCAAAAGCTACCAGTGGTGTACTGCAGGTCTCCATATTGGGCTCTCTCTCTCTCTCCTATTTGAATCTTATTTCTCAGACCTGCAGATCAACACTCCTAGCTTATGTTTATCTAAGTTTGCAGAAGACTGTAAGTTTGGAGTTGTCATTTGATCTTCCACTGTCTCACAATTCCTGCAACATGAGCTAGATCAAATTAACACTTGGTGCTTGGACTATGGTCTCACATTAAATGTGACAATCCAACACCATATAGGTAACACACCTCTCAAATCAGACACTGTCATAAAAGATTGGGAGCCTGTCAATTCTTTGATGGCAGTTTAAGTGCTATTTGGGTGAAAATGGTTTGCCGATAGCACTTTTGGCAAAAGCAGAGAATCCCTTTTTCTTCTCGGCTATTGCCAAATGTGCTATTAGAGAATCTCATTTTCTCCACACACAACACTGGAGACAGGAGGGTTTTCTGCTATTGCCAAAAACAGACAATCCCCTTTTCTGCATTGTTGTGTGACCTTTGAGTAGGTATATTTACGTTTGGGGGTGTGGTAGTGTCCCCATATATGGGGACTGTAGGGAGGCCTGTTCCCTGCAAATAAAGATTATTTTTTCATGTTTTCTAAAATTGATTTTGATGAAATATTTTTGCTTTCTTTGCATTTGGCAGAACTGTTGTCATGATATTGACATGATTCCAAAAGATCTAGGCACACGTGTAGCTAATTCCTTATCCTTTGACCATCTTGTCATCACAGAAGTTAGGAAACCCTTCTGTCTGGCTCAACTGACCAAAGAAAAGCCAAGCACACTCTGGGACTGGAAACAACACTCTCTAAATAAAACAAAGAAGAAGCCAGCTGACAGTCCCAATGAACATATTTTAAAGAAACACAAAAAAAACACCTCAGTTAAGTGCTTTCGCCATAGGATATGACTCCTTTAGAACCGTGGTGAAACGTGACACAACATGGACTAAAAAGCTGAATGAAACAGCTGATTTAGAAGCACACCCACCGAACTAACCAATCACAGGTCATTGCACCCAGTAGAAAAATTAAAGAAAAAGCCTAAAAATGTGTGTCTAATGGCAGAAAAGAACTAATCATTGTAGTAAAAGCAAGTGACAAAAATATATATAATTAATGTGCAAAACTGAAGTCAACATGTGGCAATAAGTTCAAAAACAAGCTCTGTTTTTTTCATTTCACTAAGAATGGAAATACTATCGTATGCCCCCACACACACACACACACCCTACTTAAATATACCAACTCCGAGATCGTACCACAGTGGAGGAAATGGCAAACTTCCGAAGACGGCCCAGCAATTGTTTTCCCTGGGGAAAAATCACTGTTCCATGTCTTCGCTGTTTAGTGCCTTCGATCGATCTTTAAAGCTCGATCAAAGAGTGCTCACTCTTTTGACCGTTTGAGCTTCTGATATAGTCCCAGGAAATTAGCTGCATCAAGTTTGATTTGCCAAACCATTTCAAGATGCAACAACCTGTTTTGCCAATCCCCAGAGAATGCAGATACTTGCAGTTGTTTGAGTACCATGAACTTGAAATTTTTAAAACCGTTCCAAATACATGCGTGTCTAGCTAAAGCACTCTTAGGATTCTGCAAATATGTTGGTAAATCCTTCTGTTTAATGCATTTTTCATTTTACCAATGTAAAATTTTATGCAGGATTCACAAATTGCCAACTATACCACTCTTTCAGAGTGACAATTGAATCTTCCACCCCAGTTAGCAGAACTAATATTGCCTACTAAAGCACCATCAACATCAGAATTAATATAGTGACATTGTCTGCAGTGTCCTCACTTCATAGTAATTGGCTGGCCGACGTGTGACTGAATCGACTTCTCTAAAATACATTTGATGTTGAATTTCTTTTTAAACATGAAAGATGGCTATAAAAAGTGACTTTTTATATCCTTGTCACATTGCAGAAGGGGCCAGTTCCTTTTCATAATTTCTAATATATTTCTGGCATCCAATGAACAATGGAGGACCATGTTGTTGAGACTTGAAAAGTCAATGTTGTCATCCCTGGCCTACAGGTTGAGACTGTTCTTAATTATAGGTGCATATCTGTCATTCCTACCAGCCCAAATCTCATCCTGCACCTTATTTAAAAGTGATGCAGGATAGTCATGTTCAAGTAGCATCAATTTGAGCTCATCAAACTCCTGTAAGCAAGTGGAGTCTGCAGATGTAAGCCTTGATATCCTGATGAACTGACTTCTCGCGATCCCTTTCTTCTGGTGAAAGGGGTAGCAAATTCTAAAAGATAAAACGGCATTGCAGGAAGTAGGTTTCCTTTAAATCTGCATTGTCAACTAGCCTTGTGGTAGTTTAATAATCTTTATGTCCAAATAACAAATTTGTTCAATGCCAGCATTCAAAGTGAATCTCAAAAACATGAGTGCTGTTCTGCATATCAGCCAGATCTTTATTGAACTCTCCCAAGGTACCATCCCAAGTGACCAGCAAGTCATTAAGGTATCTACAGTAACCAATACGTTGTTTGAAATGAGTGAGCATGAATACAGTTCCCAACTCCAATTTTAACAAAACTGCGTTCACAAACAGTGGGCAGAGGCAGCCCTCATTGCAACACTTAACTGTTTGAAATTTTCACCATCAATTGCCAAGAAATTCTTGTTAAGAACCATGTCCATAAAATCCACCACCAACTTGCAGTCAATATTGGATAGTGACCTGTATTTGGAAACAATATTGCTGAACCATTCAAGTCCCTCCTCACGTGTTAAGTGAAGGGACTGTGGATGTCACAAGTTGCTGAAATATACCTTTGGTCTATATGAATATCTCTGAGCTTGTTTAACAAATCCCATGAATCTCGAACAACTTGTGTAAAACCAACAGAGTTTTAAGCTTAAGATCAATGAATTTAGCTAAAGGTCCAGTGACTGACCCATGGGCAGCTACGATTGGACGTAAAGGTGGATCGCACGTGTTCAAGTAGATTTTAGGAATGCCAAAAATCTTGGGTATTATAGGGTGATCGAACCACAAAAAGTCATATAAACCTTGGGAAATGTTGTTAAACCATTGTTGTCAAAGAGTAATAGTTTGTCCAGTGTCACCTTGATGGCCCTATAGGCAACATTGATTTCATTTTTAAGAAACCACACTATAGACATTTTCATCATTTAAAAGTCTGAGTAGTCGCCCTGTGTAACCAGCCCAATCCATTATTACAAGGCCCCATCCCTTGTCAGGTTTTATGCATCTAATATTACCATTGTCAGTTGTTGTTGCTGTTTGTCTTTTCAGCTTTTTGCGGTTATGGGTCACCACAGCAGAACTCCACTCCGCTAATGATTGGCAGTAGATTTTTTTATGTTGCCAAGTTGCCAGCCCGACACCCAACCTTCAGCAAAGGCACGCCCATTCACGCATGTCTTTCAGAGGCCTCTCGACCGCAGGGAGGACATGTAGACTCCACAAAGAAGGCACTCCAGCTGTGAATCGAACAGGAGAACCTCTTGCTATGAGGCAACAATGCTCAGTAATTTCTCTTAAAGTTGCCCTTTCTTCATTACTCATATTGTAAAATGTATTGTAATTCCTATTGATCAGTTAGTGGTCACAGTAACACTGTATGGAGACACATGCCCACTATTTCCTGGTGTTGTGCAGAAGTAGATGGACCTGTGGACATTAATGCAGACACCATCAGATACGTTGGTTGCACTGATATGGCTGTACTGCAGTTTTATGGCTACATGTCATTACACTTACACTGATGATCATCAGTATGTGTGGCTCTCTGTGCACAATTCAATTCCACTACTGAAACAAACAAAATGATAACACATAAATGTGCATGTAAAAGAAATATACACTAATTTACTCTATAGTCATCCATGTTATGCAAAGTAGCAAATACATGTACGGCTTGGAACACTTGCTTCTATCCCATTCTGGGTCTGCATTGCTCCCCACTCGCCATATGCAGAGATGCAAGAAATATTGTCGGGGGGGGGTCAATCATGGGCCACCACCAGTGGTATCACTTGATCTCTTATAGCATCGTAACCTGTTGGCTGCATGGTAGATAATGTCAGAGCAGCAACAGCAGCAGGCCTCACAGCATCTGTTGTGAACTCCCACCTCAGTAATCATGTTGGTGAGGTCAGCCCAGACTTCATTCCTCCATACTACATTCCCTGCCCATCTCATTTTCCTCTGGGGAGAAATTGTTGCCAGAATTCAAGAACTTCAGACCAAAGGCTGATGTAGTGTTAAACCAGAAGTTAGAAAATAAAAGCTGAATAACAGGAAAAAATTCCAACTCCAAGAACGCCAATACTTAATCTAGTTTTATAAAAACTGAAAGAATGTTATAGATTGTATTATGCACTGAAGAATGATTCATCTCTGAAAGCTTTGCTGTAATAAAGTATTGGCATTCTTGGAGTTTGAAATTTTTCCTGTTGTTCACCTTTTATTTTCTAACTTCTGGTTTATCACTACATCAGCCTTTGGTCTTAAGTTCTTGAATTTTGGCAGTATTGTGGGTATTGGAATACTTTAATCATCTAGAAGCACAGCCAGCAGTATGGAAACAGCATCAAGAAAATCAGAACAAGTATTTAGAACTTGCTGTGTGCAAGAACTTTTAAATAGACAAGGTAATCCGCTTCTAAATGCAATACATAATGTTCTAGAAGTAATGGGAGCCGCTGCCCAGCAAACAGATAAATTTACTGAACAATTAATTCTGTTAGAAAAAAAATGCATATTTATAAAAGGCTTCAATGGCAGCAGTTAAGCTTTAATGCATACTTGGAGCTAAGAACTGCACCTCGAGGCTTGCGCATTCAAAAAATGCCCTCTTATGCAAACACATATCCTGACTTGTTAAAAAAGTGGCAACAGCTAAATTTGAAACTTAGCACAGACTACGTGTTTTTAATGAATTACTTTTTTGCACTAACTGAATCTCTATTAATAGAGGAAATTATGAAAATGAAGAATTAACTTGTCAACAATTCTTGCTTTAATGCCATGTTTAACTTCTACCAACAGATGTTGGATGGGCTGCAAGCACTTGATAATAGGCTAGAATCTACAAAGAAACAAAATTACTGCATGATATGAATGATTATAAAGCAGGGCATATTTTCTCTTGGCCGATGAAAGAGCGTAAAAATGTGATACAAGAAACAACAAAGGGGGAACTGTACCAACCTGACCTTATCACAACAGAAAATATGCCAAGTACTATCCAAGCAGTGAAAAATGGTAAACAATCTGAACCATTAGTTCAGTCAATGGTATCTCAACAAATGGACAGTAACTCTATTACCATACTGACTGACAGCACTAATCAATCAATGAGAACGAAGACGTCAATGAATATTCATCAGGAGAATAACAAGGCCTTAAAAGACGTAGGGACATCAGCGGACGTGGTTTCTACGTCGTCTAATGATGTGCAGCAGAAAAATGCTATGAATTTAACTGAAAAGCAATGATGTTTTTTTCCAAGCTTCAAACACCATTCTAGTTAGAAATACTGGAGAAAGTAGAGACTCACCAACAGAAGCAACAAAGAAGTCATCCAGTACAGTTACAGTCAAGTAATACCAACAAATGGAAGAACAGCAGCTCCTTCTTTCAGAAGACGGCAACGCAACGTTAAAAGGAAAAACTGCAGATATTGAAAATATTTCTAACTGTGAGCTATCCCCTTCTCAAATAACATTAATGCAGAAGGGGATGAAGTTTATTCCTACCTGCTCAGATGATATTGTGAATGCAATGACTAACATGAAAATTTTTGTGAGGACATTGAACCTTAAACTTACCTTTAGAGACACTGGAAATATTAATAATGTATCTATATGTAAGAAAAAAAGTATGTTTGTGTCAAATAGTTTTCCTGTAGTAACAGCTTTCCATGATAAATGTGAAAAGGAATTAAGGAACTTATACAAAAGGAAAACAAAGAAAAAGTATTATAATTTAACAGCTGCTGAGTATGAAGGATTAAAATAGTTAGAAGATAATAAAATAATTATAAAGCAGGAAGATAAGAGTGGCACAACTGTTATAATGAATAGAACAGACTATATTTTAACAATGCAAGCTTTTTGGATGATGCAAACACTTTTAAGAGAATAAGTTTAATAGATGTTAAGAAATGTATAAGTGAATATAATATGCTTATTTATGACATGCGACTTACTAACAGTATAAGTATAGAGCTGTTTAACTTTTTCACTATTCCTTGCCCAAAATCTCTGGTGATTAATACCAAAGATCCATAAATCTTTGACTCAGCCACCCATGAGACCTATAGTCTCAGGAAGAGGCTGGGTAACAGAACCTGTTTCTATATACTTGCAAGAATGTTTAAGTAAGTTTCTACCACAGAATCTGAGTTATATAAGGGATACCAATGATTTCTTGATTAAGCTGAGAGAATGGAACACAATGAATGAATGTAATGATTTTATGTTTGTAACGCTAGATATCAATTCATTATTCACCGTAATTCCAAATGAATATGGCATAGAAGCAGTTCATAGCTATCTAAATGAGGAAACAGCTAAGCCAACTAGTGAAATAGAAACTATGTGTCTCTTATTAGACTTGGTATTAACTAAAAATGTATTTTTATTTAATGAGCAATTATATATACAGATAGCTGGAGTAGTCATGGTAATCCCATGGTAAACACCTATGCAAATTTGGTTATGCACCAATGGGAGAAAGCAGTTATATTTAATATGGAGCAAGCTATGAATAACAGGGCTCTGTTTTATCAAAAGATTTGTTGATTACTGCTTCCTAATATGGAATGGTACTGAGCAAATGCTGAATCTTATAAGCTGCGGTGGTGCAGCGGTAGCATTGTTGCCTCACAGCAAGAGGTTCTCCCATCCGATTCTCGGCTGGAGCGCCTTCTGTGTGGAGTCTGCATGTCCTCCCCGGGGTTGAGTGGCATTCGAAAGACATGCGTAGAATGGGCGTGCCCATAGCCGGCCTTAGGCATAGGCCAACTAGGCGGCCGCCTAGGGTGCCGTTCTAGCAGGGACACTTTTCCAGTATTTATCTGGTGTAGGTATACTAGGATTGGGGCACTGGGTGGTGTGGTAGGGGGCATCATGGAGCCCCTTTGCCTAGGGCACCAGTTGATCTTGGGCCGCTCCTGGGCGTGCCTTCACTGAAGGTTGGGCATCGAGCTGGCACCTCGGCACCCATAAAAAATCTACTGCCAATCATTAGCGGACCGGAGTTCCGCTGTGGCAAACCCTAACCAGGAAAAGACGAAAGAAGAACAACTGAGCAAATGCTGAATGAATATGTAAATTATTTAGACAGTACTACTGTGTTTTTCAGATTCAAAAAGCAATGTTCAGCTAAAAGAATATCCTTTTTAGATGTATTACTTGAAAAAGAAGGGAATGCAATTTACAAGTGTTTATAAAAAGGAAATGCAAGTTAACTGGTATGTGCATAAAGGGAGTATGCACCTCCCCCCATATTTTTAAAGGAATAGTGAAAGCACAACTTGTTAGAACCAGTAGGTTAAACACTAGTGACAAGTTTAAATTGCAGATGACTGAAATGGCAAATTAATTTATAGAGAGGATATGCAGAATTCATGGCTGATGAGCTAGTAAATGAAGTTTATAATAATAAAACAGGATTAACAAAACCCATTTTTAATAGTGACTATACCTGTAATATAGTAAACAGATAAGAAGCAAATAAAGTTAAATATCTAACTACTTACAATATTAAGACTAGGGATGTAATGAAAATTATTGAGAATAATTGGAACATCCTGATGGCCATGCCATAATTACGTCTGATACTTAATAGGCCAAACTTTACATACAGGAACTTAAAGAACTTAAAAATGCAACTGTGCTATAAAGATTTTAAGCATCAGGGGAAAATTCAAAAAATACATGCAATAGGTACACACCCATGTTTGAATTGCAGCTGCTGTACTGATATTTTTTATGAAGGACGATAATGTATTTGTCCATCCAGTTTCAAATAAAAGATATTTTTTTCAAATGCACGGCAATATGCAATACTACACATGTAATATATCTTGCAACCTGCTTAAAATATCCTTCATTTTATGTTGGGAAAAGCACAACAAAACTAAAGGAAAGAATAATAGAACATAAGTCAGAGATACGTAGACAAATACAGCAGAATGCGTTAAGTAAGCACATTTTGGAGAAAGGCATTGAGAATACTTCTAAATTTAGGGTGATGGAAACAGTGTATAAGCAAGTAAGAGGGAGTGATGCTAATAACTTCTTGGAGAATAAAGAATATGCGTGGATTTTAAGACTGCAAGCAGATGTACAACCAGCGTTGAATAACATGGTTAGCATTAAGCCAGTTCTAGCAACCAAACAAATGCAATTGCATTAGGTTTTTAAATGAATATGTATGTGCATGTTTGTATTTTTTATATATATATATATATATATATATATATATATATATATATATATATATATATATATATATATAAGCATTCTGAAGATGTAGGATAAATAATGTTTTGTAATAAATATTTTATTACTTTGATAGATCTATTAAGTATATGGTCTTAGTATGCATTTATAAATTAAGTTGAGAGTATGTTTAAGCACCTTTTAGGGAAGTTTTTTTAAGGAATTGTTATGCCTTTAAGTTAAAATGGTTAATTGAATTATTGCAGAAATTATGTGATTAGCTGGCTCTGCTCACATGATCTTAATCTAGTTTTATTAAAACTGAAATAATGTTATAGATTGTATTATGCACTGAAGAAAGATTTATATCCGAAAGCTTTGTTGTAATAAAGTATTGGCGTTCTTTGAGTTGGAATTTTTTCCTGTTATTCAGCTTTTATTTTCTAACTTCTGGTTTATCACTACATCAGCCTTTGGTCTGAAGGGAGAAATTGTTGCCCCAGGTCAGTTTGCTATCTGAAAAATAGTGATATGCAGATGTTCATATTAATGTGGGATCCTACTAATGGAGATGATTATGTGGACAGCTTATGCCACTGTAAACACTATGCATTCCTGTGCAATGCAAAACTCTATGAAATACTCACTGTGACATAATGCCTGCATGCATAACAATTGTAAAAGAAACATAATTAATGATATCTGTGGGATTCAAACCCCTTACAGTAGGTATCCATAGAATGGAGATCCAAACATAACAGCATCATGCCACTGGAGCCACAGTCTGCATACAGTTCACATTAACACACTAAACATGCATATGTGTACAACATAAATGTGTGATGGCTGTAGGTGTAATGCAATTGTAGCCTAACCAGACAAGTATTCAAAACAATCTGTCATATCACATCTTATAAATGATGACCTCAGATTAACACAAGTATTACTGAGGACTGTGAGGATTGAATACTAGCTATACCAGCACAGAGTATCTGTAAATTGTTAATTTAACAACTTATGGAAGGCATTGGAAAACCACAGGATCCATAAGCAGACCACAGATAGTATGGATCCTGTTCGTAGTGACCCAGTAGTTCTAAGATTAGTTTTACAAAACTATCAATTAAGTAAATATCCTTAGCAATTAGAGGAATATATAGTGCATGGTGACATATAGATACTGTCAGAATCCATAGTTTTCCATACATACACCATACACTGTATGGAGTCACCTGCAACATATACAGATAATCTGTAAATCCGTCTTATGTACTGTTCAGTTTTGCTGTGTAAATCTGCACAACTGCATATGGGAAATTATTGCATGTCCTTGACACAGATGTCAACACCTGTATGCATACAGGTAAATCATGCACGACTACAGTAAATTACAAAAATGTTTCCATAAATTCATAAATCTAAAGAGATAATTTGATAATGAATAATGTTAACATAGGTTTATACATGAGCTAATATTCCCCAAAAACAGAAATGGTATCAGGTGCAAATTTACCTTAGCAGCTCAGATATAAATGAAAGTAAGAGGAGCTACCGTGCATAAATCCTTAAGTATTATTTGCACCATACATAATTAATGAGGTTTTGGAATCCCATTTGTACACATCTGCATAGGTTCTCGAAATTATCACATAAAGAGCAATTAATTCAGCAATTAATCTATAGCGCAGCATAACGGGAAGGTGCTTCATGCAAGTACCCAGTAGGTATTGTTAAACTGGTCCATATGTGGTATGTGCTCATTATCTTCCAATGATCTGATAATATGACATCAGTGCCACTTTAAAATATTGATTTTGATACATTTGCAGATCAGACCATTGCTACCTGCAAAATGAGTGGGACCTCAGTGAGCAATTTTCAGATCTGACTACTTTATCCATTGGATTGTCAACATTATTGAGATGCTACTTCCAGAAGGCTTTGATGTGTATGGGCACCCAGTTGGACCAAGGAAGAGACCACCCAGCTGCTAACCATCTATGCTGTAGTGGAGCATCACATGAGAGCCAGGTCATGTAACTTTGCGATGATCGACATTTGGAACCAGATTGCGGGGGAGCATCAACAATGAACGGGGATCTACCTGACTGGAGTGCAGGTTTGACATCACTATAATGACCTGCATTGGAGGAATGCAGAGGAGCTTCATTGGAAGGTCGCTGAGGTGCGTTAGCAGCCAATGGATGCTTACAGTAAGTGTCATAATGATACATATACCTAAGCATTCCTACAGAATTCATAGATATAGCTGCTGTGATCCAAATATATCAGACACATGCTTTTTAAAACCATTAAGAAGCTTTTCTGACAATTAGCTCATCTGGATAATTGAGTATACAAGGTGTCTATTCTCCATATAAGTATGGGTTCTATTCCCATGGGGTTTAATTATTTGTAATGTTTATAATGTACACACTGTACATTGTAGATGTATAAGTGTTTTCCAACATATAACATCATTTTACACAGCCATTACTGTCATGTATCACTGATGCCTATAGCACCTAGACCACTGATGATTATGTATTTTGTATTTATCCATAATACTATGGCAGCATCATCTAGTATACCTGTATATGTGTGAATATTTATGCATAAAAACGTCTTTACTCCATTCATCTTAACACAGTGAACATTCTTATTACATTTCCATTTGTTTAAGGCAAGAGGAATGCCTGACTGACTGCCTATGCATATCTTTTCATTTCTAATATGTATTAATAGCTGTCATTTGTGTAGATTATGATGGCCAATATTGTTTATGTGTCAGATGTTACTGTATTCTTCAGCTATCCACAGGAGTACGGATAAACACATGCAGTAACTATTTGTTAAAAGAACGTGTGCTGCCTGGTAATTTGGTCTGTATAGAAACAACCAAGCATGCATATATGATATTCCTTGGCAAAGTGCACATCACAAATCAAATGCATACATCACTGTATCTCTGTGAGTTCAACTCCACATAGGGGAAACATATCATTATATTCTTATCTTAGTGTCTTTCACACATTGTTGAATATTCTGCTCTGCATACCTGCTTATTAGTATTAACTGTTATTTTGTGCATGCTTGTGGATAACTTGTTTATTGCCCAAATTTCTAAAAATATCTTCATAATCCATAATGTTCTATGAACAGCATGCCATTTAGTACAGAGTTATGTGTAAAGCTTGGAATAGACTGTTATATTCCTTCCAAATAAATTGCGAATATGCTAACTTGCAAAACTGCTATCAAGTGTAAGTTTTTTATTCATTATTAAATTCACTTGACCAACCACCTCATCCTTAACTTTGGAGGGAATCAGAAGATCTGACATAGAGTTGAATGCAGACCACAGAGATACAGTGATGTATGCATTTGATTTGTGATGTGCACTTTGCCAAGGAATATCATTGCATGTGGTCCTCTCACATACATTACTGTGTCCTTGATGTGCAGCAGCTTGTATTTCTCTGTTAACAGAAGTTATGTGATACAGGACACTGTCCCACTGTCTGAAGGCTAAAGGTTTTTCACTTGCTGTTACTGGTTGTGAACACCATGCTGAAATTAATTCATTTTTACAAATCCTAAATGCCTAGCATGTTGCCCTTTTTGTAAATCCTAAGCTGTGATTCATATTAGTAATCCATCCCTGCACATTCATACCCCAAGCCTTTTCAATGCATTCAGCACACATGCTCTCAGGTAATATGGATTATGTAGGCAAGCATGTATCAGGGTTAGAGTGTGGATGTAGCTTACAGTTCCAGGTTTGAATCTGAGGTAAAAGCGCTCGCAGGCAGGTGCAAGGGTGCACTTGCACCACCCTGGATCCGGGCTGGCTGAGAAATTTATTTTAATTAAAAAAAAAAAAAAACTTATTTATTTATTTTTTTTTAAATGGCGTTCTTCTTTAAGAACGCCCTTTGCATCCCATCCAGTCACATAGATGCAACAGGTGCTTGCGACCTGTTTTCATCTTCTGTGTCTGTGCGACTCAGGGAAGTCTGCTACTAGTGTGTCAAGTGTAGGTGCATTTCATTCAGTGTGTTCTGGTACCTAGAGCCGGTTTTCTGTTCTTGGAAATAAAAAATCCCGACCTGCAGATCGCACAGCTCAAGTTCTTGTTAACCATGTCGGCAGGATGTAAAAGTGAAGACAGAGTTAATGGAAGCTGTTAAAGAAAATAGTGAGTGTTCTAATTTGCGGAAAGATCCTATCTGCATAGTCATGAGGCCTGACCGGAGCCTGCCATTTGAGTAAAGTGTGCATGCTTGTCTGGGGAGTTTAATGAGACCTTGGGACCAACAACAGGGTGAGAGATGGGCAGTTGTGAGAAAGGGTACAAGCTCTGGGCATTTTAAAATCGTATTTGTGTAAAATAAATGCAGTTATGCATTGTTAATGTTGACATGTAGTCTGCTAGCTTTTTAATTTGTGTAAGTTATTCATTACTTGACCTTTCAAGAAAGGACATTAAACTATCCCAACTGATCGCTTCTATGTGCTGCTGGTGAAGGATATGTAAATTAAGAAACATAAATAGCTTAAAATGTATTTTATGCATATTCCACTTTTGCTCAGTGTACTTTAATATGTTTGCTTACTGTTAAAATAAGTACTGTTAAACTAAGCACAGCCATGGAATATCTGACTAAAGGTGTTGGAGGTATGTGTAGTTTTTTTATGGAGATAGCAAGGCAGGAAGGGCAGTACTCTGTAAACTGCATTAGGTTTCACTTGATAGTGACATATGGACGGTGTTTACAAAATAACACTGCTGGGTGAGATGCTGGTTACTTCCAAAACAAATCACATGTAAGCTTTAGGTCATTGTATGAAGTAAAAACTAATTAAGTGCATATATCTAGTACTTTACTGTAGCTTTTCCACTTTTGAATTGTCTGGGGGGTTTTTTTGGTACTATTAGTGGTTGAATAAGTTAGCTCTTATTTATAGTGGTTAAAATGATTAGGTGATGCAGACATTAACGTACGCATCTGAATATATGATAAAACTGGTTTTCTGATTAAACATATATATAATCTACTTGTGTGCGCACCTTGTCTGTAAAGGAAGTGCTTTGAGATTTCCATTACTATATTGACCTTATGCATTTTTCCTGACTATAGCTACAAACAAGACATTTTCAAAGTGTCTCATCGTTAACATGTCTTTTATACTATGAATGTGTAACGTGAGGAAGGCCTAAAAGTGTACAAGTACTGACCACTCAATGCTATCTATGCATTTTTAAATATTCTTTAAATGCAGTAAAAATGCTGCTCTCTTGGTCCATTTATAACTTTGAGTGATGGTTTTTAATTTATGTACTTGCTCTATATTAGAATTTGTGTTGTAGGCTGTGTACACTGCTTTTTGTATTTATTCCTTTTAACAACCTAGATTGTTACATCAGTCAAAACTCAGTGCAAATTGTACTACAGCTTTTAAGGCTGTTACATGTTTCCAACTCTGTTCTGTGGTGCTGCTGTTGAAACTTTTATGTGAGGCTAGAACATAGTATCACTGATCAATGCTTAACACAGAGGATTACGATTGGATTTTGGATAACTAGCTTGCTATTTGATGCATGTACCCTATGGCATATACCTCCGTAAGCATAAGCAACTTGAGAGCCCTCAATGTTTCCTCTCTAAAAAGATCTCAGGTCTGAGTACCCTTAGCCATTCTGATAGACTAAATGCTTTGCCCCTCACTTATATCATACAGACTCCTGATGGGTGATTTCAGCTTAGACTTCTATACTACAAATGACGCAGCACTCTTTGAACTCCTTCAATTAAAGACAACTAGTGGTAAAGCAAACACCTGCTCTACAGAGAGGGAGGTGTGTGTAAGAGGGAGGTAGGTCTGTGTGTGTGTGTGTGTGCGTGTGTGTGTGTGTGTGTGTGTGTGTGTGTGTGTGTGTGTGTGTGTGTGTGTGTGTGTGTGTGTGTGTAAGTAAGGGGGTCATACCTCACAATTATCCAGATTTTTGCCTCATATTTTCATTTTTTTCTCATAAAATTGTGTTTTTTCTTGCAAATCACTAAGGATTGAAGTCAAAATATTGGCAGACATTTGAGTTTTAGGCTTCATATCCTCAGAAAATGCATACTAATACAAAACTTGTTCTTCTATCCACTTTCTATGGAGGTAGGTGTGTGTGTGTGTGTGTGTGTGTGTGTGTGTGTGTGTGTGTGTGTGTGTGTGTGTGTGTGTGTGTGTCATACCTTAGAACTGCAAAGATTTTCACAGAATGTCCAAATTTTTGCCTCATATTTTTGGTCTGTTCCTCAGAAAAATTATTTTTTTTGACAAATCACTGGGATGAGCTAAGGATTAAAGTTGTTAAATAATGACATTTGTTTGAGCTTCAGACTTCATCCTTTAGAAAAAGCATTCTAACACAAATCCTGTTATTGCAGCAACTTTCTAAATGGGTCCCTAGTTTTGGGCCCTTGTCCCAACATTATGACAGGCTTTGTCCAGATTTCTTGTGTTAAGAGATTGAGAGGTAGTGTGTGTGCGTGTGTGTATGTATGTATAAGAGTGAGGTAGTATACCCCTCAGCTGTCCAGGTTTTTGCCCCATATTCCCCCTAAAAGGATTGAAGTTGCTAAATAATAACAGACATTTGAGTTTTAGATGTCATATCTTTTAGAAAAATGCATACTAACAAATTCTGTTATTTTTAGAAATGTTCTAAGTTCATGAAGGCAATATTTATAATCTGTCCCTGTTTGTTTATTTTAGGCTTTGTCCAGATTTCTTGCACTAAGATGAGGGAGGTGTGTGTGAGAGAGAGTGAAATGCCCTAGTTAGAGTTAGCAGGTGGAATTTATTTTCAAGTGCATTTTTAAGGAATTGTGAGCTTCAAGGGAAGAAAAATTTACTGCTGCTCATGCTAAGTTTGCTTAAAATGTACAACTGTTTTGTTCAGCAAATGGCATCAACTATTGTCATAGAGAATTTTAAAGCAGTGTTAGTAGCACAGCAGGTAGCATACTTGCATCTTGATGTAGAAGGCTATAGGTTTTACTTCCACAGCATGTAGATTTGTATTTTAAGGAGATGGGGTGCTACAGTCCTGAGTATATCCTCCTTTGGAGGAAATGCCTAATAACTATGAACCTGTTTTTCAGCTTGCCACCCATTCCCTATTGCAATATACTAGCTTACCATTTTTTTAATGTAGAATGGGCAATTTATTATATAAGGGCAGTAGGCATTGAATTTGTAGATGAAACACTGAAAATAAAGTTGCTTTCTAGCAGCAACCTCTTCATTAGTTTATCTCTTTAATGTGAAATTATTCAGATGACTTTTACTTCTGCAGAGATTGCGCATACTGACTGACATTGGTGGATTGTAATGACAGACGTTTAAGTGGCCTTTTATGGTTGAAATGTTCTGAATTGGGCAGTTTGTCATTATTGGTAAATATGTTTTGTTTCATTGCTTGCTGGAAAAACATTAAAAACTATAAATTTAAAACACACTAACAAGTGGTGCTGTATTATAGAAGGGATATAATTAAATTATTTTATATTATAATTAAAACAATCTGTATATATTATAATCATATGTATAAATATGTACACTTCTTATGCATGGCTAATCTGGTTTATCACAGTAACAGGAAGTATACTGTAACATCTGTGTCAAGAAATAAGGTCTAAAGCTTTTAGTTAAGCATATAATGAAGTTGTTCACATCACTGATAACAGACCCAGTTTCATATAACTAAGGGTCAACCACACAAAAGCAGAAAAGACCCAGAATTTCCCTCGCCCACTCAGTAAAACTAATCTTGAAAAAAGAATTAATAATGTGCATATATTAGGGCTACCGGAATTATCTTTAAAAAGATGACTTGCAACTGTATCAATGTTGGGATTATAAAGAAATGCTTGATTAAGCATTAATTAAAAGATATGCATAATTTAGTGACTGCACACAGTTTAAGTTAAATACAGCTATAATGCACCGTGCATTCAGAGCACAGAATGCCAGCTTTTATTTAAACAACAACTTGTGTTACTGAGAGCTAATCTTGGAAGCCAAGTAACACTAGTGTTATAAACTAATCTGTTTAAATCTGTATAATCTGAACACACTTATAGGACTCAGTTTAGTGTCCTATATGAGAAATACTGAGCTAATGAACACTATTCCCCAGTAGTTGTTTCTAAGTCACTTATAAATAAATAAAACAAGGGGAAGTATTTTGAGATAAAACAAATACCTTGTCTTTATGGTAGGTAAAAAGGAAAACTCTGTTAGTACCCAAGTAAATAAAATGATTATTAGCAATGAATGAGAAATTATTCCAGTATAGAGAACTGAACAGCCAAGCTTCTTGATCAGATTTCAAAAGGGCTGGCAGCTGAAAGTTCCCTTGAGTTAGTTGCAATGTACATGGAGTATGTAAAAACACTTATCATGGATTCCTAATTACATCTAGATATCTGTAATAACTGTAGAAGTAAAGCATAAAACAGTATGCACACTGAGAATTTTGAACAGTGTTTATGGCAACTGGGGAGAAATAGTCAAGTAATGGGACCCTGTAATGGCTGCATGGGAGGATGTGGGGCTGCGTGGGCAGAGGGGGTGGGGCTGTGTGGGCAGAGGGGGTGGGGCTGCATGGGCAGAGGGGGTGTGGCTGCATGAGCGGGACTCTGGGTTTGCACCCCCCTGCAAAAAATCCTGCGGGCTCCATTGATTCAGGTCCTCAAATCTGTTCAAAGATGTAAAGGACTGTGTGTGTAATATTGCAAAATGCGTATGATGATTTTCTGATGTTCTTCAAAAGAAATAAATGTAGAACCTGCTCTGAGCAGTGTATAGCCCTGTTATTTGAGGAATACATCATTCATAGTCATGCTTTTCTTTTTACAGGTGATGA
Organism: Protopterus annectens; assembly: GCF_019279795.1. Taxonomy (NCBI): domain Eukaryota; kingdom Metazoa; phylum Chordata; order Ceratodontiformes; family Protopteridae; genus Protopterus; species Protopterus annectens. Next base: position 1,259,419,195 of record NC_056728.1, read on the forward strand.
GGACAGGACCCATGATTGCACGCTGTGCATTGAGTGGATGCACAGGCTGGAGGAGCAGTGGCGAGAGAGCGGTACATTGTTTACATTGTCTGTTTTGTTAAATAAAATGCATCTGATCCTTGTTACAGGCCTGTATTTTTTACATTGCCATGTATATTGCTTATAATGCTGGAATACCCATCATGCATCAATAAGCTAAGTACAATAATCACATTATATCTGTGCTTGCAAGTCTGATTTATATACAAATATGTTTAAATATTATTTAGCATCAAATCATGTTTTCTGGAGATAGCTTTTGAAATGTAGACCACAATCTAAATGATAGTCGGGTTTGTGTAACTGTCACAGAGATGGTGATGTGAGTGTTTTGCATGCAAGACTATAGTGCTTTACTTGCTGTTTATAATGGATGTGTTGGTATGCTTGTTTCTGTGGATGTGGTTTTCAGTGACTGATCTGTTGTGCATAGCCTGCCTGTTCATAAACTGAATGAGTGTCGGCTGTGTCAGTGTTCACACTATTGCTGGCAACATTGCTATAGCACCTTGGATGTTTTTGTTACAATATACTTGTATACTGTGTTTGGCAATATTTGTGCACACAGGCATTTCTTTGCAACATTTCATAATCAGCCAGCATCATCAGGATGTTTCCATTTTGTAGTGTACTGGTTGCTAATGAGTGCAGGTAAGTCATGCATACAGCTGTAGAGAGATAACACTGGTTATAGCATATACTATATTCTTAAATGTCACAGGCAGTGACTGTGTTTATGACTGAACATTATTATTATTTGATAGTGTTGTATTCCTTATATTGATGTGGGGTCAGCCAATGGCCATGCTGCCCTGCTCAGCTGTTTGTCATATAGCTTGCATATTTTCCATGTTATTGTCATCTCACTTTGTCTTCATTTTAAAAATGTTAAATGGTGGCTGTTCATATGATTTATTACATCCACAGACCACAATTTACAGTCAAACACAGTCATAACTGCTAAGGGAACAGATGCAAGGGAAAAGACCTGGAAATACTGATATCCTGTCAAATATACAGCTGGACAGTTTACTAAGGCAGATATCACTAGTAAATAGTGCAGGTCCCAATAATAATGTTATGTTGTCATTTACAAGCTCTTCATTTGTCAAATTTCAATTATGGGAATGTTGCATGAGGCAGTTTCATTGCTCTCAACCTTCCATCTCCAAAATGAGGAACACTAACCCTCATAATGTGGAACAAATGAACACAATGTGGAAAATATACTAATGGCTTACTAACAGCTTCATCTGGGAAGGTCATAGGATGGTTAAAACATGGTGGCTTTACTTAGTAAAAAGATCTTTTAATGAATTAATATGATTCATTTCTATTTACTATGGATATCAGTTAAAAAATTCCTAACACTGAATATGTGACCAACCTTTTCGGTGTGGAACTTCAAGGATCCTGAACTTTTTAAGACTTCAAATGAGGTACGTTCCTCATAATGAGGTATACTTGAGAGGTAGGGGAGTGTCAGGGTATGCATCCATTCAAAAGTCAGGATATATTACGTGTGCTGGTTTTGCATACGTTTGCCGTGCTTAATGCTGGCCAGTAAACAACTGTTCAGGTCATGTCATGATTTCCACTGGTAAACTATGTTCTGTTATTGGACATGTCCATAAGTATAGATAAAGTGACACAGGCAAGCTATTGTGTGCATCAGGAGCTATTCTCTAGCAGTAATTCTGTTGATTATAATTGTGCTAATTGCTAATCTTTGCATCATTTCATCTTGAACTGTGTTTTAAATAAGACCTTCAACATATGTTAATACACCTTCTGTCTCACATTTTTATATGCAGAACTCACATATAGACAGGATGTTAATTACTGTATCTCAGACTGCAGATGTGCACATCAGTTTCAGTTTAATGTCAGCTATGATCTTCTTTGAAATATGCAGCCTGATGACATTTGCTTTTCATTGATATGGTTTTGGTTACTGACATACATCTCACATGGTGGTACAGTGGACGATGGTCATAACGTATTTTAATGTTTAATAAGGACTGTTTTCTGCCTGTTCATTGTGCCACTGTAGGTATGTTACGCAGACAGGCAGTATCAGGTATGCACATGTAATTTCAGTCCTGTGTTATGATTCTTCTTGACAGAGCATGGGACCAGTGGATGATCACTAATCAGATGTAGACAATGAGCACATGATGACCATGACAATGACAAGGATGACAATGAGGAAGCTGAACCTGCATGTGATGTGCCATCATCCCTGCTGCCTCCTGGAAGAGAAGATGCCAGGAACAACAGAGAGATGATTACTGGGAGCAGATCCACAAGATGGTGAGTGATGTGTTTCAAACACAGATGAGGGACATAATGGGGAGTTTTTTTTTTTTTCAGGATATTGCACGGACTATGCACAACACATTCAGAGAGATAGCCCAGGAGATCATTCACAATGTTCATCCCCATCAGGGCAGTCCCTTAGTTCCATAAAGACTTCTCCTCTTCTTTTTGTAGTTGATTTAAAATGGTATAGTTCATCAGATGAGGAACTGAAAGCACAACTGCAAGTGGTCAAACCTTTTTCAGATGATATAAGAATGTCATTTGGGCTTGATAAATGTACAAAAGTAACCTTTAAAGCAGGAAAACTGCAGCACCAAGAAAACAACAGTTTGGGGCAAGAATGTCATATAAAAGAACTTGAGCAAGAGGAAGTATATAAATATTTGGGAATTGATGAAGGATTAACAATAAAGCATGAACAAATGTGAATAAAACTTAGTAAGGAATATTTTAGAAGACTTAAATTAATACTGAAAACAGAGTTAACATATAGGAACAAAGTCCAAGCTATAAACCAATTTGCTTTTCCTGTCCTAACTTACAGTTTTGGAGTGTTGGACAGGTTGGACAGGAAAACAAGAAGGATGCTTCATGCTCATCAAACAATTTATAAAAATCAGTGCATATCAAGCTTATATATTCCCCATTCTAAAGGAGGTATGAACCTCCTTCAAATTGATTACATGTATAGATCTGTAGTCATGGAACTGCACACATAATCTGCTGACCTCACAAGACCCAAAAGTAGTGAAAATTTTGAAAAATGAGGAGAATACATTTAAGATAGTATCCCTGCTTAGTTTAGCAGAAGCATATCGGCATCCAGTGAGAATGGAAATCAAACCAGAAGTAGATAAAAATCAGGCAGCAACAGAATGTGCCAAAAACAAAAGGAAGAATTTAAGGTGAAAGATCAGATGAGAAGGTAAGAAATGTGGAAAAGGCATAAATGTAGTTAGAAGTATAAAAAACTCTTGGAACTACCTCATGTTGATCAGGATCAAATGCAAGAATGGTTAGGAAGAGGTGAGTTCAACACAAAAGATGGAAGGTTAATATTGGCAGCCCAAGATAGTTGGCTATGTACACACTGGTTTACAAAGTCCATTGAACACGTGGGAGAAACAGACAAATGTAGGTTTTGTAAAACAGAATTGGAAACAGTCGCACACCTTGTTACTGGTTGTGATATACTAATGGCAGAAGGATTGTATACTGAAAGGCATAATAATGTGGCAAGACTCTTTCACTGGGGATTATGCAAACATTATTGTACTGAAGTGGTGAGAAACACTGGAAACATGAACCATAAAGTGTTATAGAAAATGAAGTTTATATCACATGGATCACCAATTACCAACATTTCAAAAAATAGATGTGAGAAAAACAGATATAGTAGTCTATGAAAAGAATTCAAAAGTAGCATTGATTATTGAAATTGCTACACCTAGTGACTACAGTGTCTTATTTACAGAGAGACACAAAGTCATAAAATACCAGTATTTGCAGGCAGAAACGAGGACAATGTGGAAGAAGGATACCCAGACAGTTACAATAGTATTAGGAGCAATGGGTCTTATAAAAAAATAATTTACTTAGATGTGTTACCAATACGTGTAACTTCATACGAATTGCAGAAGGAGTCATTACTGGGCATATTGCAGATGCAGCAAAGAGCACTTCTGGCTAACATCAAAGATTGAAACAATACTAGTTTCATGAACTTTAATCATACTTTGACTTAGGAATGGAGTCCATTCCCGTTATAGTATTAGAAACCCAAAAGACATGAAAAAATTAAAAAAAAAGGGAAGAGTTCGTAAGTATTGTCTGGGTGTTCCAGTTGTGTAATGCTTCCACCATGCTGTTTGCCATATATCTGTTTGGACTGTATATGCACTCTTGTGTATGCATATCATTTAGCTGCCATGCTTATGTATTATATATGCAAACATACAATACAGATAGCACTGTGTGATATTTAATTATGTTTCAACATGTGCATGACACACATTAACACATTACACTTTCCTTTCACATTCAGGTGTCCATGTATTGTGGCAGTTAACATCCAAATACTGCTGCAACAATTACCCTGTAAACGTGTTTTAGTGAGAGAAACTCACGGACATAGCCCAGCACTACCACAGAGGTATGGTTAGGATTTGTGTATTGCTATATCATGTATGCGCAACTGAAGTATATAACATTGCCCATATGATTTGGATGGCAGTTGTCATGCTGGCCCACTGGCATGATGTCATGTTGGGCGCCATGTGCTGAAAATGCTGATGCCATGCTGGGTCATATAACAGTATGTCATACATATGGGCAGTCCACCTTTTCTGACTACATAGAACCCCAATTTAACATTCATGTGTACATTATGGAAATGATAATTTATTCTGTAACAATACAGCATGCTGCGTTTGCTGTATGTTGCATTTCCACAATCATTAGTTATTCACATAAATTCACACCTTCCAGCAATAGTTGTACAGATGGATGTACATATCTGTGCACATAGTATGATGCATACTGAAACACCATTGTACCTTTGACATGTGAGCATTCACTGACTTCAATGGTGTGCTGTAATCATGCCCACAGGTGTGTCCTCTGCTCAGTAATGAACAGGATGCATGACATATACCTGCAGTTGTTTATTCCACATTGGCATGATAGTGTATGTGTATGTGATTGAAATTCTTAGCTTGCTTACCTATGCCTGTTGATGTTTCATGATTGCACATAACTGTGTATGTGTGACTTAAACATGCCCATTTTGGTTGACATCAGCATTGCAGTCTACCCATGTGACATACATTTGCCATTTGCTTAAATGTATTTTGGGTTGGCTTCAACAGCACTCTGTGTGGTGTACCCTTGCATTCTCAGCATGTTACCTTACTTTGTTGTCCTGCCTTATCACTGACTTCCTTGATGTGGGCCCAGATTGACCACCTCCATGGCACCTTCATAGTTACATAATATATATTGTGGATATGTTTGCCTTTGCTGCAATTATGGTCCATTGTCATGTATTACTTTGTTTACAAGGTCAACATGTGTCAAATCTATGACCATAATACAGATGCAAGGCATAATCACACAAGACGCTGGCTACTGCTTGTAGTACATCCTTATTTTCATTATACTTGTATGTTGACCATTGTTTGTGTCTTTCGGCTTTTCCCGGTTAGGGGACGCCATAGCAGAACTCCGGTCCGCTAATGATTGGCAGTTGATTTTTACGTACCGGCTTGCCAGGCCTGATGCACAACCTTCAATGAAGGTACGCCCATTCACGCATGTCTCCAAGCAGAAGACGTTCTAGCTGAGAATCGAACCTGACAGCGTCTTACTGTGAGGCGACAAAGCTACCGCAGCACCACCACCGCGGGTGTGTTGACCATTGTACAATGTCAAAATTCATGTGCACAACCTATTACTTGTTTTGGAGCTGTAGTGTTAGATTTGTACAAATATTCTTACATGTCATTGGGGTGTGTATGTGTATTGACATTGTTTTCATGTATGTTACATTTTGGTCACTGACAATCATACATATACACCAACACCTGTGTATCACATACATGCATTCTATTACGTCTTGGTTGTATATACCTTCTTATGCATTTAGCAGACAATTTGTTGCTTTGCTGTAGTACTGCTGTTTGGCACTGTGTTTTGTTGTTTGCCTTTCTCGTGCATGGTTGGAGATTTGGTTCTATCCTCTGCTGGAACTATCTAGCATTCCTATATTTGAATTTGTTCATCTGCGTTGTTGCTTGCTTTACGCTTGCACTGCTGACAGACAAGTTGGATATGTGTTTATTTATCCAATGTATACTGTGATTCTTATTTATTACCCTACAACATAAATCTGGCATTGGCCTTACACATCCAGGTATGACTGCCACATAGTTTGCAATATGTTGCAACATAATGGTGCATAGGTAGATATGTTTTTCTGCATTCTACCATGGCTGGTATGCATCCCCACCCTGTCTGATAACTTTACTTTGCCCATGTTGTGAATTGTGCTGCTTGTGCAACTTACCTGTCCTTACTAGGGTTTTTTTTCCCAACCTTTGTCTGTTGTATGTTGTGATATTTGTTCTATGGGTATATCTGCTGTGATTGCCTTCTACTACTCTTTCCGTATATTTACCTTTCTTTATATTACTAAAAATAAAAATAAAAAAAATTAGGCTCCCCCCCCCAAAAAAAAACTTTGCCTATGCCTCTCCGACTTTCTCTCAGATTCTCCTATTCCAACATACCTCTTGAGTGTCCCTCTTCTTCATCTGTACCCCATGTCTTCTTTTCTCTCTCCCAATTTCCTTGGGTGTGTGAGTTATCTATATTCCCCACACATGTCCTACACACATTATTAGCTAATGTTAGTTGTGGCAATGTGATCATGATTGCCCTTTGACTTTATTATTTATTTTGTTAGAAAATTTATATATTCCATCAGAATCTGGAAGTGATAGCTAGCATATTTCAGTAATAACAGATTTACGGTGATTTTCCGTAGTTGTCTTTAGCGTACTGGAGAGATTCTATTATAGATATGCGTTTAGACTATCAGGCTGCTTAGTGAGATTCTTTGCATAACTTTGTTAATGTACATCACACTTTGACAGCGATTTTTCACTACTTACAGATTACCTGCAAGTGGTATCGAGTAGGCTGTTACTACTGATATACTCCATTGTTTAAAGAGATATTCTGAGTGCACTCTGGCGTATTTAAATATTATATTATCATCTGCAACTTTCCTGATTATATCGCCATAATGCACTGTATTCTGCAAACTTTACGGAACCCGGCCCTGGATGTTTGCAGAGAGACAGTGAGATTACAAGTATCCATCTTAAGGAATATAAAATGAAATGGAACTTTGTGTGATGTTAAATAAAGTGAAGCATAAAGGCAAAGTTCAAAGCTGTAATACAAAAAAATTGAAAACCATGAAGCATCCATGATGGTGTAGGAAGGTGCTGCATGGTTACATTTAAAGCATTGTACTAAGTATGTTTACCATCGTGTGAATAGGAAGAACATGCAAATTATATCCAAGAGTACGTAAAAAATAAAAATAAGTATGGACAGCAAAACTTGCATATTACCGAAAGCAAAGTTGAGAAAAACACCAAAATGTCTTTAGGTTCTATAGAAATTAAGAAAATTTAGTGTCAGTGTACATGGGGAGCACTAAGAACAACAGATAGCCTGAAACAAAATGGCAAATCTGCTGTCTTTATCTTTGATCCAGGCAATGAATGCAATGGTTTGTCAGAGTCTACTTTTCAAGAACTGATGTTCCAAAGGAAAGTATGCAAATAAGTTTATACGTTATTGACATATTCAGGACATAAAGTAAAGCCCCTGGGTCAGATGTTGCTAATTTGTTTATAGTGTAAAAAACAAATGTTATAAACTGAGACTTGTTGTATAATGCAAACAAGGTAGCAATTTGATTTACTGCCTCTTCCCCCTTAGCACTTTCAAAACTGATAAAATTCATATTATTCAATTTTCATAGGCAGGATTGTTGAATCTTTTGCAAAATGTACTGGTAAATAGTGATATATTTAACAATTAATTTTGGATGCCAAGATTCAGTTCAATAATATCCAAAGCATAAGAATCTGTTTCTAGATCACCATATGCAATTCTGCTGACCATTAAGATGCCATCTGCAGCTGATAAAGCGCCCTTACCTTCCAGAGAAAACATATCTACTAATTGTTTTACAGCATCTTCAGCCATATTAGTTATTATGGATGAAGTTTTTAGAATAAACTCCAGAATGACTGTGGAAAACAGCTAAGGGAGTCCAAGAGTTATGATGGCAGGTCCCTGCAGCCATACTTTGTTGATGCATACACATACACACACATGCATACACGCGTGCGCGCGCACACACACACATATATATGTATGTATATATATATATATATATATATATATATATATATATATATATATATATATATATATATATATATATTGAGTTAGCATATATATATATTGAGTTAGCTAGTTTGTTTACTGGGGCAGTGCAGTGATCACAATAGATCATTTGCAGGAACAATCCTAGTGAAGAAATTCACAAAAATAAATAAATAAATAAATAGAACAAATTCACAAACAAGGAGTAATCACGAAAGGCAGACAATCCCATTGCTAATTAAAAAATGTAAATATTATTAAAAGAGTAGAAAAACAAATGTTAATTAATTTTATTTTATGTGTGTGTGTGTGTGTGTGTGTGTGTGTGTGTGTGTGTGTGTGTGTGTGTGTGTGTGTGCGAGCAAGTGTATGGTGGGTACATGATGAATCATCAAAAAGCAATGTTTTCAAAGTCTGTATATTTGAATAAAACATTTAAAAAATGTAATTCTGAAAAGCAAAAGCTAAGACAAGTGTTTTTGCAGGGGCAGGTTGTGTCTCCCATAACCCCTGCTACTTAGATATAAAAACCCTGAGATCACACAATATCTGGGAAAGGAGTTCCAGTTTTCAGTGATCTCACAGAAATCCCATTCTCTTAGTTAATCTGTTTAAAGTGTATTCTTCTGCTCAATGTACCCACCAACCAAGTATTAGGTTTCCGTGTGTGTGTGTGTGTGTGTGTGTGTGTGTGTGTGTGTGTGTGTGTGTGTGTGTGTGTGTGTCTCTTTCTCTCTCTATATAGATATATAGATACAGATATAGATATGTGTATATAAATATATGGGTTACCTTCAATTCTGAAAAGCAGCAACTGTTTGATGGCAAAAAAAGCTGTTATAGCTGATCGAAAATCAGCTGTTCAAATATAATGGCTTTTTTAAGAGTGAGAATGTGGTACAGTGGGAATCATGGAAGATACCCTTTCCCCCACTGTAGTGCAATCTTGTTGTTGGTATATATATTAAAAGCAGGGGTTGTAGTGGGTGCAGCCTCCCTACATGCGTGGTGCAGGGGGGATTTCCCCTGCAAAAAAAAATTGTTTTGTTTGAATATGAGTTATTTGGTTGTAAGTGTATTTGAATTTTTGTGATTCAAACTGTTTTGGTGCTATCACAAGTATTCAAAGTTTTGATACTTTTTGAAAGTCTGTAATAGACTCATACATACATATATATCTACACTGAGAGAGAGAGGGACAGAGAGAGAGAGAAAGTAAATTAGCCTAGTGGTTCCCACATTAAAAAAAGTATCATTTGTGTGATTTCTATGTATACAGTCTTGTATCTGAGCTGTTACTAACACTGCCTGTAATAGATTGAACTCAGTAAGTGCAATGATAAAAACACAGAAGAACTCAGGTACGACCAAGGTTTCCTGTTTTAGTTGAAGTTTTAATGTTAAAACATAAGCGCTTTCACAGGAAGACCTGCTTCATCTGATGCTAATAAATACAACTAAAATGTGTTTCTATTTACACAACCTTTAACAAATACAAGTAGTCACATGATACAAATTAAGTGATAACAATTAACATCATAGGGTGCAACTTGAACTCACTAACCTACTAAGTGAAGTAAATACACTCAAACATACACTGCTGTTTGTAAAAAGCACTTTGAAAAATGTATAAAACACATATATATGTAAAAAAAAAAAATATATATATATATATATATATATATATATATATATATATATATAAACACAATCTTTTAAAAGCAACTTTAAAATATAACACTTATACATCTATAAAAGTGTATATATAAAAATATGTAAAGAATATGTATAAGTAAGCACACTTCATTGCTGAGACAGCTAAGAAAGAAAAATACTATCTAAACAAAGGTCTGGATTTTAGCTTAGGTTTAAGTGGCATATATTCATTTAAACCATGCCCTGAGTCTCCCCTAAGTCTAATAATCAATCTGGCATGTAACTGCCGGTCATATTACGTATACCCCCCCCCCCGACATTCTCAAAAATTCCACCTATGGCCATAAACTTGATGTGTTCAGTTGGTACTGATGACATGCTTGGCCAAAGCACTGGTTTTATTTCTCCTACTGATATAGAATATGTGTTCTCGAATCCTTTCTTTGACATATATATATATATATATTTTTTTTGATATATATATATATATATATATATATATATATATATATATATATATACACACACTTTTATAGATGTATAAGTGCTATATTTTAAGGTTGCTTATAAAAGATTTTATATATATATATATATATATATATATATATATATATATATATATGTTTTTACATATAGATATGTGTTTTATACATTTTTCATAAGTGCTTTTTACAAAGAGCAGTGTATGTTTGAGTGCATTTACTTTACTTAGTAGGTTAGTGAGTTCAAGTTACACCCTATGATGGTAATTGTTATCACTTAATTTGTATCATCTGACTACTTGTATTTGTTAGAGGTTGTATAAATGGAAGCATATTTTAGTCGTATTTATTAGCATCTGTCGAAGCAGGTCTTCCTGCAAAAGCGCTTATGTTTTAACATTAAAACTTCAACTGAAACTAGAAACCTTGGTCGTACCTGAGTTCTTCTGTATTTTTATCATTGTTTGTGTTTGGATTTATTTAGAACTCGGGAACCTGTGTGGGCTGGTGACTGTTTTTGTGACTGTTAAGTACAATTTTAAGTGATGCAAAATAATCCTCATGTGCAGACTACAAAATATATAAAGAATGTGCCATAAAGTCCAAGTCAGTAAGAATCAGAAGAATTTGAAAGAGTTCATGTACATGAACCAATAGCTTGTTTAAAAGTTTTTAAAATTGTTCTGTTGTTATAAATTGCCTGCATTTGCAAGACCTGTGGCTCATTCGCTCTGAGCTGCTCAATGCTTGAGACTTTGCCACTGACTGCAACAAATTTCAATGAATTTGACTAAACTGCCAGCCTAGAAACACCTGAGATAAGTACTTTTGCATTCATATTTACTTACTGTATTTGTTCTGCACTTAACTTTTTGGTTATTTATTGCGATCTGAGCTGGAATTGCTTTGGTCGCACACCAGTGAGATTAGAAAAGAACCTAGTAATTTCTGTACCCCGATTAGTCAAAGTAAACTTGATTGTCATTTAGACATCACAAAGTCTAAATGAAATTAAGTGCATCATGCTCAAATTGAGAAGACAAATGCATACATACAACTACACATGCATAGAAGAGGACCTATACATACATACATACATACAATTACACATGTATCAGGCCTAACATTTACCTTTCTCTTAGACAGTTATATAGACAGTTATATTATTACACATTACTACAATTATTCTATACACCACTATAGCAGCTGATTGATTCCTTATTGCACCTATACTTATTACACAATGTAATTCTCATGTTCTCTGTAGTATTAGACAATCTAGCAGTTTGTAAGGCACATCATTTTCTTGTAAAGTGATAAGTTGGTTGTGATGTCTTATTGTTATTGCACTATTGTTTGGTTATCAACTTGTCAGCATCTTGCATCCCTGAGATTAATACCAGAGTTAAAGAGTCTAATCGTTTGAGGGAAAAAACTGTTCTTGAACCTGGTCATTTTACAGCGTACACTGCACTATCTTCTGCCAGATGACAGGCATGCGAACAGTTCAAATGCAGGGTGTGTAGGATCACTTGTTATTTTTATTGCTCTCTCATAACACTGTGTCATGTATAAATCCTTTATCTCTGGAAGTTTGGATCCCATTATTTTTTCTGCATCTCTGACTATCTTTTGTAAGGATTTTTGAGACTGCAGTTGAACAGCTTCCATACCACACTGTGAAGCTGAACATTAGGATATTATCTGTGGTACCCCTGTAGAAGGTAGAGATGATAGAGGGAGGTAGGCTTGTTTTCCTCAGTCTCCTCAGGAAATGCAGGCATTGATGGGCCTTCTTTGTGGTTGACCAAGAAAGATACTCCACTATATAGACCCCCAGGAATTTTGTGTTCTTTACCCTTTCCACTACCTCCCCATTTATCATGAGAGGAGCATGAACTGGTTGTACTCTCCTGAATTCTATTATGATCTCCTTGGTTTTGCTGACATTGAGGTCAAGATTATACCTGGCACACCAGTCATCAGAGAACTCACTTCTTCTTTGCAAGCTTTTTCTTCTCCTTTGCTGATGAGGCCCACAACTGTAGTGTCATCAGCAAACTTAATGATGTGGTTGGTGTTAAATCTGGCTTTACAGACATGGGTCAAGATAGTAAACAGTAGTGGGCTTAGTACAGAGTTCTGAGGGACTCCTGTGTTGACAGTGATGCTCTTTGAGGAATTCTCACCCACACATACTCTTTGGGGTCTTCCAGTCAGAAAGTCCAGGATCCAGTTGCACATGTGGTTATTAATACCTAGGTGGACAAGTTTTTCTGTTAGCTGTTGTGGGATCACTGTATTGAATGTTGAACTGAAATCAATAAACATCATTCTGACATAAATGTCCTTATTTTCTAGGTGTGCCATTGTGAGAAGCACTGCAACAGAGATGGTATCTACTGTGGAGTGGTTTGAACAGTATGTGAATTGCAGTGGATCATGTGCTGTTAGAAGGTTTACTGTCAGGTGTTTTTTGACCAACCTTTCAAAGCTTTTCATGATGATGGATGTGAGGGCTACAGGTCTATAATAATTAAGGCTAGAGGGAGTCACTTTCTTCAGAAGTAGTAGTATGTTTGTGTTTTTAAAGTACTTCGGTACCTTCACCTGGCTGAGGGAGATATTAAATATATCCATCAGTACAGTGCTTAGTTGTTCAGCACAGTCCTTTAACAGCTTACCCAAGATGTTGTCTGGCCTGGCAGCCTTTCTTGGATTTGCCTGACACAGGATCTTTTTCACCTCAGATTGGTTTAGAATGAGCACTTCTTCACCTGGGTCTGTAGGGAGTAACATTGCCTTGGAGAAGTTCCTCACCTCAAATCTGCTGTAGAAGGTATTCAGACTTTCCAGGAATTCTGTGCTGTCTGTGTTCTTGAAGCAATCTTGGATTGTCATGATTGCACCCTCTGGCCGTACCCTTGGATTGCTGTGATTGCACCCTCTGGCCATACCTTGACTTCCTTCACAGTGGGCTTTTCCCTGATTAGTGCTGTTTTATATACTGGCATTAACATAATGGTAATGTGGTCTGAGCCACCCAAGTGCAGATGTTGCACAGCTTTATATACCAACTTAATATTAGTATATACTTTGTGCAAGGTGTTATTTCCCTTGTAGAAAATCCTACATGTTGGTAATAATGGGGTAATACTGGCCAGCTCTGTCTGATTGAAATTTCCTGTAATAATGTGTGCAACATCTGGGTTTTTATTTTGTAGGTCACAAATTGAGTTATACAACATAGTGGTGGTATATACACTACTATCATGATGATGTTCACTAGTGTTTGCACTTGGTGGTATATACACTACTGTCATGATGATGTTCACTAGTGTTTGCACTTGGTGGTATATACACTACTATCATGATGATGTTCACTAGTGTTTGCACTTGGTGGTATATACACTACTATCATGATCATGCCACTGAACTCTTTGGGAATATAAAAGGGCCTGCATCTCACTGCTAGGAACTCTATGTCGGCACAGCAGTGGCTCAGTACAGTGTCACAGTTTCTGCACCACTTATTATTTACATACAAGCGGACTACCCCTTCTCTAGACTTCCCACTGAGTGCATGGTTTCTGTCTGCATTAAACAGTGTGAGCTCTTCCAGTTGTACTGCACTGTCATTAATTATATTATGCAGGCAAGTCTTTGTAAACATAAATACACAAGCATTTCTCACCTTAGTTTGAGGTGCCATTTCCAGCCTTATGTAGTCCATTTTATTTTGCAGAGAGCACACATTTGCTAGAAGTAAGGATGGTAGTGCAGGCCTGAATGGCTTTGCCTTCAGTCTAGTAGTGATTCCAGCCCTTGCTCCTCTTTTCCTGGTTGTCTCACATCGTTTCCTCTTGATCCTTTTCCAGTGTATTGTAGAAGCTCCTGATAGTTGTTTTAAGCATTTTGAGCCATGCAGTGATAGAATTCCAAGATCGTTGAGTATGAAAGTTGTTGTAGGCCTGTCAGACTCTGCAGACAACAGGCCAACCATCCAACTGTACAATAAGCTTAATTCCTTGATTTCCAGTAAGTTTTCTCTGCTATAACCAATTGCACCTTCATTTAAAGCACCACAAAAGAAGCTCTGTGGAATTACATTTTTCTTCCTGATTTTACTGCTGTTTTTTTGTTGTTGTTGCTGTTGTTTTGACCTTCCTTTAAAGCCTTAGAAACTGTTTTTTTTTTTCCATTGTGTGTGTGTGTGTGTGTGTGTGTGTGTGTGTGTGTGTGTGTGTGTGTGTGTGTGTGTGTGTGTGTGTGTAAATACTGCATATTTCTCCCTCAAGCTGATGCCATCGCTGCCATACAGGGCGCTGCCATTTTTTTTTTTTTTTTTTTATGATTACTGCAGAACCTTAAGGTGTGCTTGTTCGCTACTGGCAAGTGGGGAATTTTTTAATTTTTTAAAAACTTTTCTGTACTATTATAGATGATTACACAGTGGCAGTTAATTGTGCCTTGTACAGATGCAAGCATTCAGACCTTAAACTTTCTGTATAAAACAAACTTGAAACTCTCCTTGTGTGTACTTATTAATCAATACTTAGACAAAGATCCCCTGTTTTTATGCAAAGAGGGCTGAATTGGCCTTCATAAGTAGACTTAGGCTGCTCATTTTAAACAAATAGAAAACCAATGAATCAGTTCCAAACCCTATTGGTACCTTTTCCCCTAAAACTCAAATTAGCTAACATCTGTAACCATGGAATTGCAGTTTTCACCTGGTTGAAATGGGAATCCTGAGACAATATAGCAGTTGTCTACTGTTTACTGGCAAACAGTTCTGCAATATTATCAGAGGCAACCTTCTCACTTGAAGCCACTACAATTACCAGTCATGCTGTCATTAACACACAATGCCACACTGTACTTATCACACACAATACAGAACAAACACAAACACTTACATATGCTTAGGTTCTTAAAAGTAACCTGCCTAAATCACAAAGGCCTCCTAAATGTAACCTAATGAACAAGTACCCAGAGCAACCACACAGACAGTTAACTCATACACCACCCACCATAAAACTTGCATCTAAGACTCACAGTGTCTCATCTCAAAAGCTATAAGGCAAACCTCCACACAGCCCATCCTAGTCATAGGTGACTCCATAGTGAGATGTATTGATATACCAGTGACCAGGCTGAGCAAGGAGAGCATCTCTGTCAGTAACCTATCAGGTGCCAGGATCTGCCACATCATGCGTGCATTCAAGTCCTTACACCAGAATTACACATATGTCACAGTCATACTACAGTTGGGAGTAAATGACTGGAGATGTACATCCATCGACTATACGAAGACAGACATGATGGAGTTCTTGGAATATGCATCCTAGGCAGGTATGGCTCTAGCCTTGAGCAGCGTTTTACAATCACCAAGAATGATGCTTCAATATGAACACAAAATTATTAGCTTCAACAATTGGCTTAGTTTCTGGTGAAATTCAGAGGGGTTCCAATATATGTCAGCCTGGGAGGAGATAGTAGACAGTCAAAACTGCTTTAACAGAGATACCATGCACCTATCTCCCCAAGGCTAAAACCTTGTCCACTCCCATAACATATTTTTTAGGTAATGTTAGCCTTCAAAGCTTCCAACCTAACAAAACAGAATCCAGATAACATAAAAGCATTGCTGTTAAACACATGAAACTCCACTCCCTACAGGTACTCCTTACTCTGGCATGCATCAGTAGCTTCAGTGCCAAAGTGACCTGGTTCAAGATCATTGACAGCACCCCATCAATGCAGGGTTTCACTCATAGCCCTCTTTTGGTATGTTAAAAACCTCAGAAACAATGCGCTCAGCACTGCACTGAGCTAATAGTAAATTATATCACATACTCTGACCCGGAGGACATAGCAAATCTATGAGTTGATAAATCTAGCTCTAATGTCAATCCCCTCTCCCCCTTACATACCCAGATGTGCATATCTACAGCCCCCTAAACTCTCCCCAAAATAAGTCCTCAGTGTACTCTTCAAGGCCAAGAACACTATTTTGTGGGGCTGGATAACATACAAGGACACCTGCCATCCAACCTGAAATAAAACCTGTCAATCCCCATAAACAGTCTATTCAATATCAGCCTCCAAACAAGCTTGGTGCCATCAAAACTTCTCCAGAGGGCACCAGGTTCCCCCAAGAGTGACATTTCTAAACAAACAGCTGATGTCAAAACAATGAGCTAAATCTAAATAAAAAAAAAATGTATAATAGTATCCTTTGGCAGGCATGAATCTCTTGTAAATATCCAGTGGCAGCTGGTGCCTTCAAAACAAAGAGGAGCTGCAGGAAGCAACTGGATGTGTTGGGCTAATTGGAATGGGGTGGGGCTGTATTATGGCAGGTCAATGACCGTAGCCTGTGATCAAACAACAGATAATGCTTATTCATTTTCATCCACAGATTACCTCAGTACCCACACTTTATGGCCACTTTATTCACTGTATATACCTCCAATGTCTGAATGCAATAAACAAGGCAAGCCTTAGGTGATATGAAGCCCTAGACCAAGTATTCTATGGATTCCCCTGTTGCACAGTGGTCCCCTCTGAACCTTCCCAGAGACCGTTTCCTGTTTTTCTTTCATCCTGGTGCCACATTACCCAGTTAGAGTACTTATTACTCCTTTTTCTCACACTTTGTTTTGCTTTTTAGCTTTTCTCCTATACACCCTGTCTGGCCAAGAGTCCACTGTAGCATGCTTGGAAGAAGTGACTGAATTAAGCTTGAGGCGTTGGGGCCACTAGACTCCCAGATGTCATAGGGTTATAGATTCTCTGAGGTGCACCTTAAAACTTTTTTTACAACCTTTTGATCCAGTGATGGCCTGAACAAAACATTATGAGCAAAGAAAGAAATCCAGTCTTATTTTTTCTCTGTCAGGAGTTGTAGCTAAAGCTTAAAGTTCAAAGCTGACAAAACAGTAGTTCCCCAATAAATCGACAAGACAAATGCTTGCAAGGATATATCAATCCTTTCTAGGAATAGTACCTGACTTTCTACCCTCCCAAAAAAAGATACTTACCTTCTGGGTACCCCTCTGCTGTTAAATTTGGATGAAAGTAAAAGTACAAATGACCAGAGGCATATATTATACAGCTACGGGTCTGTGTGAATAAACCAAAGCACATGGACAAAACCCCCATAGAGAGAGGGAGTACATGTAGACTCTGTCCAGAGGGAACCACAGTCAAAAACTTAGCTAGAGAACCAAACCCTGTTAGATGGCCAGACAACGTGATATGTCTCTCAGCCAATGATCAGCTGCTGTCACACGCATCCTGCCCAGATCACTACAGAGAGATACTTATTAGGTACAGTGCTGATGCCTGAATGTGATGGAAAGTTAAACAATTATGGCCACCCTGCTGCATTAGACACTGCAAACACTGCAGTTCCACCCCCTCCCAACACAGTAATTTTCATCACAGACAATTCCCCATACCCACCAATTACAACCACTTCTATAACTACAACTGTTCATCTCAAATGTTTGATTATGATCAAATAAATGATGAATACAGAAATAAGTGCCACACAGGAATGTATCTTCTCAGCTCACTGCTCTCAGAATACACAATGCAAACCACTGTGACCCCCCCCCCCCACACACACACACACATAGCTTTCAATATCTTATTTCAAAAATCAAGGAGACAGCTAAAAAGTAATACAGGACAAAGGATCAAAATCAGGGAGTGATATTACCCTTAAATGCTTAGCAAGTTGCTAGAATACCAGGATTTGCAATTAGATCACTTTTCTTGAATGCTGTTACATCTGAAATACAAATTTCTATCAACATTTACAGGCTGCAGTCCTCACTGATTTACCAGAAGAAAAAAGAAACTTTATGAAGAATAGATCAAAATATGAGGCCAAATATCAGAAACATTCTACAAAATCAGGAACAGTTGAAAGCATCTATACCCCCACCAAAAACACACATGCAATGATCAGTTACAGATACTTGTATAACTGTGACTGGATGCTTCAGCTCATCTGTTTAACAGCTATTGGCTTTATATACTTAAGAGTTACTAAAGTAACAGACTTTGCACAAGCATACTTTTTCTAAAGGCTGGTATGTCTGAAACTCAAATGTATGCCATTATTTACACACACACACACACACACACACACACACACACACACACACACACACACACACACACACACACACACGCACGCACACACACACACACACACACACACATACACACACACGCACGCACACACACACACACACACACACACACATGCACGCACGCACACACACACACACACACACACACACACACGCTTGAATACATTAATGCATTTCATTACTTACATTATATGTGCTGCAAATATAGTGATACTACACTTGTATTAAAAAATACACTTTTATACTTAAAAAATAGAAAAGAAAAGAAGCACACTTGCTCCTGTGTTCACACCAGTATTGATATATCTTTCAGTCTCTCAAGGCTGTCTCAAGTCACCTGAGAAAACCAGAGCCAATAGGAATGTTTCCTAGCTGCATCATACAGCAGCCCAGTAAGGTACTTCAGTGTTGAGCAATGTTTCTGATGTTCTAAACAAAGCATCGAGAGTTGTACTAAGGCTCAGTTGCCTTATTCATCATGTTGAATATACATATTACTCATAATGCTGGTCTGTTTTTAAAAGCAGCCTGGCAACAGAGTGAGACGATTTTTTTCTTTTGTTCTCGCAAAGTACCTCATAACTTGGCCCGTACACACATCTGTGGAGTTCCGAACATTAGGAAGTGCAAGAAAGTAAACTATTATTTTTAACTTAAAAACAATAATAGTCAATTTTCTCATTTAAAATTTTAGAATTCTTTCTCTTTTGGATTTTTGGTTGCGAGGCAACAGCCTAGCAGCCAATACCATGGAATGCCTCTGTCATTATCACATCACTTTTCAGCATCAGTGGTACAGTAACTTTTAGTTAAAAATCACAGAGGGTTTATTGATATTATGGAAAACCCAGGAGTCAGCAGGTTGAGTATAAAAACTCATGCACTTTATCTGCTAGCTGCAAATATTTTTTGTTGTAAAGACTGCCAATTTTTTTCTTTTCTTTTTATCTATTGAGCAAAACCAGCCTGCGCTTTAGTTTTCTGTTAATAAAGCCATTTTATCACCAAAACTTTAAAGTGTCAGCTGCATTATTTTCATACACACACACACACACACACACACACACACACACACACACACACACACAATGTGGAAACCCTGGACTTGACATTCCAACCCAGGTGACATACTGTGGTAGTCCTCTAGGACAAACATAAAAGGAAGTAGGATATGCCAAATGGTAGCAATCTGAAACCTTAATTCTAAGTTAAAATAAAACTCCACATCAAAGATGGCTCCTTTTTCAGATCATGATGAGGTCAATAAAAAGGACAAAGCATGTATGTCAGGACCTAGTGGGGTTTGTTTTTATTGACTTGAATGTATCCATAAAGACTTAAAAAGAGAATAGTCATAGGCATTCAAAAGCAGTGTAGCTGAAACACTTGACAGGTCATTTGCATAGATCCTATGGGCTTCCCATTACAGGAAGTTTAAGGTATCACACAGTGAAAACTCTATATTGGCTTATTTTTTCTTGCAGTTTTAATTGAATGGTTTGGATCTTTATTGAAGGTAATCATGATGATCACTTTCATCAATTACAAGACTTCATCAGATCAAGCAGTAGTAGCAGTGTTTTTAAATGTTGTAATATTGGAGAATGGGGTATGTGGTTTGTTTGACTGGACTAAAAATGAGAGGGTGTGTCCATATGAAAGTGTGTGGTTGGTGGAAAAATTCACATAATTTTCATGTAGAATTGTATGTGGTTGGTGGAAAAATTCCACCTAATTTTCATGTGAGTCCTAGGCTGTCCACTGTCCCTAGGTTCTCCTTGTTTTTCAAACCTTAGAAACTACACACTAAAATACAAGCTTGGTTCAGATCATTATTATTTATAAAAATGATCAGCTTCTTTATTTTCATTTCTTATTGATAGTAAGCAAGGAAATGAAAATAAAGAAGCTGATAATTTTTTATAAATAACAATGATCTGAACCAAGCTTGTATTTTAGTGTTAAGCAAGGAGTCCCGCGGTAGTGGTGCTGCGGTAGCGTTGTCGCCTCACAGCAAGACGTTGTCCCGTTCGATTCTCAGCTAGAGCATCTTCTGTGTGGAGGCATGCGTGAATGAGCATGCCTTTGTTAAAGGTTGTGCGTCAGGGCTGGCAACTCAGCATGTAAAAATCCAGTACCAAACATTAGCGGACCGGAGTTCCGCTGTGGCGACCCCTAACCGGGATAAGCCGAAAGACACAACAACATTGATAATAAGCAAGGAGCTAAATATGAAAAGAGCAGTGGGTTAGTTTATCATATCCTGTCACTATGAGGTATCTACTTTTACTGGGCAAAAGGGATTGAATATCACATATGGGGCATCTCATATCAAAATGTTACAGTAATATTTACACCATGAGGATCATGTCTGCTTTTACAGGGCCCTTGTACTCAGAATACCAGGAATTTGTAGGGGAATGAGGTTTTCTCATTAAGTTTAAATGTTGACAGAAAGAGCATTTTAGCTCACCACTAGTACGCTTCCTCATATGTTTTTTGCTTGTAAAATAATTTAGTAGCAGAAGCAGATGATAAAACAGAAAAAGGAAAAAAGCAAATAAAAATTTAGGAAATTCAGTAGAGAATCCCACAAACTGAAGCAAGTGCAGTGGTGGAAAGCCTAACTTTTACGTTCAGATAGTAATGCGTTCCCCTCAGATCTTACCTTGGTGGAATATTGGTACCATTTTGGAGTTGGTAGCCAATTTGTAAAGCAACCAGATTCTAAAACCATATGAAGCTTATACCAGGCAGAAACTTGAGCGTGCAGAATAAAAGATAATCTTTAAAAAAGATTTAAAAAACAGAAAGTTCTTAGGAAACTACTAAAAAAACTAATTGAAAGTTAACACAGGTAAAATATATAAAATTAGACCATGCTGAATCCTTTTCAGTAAATAAGTAACTTTAAAAAGATAGTCTAGGCCCAAAACATGCCAGTGTGTGAGTATGTTTGTGTGTGTTTGAGCACACATGTTTTCTCTTGTCTGCTTGAATTAAAAATGAAACTGTTTAATATATTTATACCGTATGATAAATTATATGACATTCAGTGACACAAGACCTTTATGTCAAAGTGAATTACATGCCCTCTATAATATGATACCCAAGTAAGAAGTATGACTTTGTTGGCATAACTCAGTTACACGTCTGCTCTTGTAATCTATTTTATCTTTTTTAACCACATAGTATCTTCTATCTGTGTTCTTCTTCGAAGTAGTTTTAATGCTGCTGTTCTGTCCGTCCAGCTTATCTCTGACTTCCTCTCGTGTGATATGACTAAACACTGCTATAATGTTTCCTAGGCCTATTTATACTCCTCCCCCACAATTTGGGACTTTGTTATATTTTTTATGATGTTATATTTCTTATGATGGCAAAATTCCCTTTCTCTTTCGATCTTCTTGTTGGCTTTACATTGTTTAGCTCTGCAACGTTTGACCCATCCTGACATGATTAATCTAACTAGGACATACCTACCCCCTTCCTCAGTCCCTCCACAATGTTAAATAGATAGACACCCCAGGTGTTTACAACTTTCATCCAAACCTTTCCCACTCATTTCCTACCTTCACCCATAGATGTGTATATACCGTTCCAGAAGATGAGGATCATGCCATCCTCGCACCACCAACAGCATCTACTGCCTTCTTTCTTGTTGTCTGCCTCTGGTCTGTTTGGTATATAGAATCATTCATGCTAGATGCTCATCTGGTGATCCTTCAGCCTGGTTACCCCATACCACCTGTCATATCATTATTATGTCTCTTTAATTTTCCTCTTTTTTTCTTTTCTTTTCTTTTTATTCTTCCTCTTTCATCTATTTCCCTTTTGATTGTTCCTTCTATTTTTCCACTGCACCCATCAAAATACTTCTTTAAATCATACCCCTACCTTTTTGAATACTTAATTTATCCAAAGGGATTTTTGTTAACATTCCCTACCCTGGCATTGTTCTTTTCTCTTCCTTTCCACCATGTATTTGTCATGCTGGCTATCCTTTTGTATTCCTACCAGTCTTCTTCCTGGAAGCCAAGTATCTGATTAATTTCCATGAAGTCTCTCATCTTTCTTTTCCCACTAGTCCATCATCTTGTACTATTATTAGTTACCCTATTTAGTGTAGTCCTTTACAATCCCCTCTCCTTAACTGACCAGTGTCAAAACCTTGTACTTTGACCTTCCTCTGAACTCCTCCACTATTTGTAGATGATCTTTCATCATGTTCATCACTTTCCTCCAAGTGTATGTGATGTCAACATTTCATGGCTCCTCTGTTAGTTCCTATCTTTTTTAACCATAATAGGTCTTGCAGCTACCTTCTTTTACAGCACTAGTCCATAATGAATGTTGTAAGTACTCTAGAATTTTAAGCAGTTATCAGTCTCTGGCTTTCCTCATTCCATTGATCCAGTTTCATATAATCTCATCCTAGTCAATACTGTTTGGGCTCCCATATTAATTTCTGTTAGAAAACGAGAATTTGAGTAAGGTTTCACAGATAAAATCATCATCTTTACACATCTTTTCCCTACAAACTTATTAGTGTTTCCCTTTTGCTGATTCAGATTTTCTTTTATATCACTTCCCAGTTGTTACAATTCTTATTACTCATTCTTAGCATTTATCTCACATGTAGTCCCAAGTATACTCAATCACTCTCCTCTAGCTCTCCAAATCACCTTATCTCAATCTAATTAATGTTCTGTGTATTATCCTCCAACCACAACTCCTGTCTGAACCATTACAATTATTGCATCATGTCCATGTTCTTTGCCAACAGCATGTTTGTAGTAATAAATGAGCTACATAAAATGCTCCTTTCCTTTACCAGCATGGCCCCATGGCACAGAGGGAATAAAGCTGTGACCAGGCTTCAAATGGTCCCTGTTCAACTAGTGGCTCAGGTGCTGGAGGGCAGGTGAAGGAGTACAGGAGTGAGCAGCTGATGCTGGCTTGCCTATCTGGGTGGGAGGAAGGCTGCCTCAGCCTCCAGCTCACTGCATAGCAGCTTTAAGAGCATTATGAGTTCTGCACTACAAGCATTATAAGTCATGGTTGGGGTGTTGTGCATTCACCTCCTGATGGCAGTCATTGCAGAGCTCAAAAGGCTGCCACAGGATGGTGGGGGTTAGAGCATGCTCCCTGGCAGCAGTATGGCACTGCACCAGCATCATCAGTCTCCTCCCCTGCCCCAGGTGTGGCTAAGGCAGGTCCAATAAACCCAGTGAGTGAGGAAGGGAGGTGGCAACAGCTGGCAGTCACCTATGTGGAGGTAGGGGATTGAAAAAATAAAACTAATTTTTTTCTTTTCCCTTCACTTCCATTCCCTTCCCTTAACACTCTTCCCCCTTTTCTTTCTCCATCATCTATAATCTTACTTTCACAATGTTACTATGACCTTTACGCCCAAGACATATAAGAAGATTGACAATGGCAACGTTGCCTTATACTTCTACCATCTGCATCTCTTGCTGTTCACCCTCAGATTAGTATTACCCCTGTTCTTAGATTGTAGTATATATCCCGCATCCCTTGTAAGTTCTCTGCTTGAATCTTAACTCTTTCCATACTTGGAATAAAAAAGGTCATCTTACAGTATTAGACACAGGTCTGATATTCAAATGAATGACCCACACATTTTTCATGGCTTTTTCATATGGTCATTGAAGGAGCACAAAAGCAACCATTACTAGTAATCTGTTCTTCCCTAACACAACAGTTTTGCATATTTTGTGAAGGCTCTGATTTATTCTGTTTGCCAACATCCAAGTTATTATTGTAGCATTTATTTTCAGCAGAATTTGGTTTATAGTTTAGGTTTCTTCCTTACTCTTAAACAGTATTAATTTATTAACGTTTTGCAACTATACTGGAATCAGAATCTCTTCTGTGCACTTATTAAACCACACATTTTACACACCTGCAGTGTCTCCTTCGCTCTCTCTGACAAAACGTTCTTATATTTACATCTGTTGCTTGCCATCTTTCCTCTTTTTATCTCTTTAATTGCTTTATCGGCCTCCTCTAAAGTCATAATTTATCCATTACTTCTCTGTCATCCTTAGCTAGTGTTTTTCATTTTCAAGCCTGCCAGTGTCCCTGTTCCTGGTCTACATCAACCTGCCTACTAACCTCTAATACATCATCCTGTAGATTAGAACCTTAAGCTATTATTCTTATTCTTTTATCTTTTTTTTTATTCCCTTACTTCTTCAGATTGACTTGTTTGTGTCCCTCTTTCTACTTATATTCTATCCTCTTTGGCATTTCATTTGCTGTCTCTCTAGTGTCAATCATTTCTATTTTATACCAAAAACTTAGTTCTGCTTCCCTTAGACATTTGCCTTTAGTTTTACATTGTTGAGCCTACCATATGTTTCTGTTTTTTCTCTCTCCTTTATTCTTCTCAAGCATTTCTCAATAATCTTACCCTTTTATTTATTTTTCCTTTCTCTACCTACAACATCCATCTTCCTGCTACTGCTCTGTTAATATCACCACACAATACTAATTTCAAATTTATAGAGTTACCCATTTGATCTCCCAAACTCATCCTCACTGCTTACCGTACAGAGCTTCCTTGGCTTCCTCTTGAAATTATGTTCATTGTTCAACTTATAAAGGATGCCTACATGACTAGTGTTGGTGCCCCACAATTATAGGCTGCAAGGTTTGTTTCTGGTCTTTAGTTACTATCTTTGTGGTTTTCATGTTCTGTATTTGCAGGTTTCTTCTGAGTTCTCTGTTTCCCTGCAATCTCCCAGAGTCCTTGTTTGTAAATTCTGTATAGGCGTCTCCCCTTCTGCTTGCTACCTGATCTTAACTGGAAAGGGTCGACACAGTCAGGCCATATTCATAGGTATCAACTCATTAACTATATAAACCTTTGAGCAAAGCTCTGTTGAAGCCGCAGTGGACAGATTCTCTCTCTCTTATCATAGCACTGAAAAACATTTTATTGATTAAACACAAAAGATCTATAAAGCTAAATAGGTTGTATGCAGTGTTACATATCTGTTATGAAGACTGTGCCTGTTGGTTAAGTGGTGTGTGTTTAAGATACAGCATTGTAGTACAGATATACACATGGAAAGTATTTAATTGTGGAAAAATAAGGAACACATAACATCCACATACAAAAAGTCATTAGAAACTATACAAATTACAGCATAAAGCCACAATGTTTTTCTGCTCATGGAACTGCAAGAAGAAATCCATATGTTGAAATGCTGCATATAAAATACATAAGCAGCACATAGTTATAATGAATTATTCAGTTATTAATTTGGCTAGTTGTAGCAAAGGTGCATATTTTAAAAGCTGCCGTTCTCCGTTATGATTACTATGATTACAATTGTCTGCAATCTGCCGAGACACTTTACTGTTTATTTTTGCTTTTGCAATGAAACTTTATCTGGTCATGTCTTTGGTTTATTGTACAGAGTTTATTTAAATGTATTATTTAATGTTACTTATTGTTACTTAAACTCAAAATACCTTTGTTCATGTCTCCTTTTTTCTTTTTTTTTTGCTTTGTTGTTTTTAGAGTAGATCCATATGTTTTGTGAAATTTGCTATAAAATGAATTAAGAGATGGGCAGCACTGCTATATGTGATTCAGTCTTTGATCAGTGGAATGCCAACCACTGAAGTACATGATACGGTAACACCGCTGAGTTACGTTTTATAGAATGCCAGGTTTACTCTAAGATGTTAAAACTCTCTCTTCCCTTCCTCCTGACATTTTGATGCTGTTGACTACAGATGCAAGTCAACATTTGGCATTGATACATGCTTATTTTTCTTGTAACAAAAAGGAGCATATAATTTCATCTTGTGGGAGCTTTTATTATAGCTCTAGCACTCAGCAATCCCACTCACACTAATGATCTGGCAGAGATGCACCATCTTCCTGCTTGGATAGGCGACACATAGTCACACTTCAACAGCCAGCTGTAAACTGAAGTAAGCACTTACAACATGAGTCTGTAAGGACTGCTGAGTGATGCAGCTCTGAGGAACTTCTCGCATAATGTCATAATTTGATCTTTCTTTAACTCTTTGAGCTACTTTTTTAATATGCTATCTATGAGGTCCCTTCAAATGAATGATGCAACTGTTATTGTTGCTATCGGAACAAATCATATCTCACCAGGCAAACTAAAGTTACCTTTGCTAGGACACATTTACTGTCTACCCTCCTCTATGCTGCCCCAATACTGACCAACCTTCACAAGACCGATGTAAGCAAGCTAGAATCTTGTTACAATAAAATCGCTAGATTTGCTATGGAGACCCCTTATAGGACCCACCACTGTATAGCACTGAAACAGCTAAACTGGTTAGAACTGCCTCACCTACTAAAAGTCAACCAGTTAATACTGGTGCATAAACTATTCTACAATCCAACTAAAATCCCAGCACTCCAAAAACTAGTTATACCATATTCTACAAAAAGAACTCTATGATCAATAACCCAAAACCACCTACAAGTCATCAAACATAATAATGAAGCTGGGAAAGCTCTCTTTGGCCATTCCATCTCAAAAGCTTGGAATAACCTACCCTGTTCCCTTACCTTTATTATCTCCACCATTCAATTTAAAAAAATCCCTCAAAGCTCACCTTATGAATATCTGGCTGTGCTCCTGCAACTCCCCAGGATAAACATTGAATCAGAACATTTCCTAATCCCATAGACACTACTCCCTTAACTAAAGAATCCTGACTAGCTTTTTGATTCCAACTACATAGAACCAGATAGGAAAGCTTAATGTCCTTAGAGTCAGAGGATGTAGAACATCCACAAACTAACAGACAACCTGGCCTCACTATCTTATACTACCTATTTTATATACTTCTGTACTATTCCAATTGTTCTCCAGTTCTTCTTTATACTAATTGCATAACCTATCAGATAGCATGTACTCTGATTGTTAATTTTTTCAATGTACTATTGCATTTCTACCTCATCTTCTATGTGCTATACTATGTAATATTGCATCTGGATTTATGATGTTATGTAAATATTATGTTATTATGTATTATGTGGAGTTTTTCTCCCTGGGCCTCCGCTGAAAATGGACCTGTATCCAGATGGACTTTCCTGGTAAACAAATGTAAAATAAAATAAATAAAATATTGTGCAGGCCTGTTTAAAAAGGTGATTTTCATAGCAATTGCTAAACCCGCTGAATAGATGCTTTTGCAATGACAGTGTCACTGTTCGTAAAAGGGCATTCTCAGCTTGTGTGATAGCTACCTAAGCAATAATGCACAGCTGTTTAGAAATACACATGGCCTGACAGATGTCACTGCTACAGGAACACCTCCATGTCCCCTGATGTTCAGTGATCTTGGGGTAGATCATATTATAGAGTGAAGTGCAGAAGGTTGTGCCTCCTGTGTAGGAGGTGTATATTCTGCATTGCACAGTAAACTATTCAGACATGATTTTGAGGAGTGTGTGCCATTTAAAATGACATTTGAACTACTACTTTTGCGATTAAACATCCCAGGCCCATTCATGAAGTGAAATCCTAAAGATAAGTATTTTAAAAGCCAGAACCAAAATGACTGGCAGCTGTAAAAGTTATGAACCTGCATTTTGTTTGGTAATATTTGCTTATCACTTCTCCAGTTTTCAATATTAAATGCTTAAATGTTTAAAATATATGTGGTAGCTCAGCTTGTGTGTCCAGTCACTTTCATCACATATCACTGGAACATTCTGGATTTTTCATATGCAGAATGCAAACTAACACATTGGAATGTTATCTGCTTACTAACAGCATAATAGTATATGAGGTGAGACCTCCTAAGATGATTAACTTTACTTAACATTGCCGACAACATAAATGTTATGTCTGTGTTTAATGTAGCAGATATAAAAGAGATTTATGACTTTCCCTGATGTTACACGTTGTGCCACATGCTCTGAATATATCTATAAGGTCCCATTTTGTGACTTGTGGTAGTCATTGCATAGTCCTAGCCTAAAAGTAATTTTTTCATTCTGGCTGTCCCCCAGCAGGATAGTTATATGTCAAGTACTTTAGTTTATGAAGCAAGGTTGTATGATGAGTATGTGAAAACTGTTAGGCAGATTACAGAAAACCACCAATGTTATGAATTTCTTTATATTTAACAAATACTGCCTTCTCACTTCTAAATTTATAGTATTCTGGTTTTGTGCTTAGAGAGCAGGGAATTTTGTGATTCTGTCATGAAAATGGCAGCTGTCTCTTCTAAGATCCATGCCAAAAATAACTTCCTAAACCAAATGCAGAGTTTAGCTTTGATGTGGTGGAATCCAATTCCCACCAAGCTATAAAATGTTGCTAGTGGTTTTAGTCATAAAACTATATTTTAACATTTTAAGTAAAACAAAATGTGAAAACGATCAAAGTTTCTATCTTTAAAGCTTCTAAGGTAGCATCATAAATGTTGTAATTTATGAGATTTTTCACTGGGGACTTAACAATAGAAGCATTAACTGAATTGTGGTGTGATATCAAACATCTTCAGATCTAGGGCAAGATGATATTGGTTTAATTGTTTTACTTAATTTAATTTTAAAGCCGACAGACATATTTCTGTCTTGAAAATATCATCTTTTAAGTAAGATTAACCTTTTCTTCCAGATATATGTTGAAGATTAGTGCCAGCGACACTGAACATCACCAAGTCTGTAAATAATGCTACCAGTATAACTTCAGAACTTTTGCAGTCTTCAATAACTGTATCTGAAGCTTACAGCTCTGTCTGTTCTGCAGTTCACGTCCACAGCAAATAGCTGTTAATGGAGCTTGAGGCACCCATTGTACAGAGGGACAAAGCTCTTACTGTACCCCAGATGACCCATGTTTGAACAGAGGCACAGTCATTGGAGGACCAGTACCTGGGGGGAGCAGAATGGAAATGATAGGCCAACACCAACTCACTAATCCTGGGTGGAGGGAAGCAGCCTAGGTTTATTGCAATGGCAGCCTTACAAGCCAGATGGATTCCACTCTGCAGGCGGTATACTGCTTGGTCAGGAGGTTGTAAACTTGCAGATATATAGATACACCTCCTGGAGGTAGCAATTGCTGAAACTGCAAGGGTACTACAGCAGGGTAGGAGGGAACTAAGCTACACACTCTCCAGCAACAATATGACATTGCACCAGAGTCTTTGATCTCCAAACAGGCCACAGACATGGGTCAGGTTGAGCCTCGGGGGATGTGGATAAGGCAGATCAGGTAGACCTGAAGAGCTGGTGGCAGCTCATAGCTAGGGAGGGAAAGCAAAAAAAAAAAAAAAAAACAAGAATGGAGCTTGAGGGTTTGCATCTATCATCATCAAACCTAGTTGCAGAGCTGAGAACCACAAGGCTATGCTTCCTGTTATCACACTTAAGTTAGTAACATGCAGGTTGTGTAGAAACAGTGTTAGTAACACATAAAATGTGTATGAGTAAACTTTGTTTTGGCTTTGAGTTAACAGTAGCAGACTTTGGGTGGTTTGTATTATATAATATATATATATATATATATATATATATATATATATATATATATATATATATATATATATGTGTGCGTGTGTGTGTGTGTGTGTGTGTGTGTGTGTGTGTGTGTGTGTGTGTGTGTGTGTGTGTGTGTGTGTGTGTGTGTGTGTGTCTGTGTGTCTGTGTTTAGCTCTCTCTCTCTCTATATATATATATATATATATATATATATATATATATATATTTGTATGTGTGTGTGTTTTATTTCATCTATTTGTTAGCCAAGTAAGCTCACTGGAAAAAGTATCCCTTTTCAGAGGCAGGCAGGGTAGCCCTGTCTGGTTAAATGATTTGCTCAGTCACACAGTAGTAAGATGGAGATGGAAGGAATCAAACCGTGTACACTAAATAACTGCTCCAGAGCCTTAATTCTCTGCACTAACTGACAGACATCCTCAGTACACATTTGAATCCAACCATGCACTGACAACTGAAAACAATTTTATTTTTACATTACTGAAATTCACTATATGAACTTAACAATTAGATGAAGGAATTTATATTTTGTGTGTGTGTGTGTGTGTGTGTGTGTGTGTGTGTGTGTGTGTGTGTGTGTGTGTGTGTGTGTGTGTGTGTGTGTGTGTGTGTAATATGTCTCAACTGTCCAGATTTTTGCAGAATGTCCAGATTTTTTTCCTCATAAAATTTATTGTTATCTGGCAAATCGCCAAGGATTAAAGTAATTAAACAAACACATATATTTGAGTTTCAAATTTTATATCCTTCAGAAAATGCATGCTAACACAAATCCTGTTATTCTATCAACTTTATAAGTTTATAAAATCTATCCCTATTTTTGGCCCTTTGTACCCCCCATTATTTTAGGCTTTGTCCAGATTTGTTGTTTTAAGAGGTTGAGAGGTATTGTGTGTGTGTGTGTGTGTGTGTGTGTGTGTGTGTGTGTGTGTGTGTGTGTGTGTGTGTGTGTGTGTGTGTGTGTGTCTTTGCTAATGTTTCAACTCCACCATGTTTCTCCTTTAATGTCATATTGTTTTTCAGGTATTTAACACCTCTCATCTCCATGTGATTTTTCTTTCATTATGGTGGTGCTGCGGTAGCGTTGTCGCCTCACAGAAAGATGTTTTCCTGCTCGATTCTCAGCTAGAGCGTCTTCTGTGTGGCGTGAATGGGCGTACCTTCGTTGAAGGTTGTGCGTCAGAGCTGGCAACTTGGCACGTAAAAATCTACTGCCAATCATTAGTGGACCGGAGTTCCGCTGTGGCGACCCCTAACTGGGAAAAGCCGAAAGACACAACAACAACAACATGTATACTGCTTTCAAATGACAAATATTTACCTCTTTATGAGCACCCAATGCACACACACACATTTTCATAACTTACACATAAAAAACATGCACAACACACAAACATACACTGTATCCACCAATTAAAAAGGTGACTAAGATAGCTTTCTAGTACAGAACAGCGTATCCCACATTTCATGAATTACGTGAATATGCAACCTTTCAGAGCTGATTTTTATTTCTTTATTTTTATACTTAAGCTAATTATGTCTTAGGCTTACCTTACATTTATTATCTTCATTAAATCCTAGACTTACCTTACTTTCCTTATTTACATTACATACATTCAAAAATCTTACTAAACTCCGGGGGCACAATTCCAAAGGACTTGCTATCAGTGTAATGTATCCCTGTGTAAGCCTGCCCTGATTCCAAAAGAATTGCTCACTGTGTAAACGACTTACTCTGGAGTAAGGCCTATCTATAAATCAGGCTTATCCCAGGGACCACTTTCAGGGTAAGTGACTTACTCCAGTGTATGGCCTATCTATAAAGTACAGCTGTGTAAGCTGAACTTCCCATAACAATAAATGTTTGAATGATCATTGCTGTAGTAGCCTTAGCTATATGGGTTATATATTGCCAAGGATATAACAACTGGCCAGCTACCAAAGCTTTAGGGTACCTTTCATGCTCCCAAGCTGTCAGAAAGGTCAAGCTGAGCTTTCTAAAAGACAAGTTTGGGCATGAAGCCATTCAGAGATTTCCTGCCATCTGAGAAAGAGAGAGGGAGGCAGAGCCCTGAAAGAACTCTAAGAACACACACACACACAAAAATTTCTAAACCCTGGCATAAAAAATGCAGAAAAAAAATAATGGGGATGGAGGGAGAGAGCAGCTACTGCAATAGTGATCATTCAAACATGTACTGTTATGGTAAGTTTAACTTACACAACTGTACTATGTTCTTCATATTGATCACTGCTGCAGTAGCCTTGGCTATATGGGTAGATTACCACAGCTACTATTTAGTTTATTTATTTATTTATTTATTATACTATTTGGGAGGAGGAAGAAGAAGGATACAGGAACCCCTGGAGAATGGTCCTAGCAAAGCATGATCTAGACCTAGAGAAGGAATCCAGCTTATAGTGATTTGTAAAAGTATGTAGAGGGACAAGCAGCAGCTTCTAGAACACTTCTAGAATACAACCCTTTCCAAAACACCATAGTAAAGCCAAAGCCCTGGTAGAGTGGGCCTTGAACCTGCCTAGAATAGATTTATCATATGAGTATAACAAAAGATAATAGCCTTAGACAACCATTTGGAAATAGTCTGTTTGACACAAATTGTCCCTTCTTACCTTCACAGAAAATGCACAATTGATCCTCAGATCTGAAAGATTTGGGTCTGTCAAGATAGTAGCTGAGTTGTCTGTGAACATCCCAGGGTACAGAGTATCCTTTCTCCCTCATTTTTAGGTTCAGGAAAGAAATAGTGAGATGGATAGTTTGGCTTAAAGTAAATTCAGATATTACTTTAGGCATAAAAAAGGATTAGCTCTCAAAGAAACTCTGCCCCTATAGGAAATTACCTAGGCTAGGGTTGACTCACCATAACAGCTTGCAACTCAGATACAATTCATGCAGAGGTCAGAGCAATCAGTAATACTGTTTCCTGTGTTAAGAACCTCAAGTCAGCCAGATTAACGGGTTCAAATAGAGCGAGTATTAGCTTCAGTAACAGAAAATTAAGATCTCAAGAGGGGCCACCACATTAATTGGAGACCTCTTATGCAAAGCTCCTTTTAATAACATTTTGACATGAAACTGCCTTGAAAGAGAAGGATCCATGGGCAGACATGCTGAAATGGCTGATAACTGAACCTTGATAGAGGAATAGGAAGGCCATAGGATAGTAACTCACACAAATATTGTAAAACCAGAGAACAACTAGCCCTGAATGGTGGCTAGTTATGTTGTTGACACCAACCAGAAAACCTTTTCCATTTGCTAATATATGATTTTCTAGTAGCAGACTTTCTTGCTTCCATTAGTACCTGCTGCATGTCATCAGAAAATAGGAACCTAAAAGGAATTAAGACGCTATCATCCAGGCAGTCACTTGAAGATTATCGATGTCAAGGAGTATCAAACACCCCTGTTCTTGTGTGAGTAGATCCAGTCTGTGAGTAAACTTATGGTAATTCCCCCTGGCCATTTCCAAAAGAAGGGAGAACCATGGTCATCTGGGCCAGAAGGGATTCACCACAATGATCTTGGGGTATTTCTTCTGAATCTTCAGAAATACCCTGCATATTAGTGGAAAGGTAGAATGGCACACAGGAAGATTTTTGTCCAAAAAAAAAGCACCTTTCTTCCAGGCCTTCTTGCATGGAGTCCTGGAACAGAATTTTTCCAATTGATTGTTCGGAGATGAAGCAAAGAAGTCTACTTGAGGAACTCCCCACAGATGGAACAAATCTTAGAAGATCCCCAATCTAGTTTCCATTCGTGAGTATCTGCCCTGGTTCTGCTCAGCTTGTCTGCCACACAGTTTTGCTCTGGCAGAATGTAGAATGTCTGTAGAATGAGACTGTGCTGTGAATCTATATCCCAAGCTAACATGACAAGTCTGCAAAGGGGACACAAGCTGGATCCCCCTTGCTTGTTGATATACCACATGACTGTGGTATTGTCTGTAACCACTTGATGAGGTCCGAAGGACCAAAGGTGGTTCAGAGAGTTGAGTGCCTTGATCAGGGCAAGTATCTCCTTGATATTTATGTGCTTGCATCTGTCCTTGGTGTCCCACACCCCCTGCACTTTTATCCCTTTTGAAACTGCTCCCCAAGCAATGTCTGAAGTGTCTGCGGTGATTGACTGCTTTGGAGCAGGGAGGAAGAAGAGGAGACCTGGATTTAAGGATATCTGTTGCCTCCACCAAAAGATTTATTTTCCAAAAAACCCTAGTATGGAGATCTGAAAAGATAAAGGGTGTTGATGCTGGGACCAAAGATATTTCATATACCACTGTATCTTTCTTATGTGTAGTCTTGCCTGTGGTATTATGAGAATAATAGATGCCATGAGACCCAAAATCCTGAGGTATTCCCTCTCAATGTCCAAAGTATGAGTGGAAAACTTTAGAAATAGATCTAAATATAGATCTATTTTTTCCCAGTGGTAGAAAAGCTCTTTGAACTGAGGTGTCTAGTCGACATTGCAGGAGCACAATCCAGTGTTAAGGAGTCAGGAAAGACTTTTGCATGTTCTCTTGGAATCCTAGCATATGCAAAATATCTGTCACCCAAGAAAGAGCTTCCTGACATTTTGAAAAAGATTCTGCAAAGATAAGCAAGTCATCTAAATATGGAAAATGTGGATACTCTGTAGCCCACAATGATCTATAATCAGAGCTTGATATTTTATGAACACTCTTGGTGCAATGAATAATTCCAAGAGTAAGGCAGATAACTGATAATGTGATCCAGACACACAAAACCATAATAACAATCTGAAGTCTGGATGAACAGGAATGTGATGATAAGCATCTTTTAAGTCTAGCTTTACCAGAAAACTTGAAAGTGGAAGAAGAGGTAACAGATGTGAATTGACATCATTTTGAATTTGGGACTTCCGCATACAGGTTTAGGAAAGAAAGATCCAGAACTAGTCCAGAATCATTTTCTTTCTTTGGTCCTAGGAACACCCTTGAATAAAACCACTTCCCTACCTGGCAAGGAGGAAATGGTTCTATGACTTCTTGGGACAGCATGTAATGAAAAACAGGTGGAAACAAAGGGCTCTGATCTGCAGAATGAGGAATGAGTCCCTGGAAAGGAGAAATTTCCTCCCACTGCCATTTCTAACCATGATAAATGACTTTCGGAAAACATCATATGTCTGAAACAATCAGTTGCCAAAGAAAACAATGAAGATTCAGACTTTCTGGAAGAGCAAAGGAGCCAGGGTGGGAGGGGATCACAGTCATTCAGACTTTTCAGAGTGTCCTTGGTTTTGGGAGGTCTGAGACTTCTTTTTGGATCCATATGTCACTTCTTCTTAAACATCTGTTTATCTGAATTCAGTTGAAACTGTTTATTCTGTTTTTTTGTTTTTTTTTTGCCGAAATTGCCTGAGAAGAAAGAAACACCCTTAGACAACTTGAAAAAGGAGGGTGAAAAATCTTAAATGTTCCCTGGATCAGCTTGCCCCTTTCATCACACTTTTTGAACACCTCTGCAGTAGAGGGGCCAAACACTAAATCTCTACCAAAGGGAAAATTTAAAATCTCTTTTTTTCATAATCTGGGAGGTTTTGAGAATGCAGCCAAGTAAACTTCCTTAAAACAGTACCAGTAGTCATAGCCCACAAGAGAGTCCTACACACACTGCAAACAATGACTGGTGACTTGTGCAACAGAAGAATCTAAGTTATTTAAAGCAGATTTTTCTTCACAAGAAGAAACTGTAGATAAAATATTCCTCATACTTTAACAGTATGCCAGAATAAACTTTAACAGATGGACCTAACAGTTTAAAATTCTGAAAATCAAATTGCTGAAGTATGCACTTTTTCCTATACCTATCAATAACTTTCCCATCCTTATTAGAAAGACTCGGATTGGAATTAACTAAGTGCTTAGCAGCAGTGGAGTCAACTAAGGTTATAGCTGCTGGGTCAGGTTTGGGAATTGTGTATACAAATTTAAAAGGCTGAGGAACTTTATACATCCTATCTGCCTTGTTTAGGACATCTGGCTGACTATCAGGAACATTGCAGGCAGTAAGACACACATCTTTAAAAGCAGACGAGATAGGAGGAATGGGTGTAAATTCTGGAAAGTCCTTCTGTAACAACTCATAGTATTTTCTGAGGGACTAAGAAACCTCAGTATTCTCCCACTGAAAACACTGGAACATTCTAGCAATAGTCTCAGAGAAAGAGAACCCCACCACTACAGGGAGAATTAAAAACCGAGCTCTCCTCTGAGTCTGATTCAGAAATCTGAAGACAAAACCCTGAATCTGTCCCTGCATCTTTCTGTTCAGTTTCATAATCTTGAATCTCTTTAGGAAAAGAGGCATCCCTTTTTCTTTTACCAGAAACTACTTTACAAGAAGAATCAATAGCCTGACTTGAACCCTGAGCCAGTACCAGTAAACTATTGCTATCTAAAGAAATTTCAGGAGGAGTAAATAAATGCTTGGTTTTCTGTTTCTTTTTTGACAGGGAATAGGGCCAACCATGTTACTAATGGCAGTGGTTGGTTCTCCAGGGATGGAAAAAGGATTCTGACACAACAGGAGAAACCTTCCCTGTTCCTTCTCCCAAGACCAACAAGAGTGGATTTCCCTTGCCCACTGAGCAGTGTCCAACAGTCACAGAGGACATGGCTAACTGCCAGTCCATAGTGGCTGCAGGTGCTACATCAGACGGATCCAGGATAAAAAGATGAGTGGTCTGAAGTATAACAAATGCCACAGCAGAGTCACCTACCTGTGGCTAAGGCAAATTGCTAGTCTACTATGTGGCAAAGGCTGTTTGCTTAACTTTTTCATTTTGTGGCTGGAAGAAGGGCCGATTGTGGGACTGGCAATCTGTTCAATGGGCAAGCCGAAAATGGTGCCCATTTATCCAGGAAAGACAAGCCGCAAATACTGGTAAAACTATCAGCCCACAAAAGTTACTTTTTTGACAGAAAAAAAAAACACAGTAAAAAGCACTTTCAAATACTATGGCTATCCTACAGTGGAAAAATAAAAACAATTTCTCCTCAGAAAATATGTTTTCAGTTAGTTTACACTACTTTTTACTTGGCAGAAAACAACGAGTGCTCCGTTTAAAAGTACATTACAGTTTTGAGACAACACAACAGTCCTAGCTTTAAAATAACTTTCCTAAAGAGGAAAGTAAAAGTAATAAAACATCAGTAAATATAAGAAAATGGAAGGTTTTTCCACAAAGGGAACGTATCTTCCCAACAAAGGAAAGAAGCCAACTGCCAGTCCTCGGAAGCTTCAGATGAGCATATTCTTCAGAGGCAGGAAAGCTCTGAAGGTCTTTACACGCAGACTTGTCTTCTAGTTAGCTCAGCTCTACCTGCTTGACAACTTGGGTGTGCAGAAGGTGCCCTGAAGCCATGGAAGCTAGTTGGCTATTATAGCCTTGACAGGATATAACTCATATAGCTAAGGTAGTACAGTAGTGATCAATATGAAGAACATAGCAAACTTGCAACCAGGGACCAGTTTCCAAAAGATTTACTCTCGGTGTAAGTGACTTACTTTGGTGTAAGGCCTACTTATAAAGCAGATTTACTCCAGGGACCATATTTCAAAAGACTTACTCTCAATTTAAGTGACTTATGCTGGTGTAACACCTTTCTATAAAGCAAGTATACCCCAGGGAGCAGATTTCAAAAGACTCTTGGTGTAAGTGACTTCGTAAGGGGAGTAGAACTAATGACAACAGAGCAGGAAAAGGTTCTCACAGTGTTGATCACACCTTGCTCGACCTCCTGGAGCAGTATGCGAGGGCATTAGAATCAGCAGGCAGAATTCTAGGAAATATCTTTAGGAAGATTGATTCCAGAAACAAATCAGTAATGTTACCCCTCTGCAGTGTCCTGAGCAGACCACACTTTAAGTTCTGTGTGCAGCTGTGGAGGCTATATAAGGAAAAGAATTGCTGTAAGGTAACCACTGGAAAGCAACCAAAAAGATCATTGGGATGGAGGGCAAGGAATATACCAGAAGGCAAAGAAGCTAGAGCTGTTTCTACTTGATGTCAGAAGGGACAGGCGGTCATAATACTGGTGCACAAAATCACATCAAGTAGATGTAAAGGGGTCATTCTGAGCAGGAAGGACACTCAGGGAATGAAGGGGCACAGGCAGCAGATTATATTAGCTAACTATGTCCTGGATCTTGGCAAATGCTTTTATATAGAGAGAGGATTGAAAAAACATAAAATGGAATGTTGGAATAGGTGGTTCAGATGGAATCCACAGAGACATTTAAAAGAGTATCAGACAGGTAAACAACTGTAAAGTGGTGGTAGAATGTTAAATTCCCTTAAATGGGCATATTAGATAGGCCTATTATCTCATTCTGTTATCAAGTAAATATAATATAATGCTGTGTGTCTTTAATTCCTGTGACCTATGACTTATGACCTACGAATGGACATCAGGATATTGGGATACAGTGCAGCTGTCATCCCTAAACTTCTTTAAAGATGTGAAACCTCAATGACTTATCAACTAAACAATCTGGAGCAGTGCCACCAATGATGCCACCAAATGCTTCACCACATCTATTGGCAAGACTTTTGTACTGACATCAGTGTTCCCACTGATGTCACCTATGTGGAAATAGACCTTAGTCATCCATTCTGTACTATGATTTGTAGTCTGACTATAAGCTTCCCAAACATATTGTGTACTCCCATCCTAGTAAAGGATGCAGGTCCTGCAGTGGTCAAAGCAAAAATGCTGGCATACTGTAGCAGAACTATAATAATGAATATGGACATCATAAGGTTTGAGACAGAGGCTTTCAGCAGATCTCAGTGGAACCATATTTACTATCAAATTGTAGTCTATTTTGAGGAAAAATCTATTATCTTTAAAACTGAAAAGAGAGATACTGGGAAGAAGAAAAATAAAGTACAGACCACCGGGTCATTCAGGCACATAGAAATACTTTTTTTTTTTTTTTTTGTGGAAGGGCATGTGAATTCAGGATTAGAATGTTAAGTTCTCTTAGGAACCACTACTGAACTGTGATTTTTGACCATCATAGAATCAAGAGAATACCATCAATCGCAATGACCTTTATAAGAAAATGTTTTTCTAAATAAAAGAAATCCTTGTGATCAGTAAAACTTGTTTCCAGGCCCTCATCTGTGTTGTCTTTCTTAGAAGAGAAGTGTCATCTGCCTCTAGAGGTAAGAAAATCAAGAAAAACTGATACTGTTTTTGTTAATATTTTGATTCTGGTTTGGTGACCACAAAATTTCAGATACTAGTATTGCTAATAGATTAAATCCCATGCCTTTAGACAGATGAAATTATCCCAAAGTTTTGCTTTGTTTCATTCAATTCACTTTTTCTTGAACTGATATATCCCACTGACACTATAACTCATTTGGAGTAGTGGCGTACTAGGGTGATTACACTACTATGTGGCCTTTGTCTAAGAAACTTGGAAGCTTTTTACCTTTTCATATCTTCAACAAGCACTAAATCATGGATCAGCTTGAGCGAGAATGAATCATAGCTTAACATCTCATATGAAATAGTACACCTCAAGGGTCTCCCATCCCTTTAGGCTGAACTCCAAGACTAGTAGTTCAAATTCCCTATGTGGGCATACAACTAACAGCTTTCTTGAGCTTCCCACCATCAAATGTGAGAGAGCAGCTTGCTAAAATACTTGCACTGACAAATTATTTTAAAGAACGTCTTTACTGTGCTTAAAGATACTTTATATGTGAAGTTATCTTTAAAAATAGGTGGTAACAGTCCTTGAGATGGGCAAATACTACTCACATACATAAAGGAGGTCACAATACTTAGTCCAAGAGCTACCAACCCTTAAGTATGAAAACAAAAAAAAAAAGCATGGTCAGCGGGATATGCCACAGTGTTTAAAACCCTTAAGTATGACCTCAGTCCTTCTGAAGTTATTTCACAGCTCACATTGTCAGTCACACAAATTTAAATAAGTCACAGGCCCTGGAGAGAAATTCAGAGACCATCTTCCACCTCTTACTAAAAAAGACCAAGATGGAAGTTTTTTTTTTTTTGAGCAGGTAGCTGGAGCCTCAAGGAACTTGCAATGATACAGTCAGGACAAACCGTGTGATCCTGACGACAATACTTATTTGAAATGTAACCAGAAATATACAAAACAAGTTAAACAAAAACCTCAACATGATAATGTTATCACTAAGTAAAG
Source organism: Protopterus annectens (assembly GCF_019279795.1). Lineage (NCBI taxonomy): Eukaryota > Metazoa > Chordata > Ceratodontiformes > Protopteridae > Protopterus > Protopterus annectens. The sequence continues at coordinate 1,259,459,595 of NC_056728.1, forward strand.
AAAACAATGAAGGAGAGAAGATGTGGAGACAGTATGTAAGGGGAGGTAACACATTTGATGAAGAGGAGAAAATCTGAAGGAAATTAGGCCAGAAATATCTAGTAGTAGTGAGCCATAAGAGAACAGCTTACCAGTAGAAATGAAGTGGTAGACCAGAAGGCAATGTTAAAACTTAGAGACATTATGTGGAGATTAACTAGTAGTTAGAAAAGATGTGCAAATAGTTAATAAAGATGTGTAGTTTGTAGTGAAGATGTGTAAGTAGTCAATTAAGATGAGTAGTAGTTAGTGGGGATTGGTAGTTAGTAAAGATGCATATTAATCAGTAAAGACGTGTAGTAATTTTTTTAGGTCCTTTCTTTATGTTACTGTTGCCAGCCTGCCCCCTAGCCAATCCACACTGGGTCTGCCAACTAATTCCTTGTCCCCCTGGACTTATTCAGATATTGTTGTGACCCATCATGTCTAAGCATCTTTCCAAGAGGGGATTTTCTGCATGCGCTATCTATTCCCCCCTTGTGGTAAGAAGGTTCATTCTACGGTGGGTATGCAATGTGAGTAAGCAGTGTATCACCCTGCCTCTGCAGCAGGAACTCAGCCAGGCTCACTTCCCACCCTGCTGACCACACTTTCTCTAGCAGTGTTTCTAACCTCCAGTTGAGATCATTGCCAAAAGATGCCCACTTACCACTCTCCACCCAGGATGGGCATGACCATCCTTCCGTACCACTCTATCAGTCACCCAAGCTGCTAATTGCATCTGGGTCACTTGGGTCAGGGCTTTAGCCCTCTACACCAACAGAGCACATGAAAATGTGTATTAGTTAGTGAAGATGTGCAAGTAGTTAGTGGAAATGTGTAAGTAGTAAAGCAGTATAAATGATTAGTGAAGATTTGTAATCAGTTAATAAATATGTCTAAGTAGTTAGTGAAAATGTGTAAGTAGTTAGTAAAGATATGTAAGTAGTTACTGAAAATGTGTAAGTTGTAAAGCAATGTTAATGATTAGTAAGGATTTGTAACTAGTTAAATATGTGTAAGTTGTTAGTGAAAATGTGTAAGTAGATAGCGATGTGTAGTAATTAGTAAAGATGTGTAGTACTTAGGGATGATATGTAAGTAGTTAGTGAGGATGTGTAAGTAGTAAAGCAGTATAAGTAGTTAAGGAAGATATGTAAGCAGTTAGGGGAAATGTGTAAGTAGTAGAGCAATGTAAATAATCAGTGAAATGTCTATGTAGTTACTAAATATGAGCAAATATTAAAACTCTGTAAGTAGTTAGTGGTGTGTAGTAGTTAGTAAAGATGTGTAGTACTTAGGGATGATATGTAAGTAGCTAATGAGGATGTGTAAGTAGTTAGGGGAAATGTGTAATAACCAGGCTGTTTTGAGGTGCATCATCTCTGGGATGTTTTACAAATTTCCTGAGGCTCCAAGACCAATCTAAGTGCTTTTTCATTTATTTTCACTTATTTTAATGCATTTGCACTTGTCTATCATTTTTATTTGTGCCTTATAGCTAATTTATCACATTTGCACTGTTTTAAAGCAATTTACTGATTAACTGCATTTCATTACTGTTTAACTGTATTTCATTGCTATTTGCTGCAATTCATTGCTGTTTAACTGCATTTTACTGCATTTCATTACTGTTTAACTTATCCATGCACTTAATACTATGTTCTTTACCAATTATCTAATTTTTTCATCTCTGCCCTGTCAGTTATCCCACCTTTTTCCTACTCACCTATATACCTCCATGAATCTTCCTAGCTGTCATCACAGATTTTTCCTATGTACTAATCCCTTATGTTATCATGTGATGGATGGATGCATTCTTGCTGTCCTCTCCTGCAAGCTTCGAATGGATTACTCCTGATTTGCTGTATGCACATATTTCACTTGTATTGCTTACACTGTATGTACAACTGTTCTTCTATTATGCTGTATGTAAAACTGTATTACTGTTTTCTCTGTTTTTAGTGTAAGAAACTGAATGCAATCTCTTGGAGATTTTGTCCCAGGCCTCGTCTTATATGAATGGCATGTTAATCATGCCTCATTTCATATGCAGGTTCGGTTGTCAATCATCTGTGCCACGCCAACTCCTGCGCAAAACTCCAGGTGAGCCAGTAAAGTAAAATATCGCCGCTAATTTATCACATTTGTACTGTTTTAAAGCAATATAGTAATTAACTGCATTTCATTACTGTTTAACTGTATTTCATTGCTATTTACTGCAATTCATTACTGTTTAACTGCATTTTGCTGCATTTCATTACTGTTTAACTGTATTTTGTCATACTATCAGTTCTGTTTTTGTCTGTAAGTGGTTAATCTGTGCTTTTCTGTGATTTTTACTGTGTTTTTAACCCTTAAATTGCATAGCATAGTCTGGATACAAGTTTGCTGCATCCACAGCTGTTTGTTTTTCCCTTCTGTGTTTTTGGCAGGCATCTTGTGTTTGCTTTCTGTGTTTCTGACAGCCATGTGATCAGTGAAATGTCTATGTGTTGGTAGGGGCCTATCTTCTCTGCTAGTGAGAGAAGCAAGGTTGCTTGGACCTTGTCTGGCACATGTTGATTGGTAAAGAAAGCAGGGGCTAGCAGGATTGGCTAGATTTCTGTGTTACTAGAATCTTCTAATTGTTGTGTTATTTAAACCCCACGTTTGAGCTGGTTTGGGCTGCATTGTTTTTAACCCATTATGAGGTATTACAGTTACACATTTTCCCTTAATACCACTTGTGTGATCACCTAGTAGTACTCATCTTAGACCTTCCACCTTTTACTCCCTTAGCTCTCTCTGGCCTCTCTCTTCCTCAGATTCTGACAAATATGTATGGACAATTTCCTATGGTTTCTCCTACCAGTCCGATTGATATGGGCATCCTGAGAAAGTACAGCAACTGCTTCAACCCTCTACTACTACCACTTAGGAAGACAATTTGTGAGCGATGCATTTACATTAAGAACCTAGAGTCTATGCTCTTTCCCTCACAAGCCAGTATATCTGGCACTGAGAATGTTGTCAACACTAACACCACACCTCAAACACCACCCAAACCTACACAACACACACCCACATATGTGGAGATCCTCAAAGAAAACATAACCAAACAAACGAGACTTCCGAGGCAAAAACACATGCAAACTCCACAGCCCACCACACCACACATAGTCCACACACCTGTGTCTCAAAGCCACTAAAGCCTAACCACAAACCCAACATATTAGTCATAGGAGACTCCATTGTGAGACACACATATGTGCCCCTCACCAGCTGGATAAGGAGAAAGTCACAGTTAATTGTTTGTCTGGTGCCAGAATCCACCATATCACACATACACTCAAGTCTCTCAACAACAGGTACTGTTTTGACTCTGTCATAGTCCATGTTGACATGACTTGAGATGTACTATATGAAGAGAGACATGATTCACCTCACTGTATATGTGTCCTAGACAGGTATGTCCCTAGCCTTAAGCAGCATTCTACCGTCACCCAGAATGATGCCTCAGTACAAACAGAAAATGACTGACTTTAACAATTGGCTTAGTTTCTGGTTTCATTCCAAGGGGATCCAGTACTTGACAGCTTGAGAAGTCATGATCGCCAGATCATGATGCTTTGCGAGAGATGGCCTGCAGCTGTCTCCCTTGGGTTTCAGGCTTCTGGCAATGGGTCTTGCCTTCCCCATAGTACCTTTTTTAGGCAGTTCCATGAGGTCAAAATTACCAACATGAAAATTTCATCAAAATGCAAATTTAAGGTCATGCTGCTAAACTCTAGGAGTCTAAACATGAAACTGCATTCATTGCAAGCATTCTTAACCCTGGATGATGCTGACATTTGTGCAGTCACAGAAACCTGGTTCAAAGCTGCAGAGAGCACCTCAGCCATACCAGGTTACTCATCCTATCACACATTCACACTTCAAACCATGGGCAGCAAAGCAAAAGGAGGTGGAATTTCAATATATATTAAAGTCATACACACCTCCAGGCTGGTCAAACAGTATGACACACAGGAGACACTCCAGGTGCAGTTAACCATTAACAAGACCCAATTCAAATCATAGCTAGCTACAGGCTCCCAACTTTGACTCAAGATGCCCCCTCCACCTATCTGGACTTATTTGAATCTATCAAGAGTCAGCCTTTTACCCTGATCCCAGGTGACTTTAACTATCCAACTGTAGATTGGAAGAACTACTCATGCCAAAACATAAATGCTCAGAGATTCCTTGATTTCATCAATGCAAATGCTTTGGGCCAGCTGGTTGACACACCGACAAGAGGTGATAATATCTTGGACTTGATATTAACCAACATGAGTAACCACTGCATCATCCCTACAGTGTCATCCTCCTTGGTAAGATCTGACCACAAAGCGGTTACTTTCAAAGTCACCATCTCCACTGACCCCCCTGCTCCCAGCTAGGGTCAAACAAAAAAAACTTATCCTAAACTGATAACCTCTTGAAGGAAGGTATAAACAGATTCACAGCCCCTCCCCCTCCATTGGAACTGGAACAAATGTCCAAACCTACACCAAAGTACTATACGAGCATTTATATAGCTGCGTGGAATCAGAAATACCCGACAGGACAAAATCATCATCCTCAAGGAAGAGTAAACCTATCTGGTGGACATCTGCAATAAATAAACTCTATAATAAAAGGAAAAAAATTGTTGTCCAGGACCAAGAAGGAGCAGGTGCCTAATTGGAAGCAATCTCTCCTTAGCCTGAACAAGCAAATAAGAGCACTAGTGAAATCCTCCAAAGCAAACTTCAAGTCTAAACCGGCCTTCTTTACATATGAACATAATCAAAGGAAGCACTCAGATCTGCTCAGAACTGGTGGTCAAGGACACCACATACACAAATGCCATAGATATAGCCAACCTGCTGGCAGACAGGTTCAGCAAAAACTTCATCCCTCTTTCCCCCCATTAGTAAATCAGGACATCCCCAGCACCTGCCCCCCTCCCCTTATCTCTAGGGAACAAGTTATCACTGTCCTCTCAAAGGCACAAAATACAGCCACCATGAAACCCAATAACATCCCAGGATGCATCCTACATGAACTCAGGCAGGAACTTGCAGCACCATTAAGCACCCTATTCAACCAAAGCCTGAGTACCAGCTTCATCCCAGTGAGTGGAAGACAGCTACTGTCATCCCTTTGCACAAAGGTGGAGCATCCACCGATCCAGGAAATTATAGTCCCATCAGCCTAACTAGCCTGATCTGCAAGGCCGTGGAACGGATTATCATGGACTTCATTAACAAGGACATTGGCAATCTCCAAACGCTCAATCCCACACAGTTTGGTTTTGTCAAGGGGAGCTCATGCCTGTTAAACTTGGTCGACAGTCACCAAAGCCATGGATGAGGGGAAGATGGTGCACACCACCTACCTTGACCTGGAAAAGCCTTCAATACTATTCCCCACTCGGGTATAACAGATAAACTCTCTCAACTAGGCATCAATCCATATGTTACCAGATGGGTAGCAAACTGACTTACTGATAGAACCTACCTGGTCAAACTAGGGGAAGCCACCTCAAGCAGTAGACCCGTAACAAGTGGCATACCCCAGGGATCAGTGTTGGGGCCTCTGTTGTTTGGGATATACTTTCCTGAGGTGCAGGCAAAAAACAGTGGGCTATGGCTGACTAAGTTTGCAGATGACTAGTGATGTGGACATCCTCCAAGAGGGTCTCACCCATACAAATGACTGATGGCAGAAATATGGCCACAAACTGAATGCCAAAAAATGCACCATCATCCCCTTCGGGGAGAGTGATGTCTGCACAAATTATCACATTGGTAACAAGGTTCTAAGCATGCAATCAGTCATGAGGGACTTGGACACCCGGGTTGATAGTAACCTGACTTTTGTCCACCATATTGTCCACTAAACACCGAAAGTTTGATGAGACTTAGGGACACAGGTGGACAGTGGTCTCACCTTCAATAACCACATCGCCACAACAGTCAGGAAATCCTTCTATGAGGCACACCTCATCACTAAGGGCTTTTCATCCAGAAAAAAGGAGGTCATTGTCCCACTGTACTCATCCCTTATTAGACCCATTATAGAATACAATGCCCCGTTTGGTATGTACCTCTCAAGACATCTGCAACAACTGGAAAGGCTGCAGACATACCTCACTAAAAGAATCACAGGCCTAAAGCAGATGCCCTACGCTGACCGCCTTAAAAAACTCCAGCTATACTCTGTCACATATCGTCTACACAGAGGCGATCTCTGCTTAACATACAAAGCCATGTCAAACCCAGAGCTATTGGACATGCTACACTTAAAGAAATCCCAATCCCTCAGAGCCACACGCTCCAGGGATCTAAACCTTGTCATCACAATAAACAAAATATGCTAGAGGGATAGGTTCCTGACCCAGAGACTCCCCAGACTCTGGAATAGATTGCCCATACATGTCAAGCAGAGTGCCTCTTTGGCCCTCTTCAAAAGGAACCTTGACGATTGGAAGGGAGAAAGGAAATTCACCTCAGTGATCACGTCAGTCGCCCTGCTAGACAGGGGTCCAGGGAAGTAAATAGTGTGGGAAGAAATAGCCAGGGAATTGTTATGACTAGGCTTGTATAGCCCTAGGGCTGATAGCCTAGTACGAACCTATGAACCTATGAACCTATGAAGTGATAATTCAATATAAGTGGTGTGTAGTAGTTATTAAAGATGTGTAGTACTTAGTGAAGATAAGTAAGTAGTTAGTGAGGATGTGTAGGTAATTAGTGATGTTGTATAGAGAAAGACAGTGTGTGCTGTGAACCTAGTAGTAGCATGAGAAGAAAGAGTGGTGCTTGGAGGTTGGCAGAGAAGAGAGGAGGACTTTGAATGAGGAATGAAAGACAATGAATCTGAGCTAGGGAGCATGGTTCTTGTGGGGGTTTTTTTTCAAATTTTGGGGGCATAGTAGGAATGTGCTTTACAGACAGCGGTAAATGAATAGTGAAGGAAAGAGATGGATAGTTCACAGGTTCATAGGTAGGTACTAGGCTATCTGCCCGACGGCATTTATAAGCCTAGCCAGAGTGTGTCAGCTTTCGCCACCCCATTGATTAATTAACTGATCCTCTGTCAAGCAGAGCCAATGAATTGATCCCAGGGATGTATTTTCTGTTACCCATCCACTCGTCAAGGTTTCTCTTGAAGAGTGTTAGTGAGTGGCTCTGATAAATGTAGTTTGGAATTTTGTTCCAAAGCATGGGGAGTCTCTTTGACAGGAATCTATCCCTCCAGCATGTTCTATTTATTGTTATGGTGAGATTTGGCTCACTAGAGCATGTGGCTCACAATGACTTGGATTTCTTTAGGTGGAGCATGTCCATCAATTCTGAGTTGGACATGGCTTTGTAAGTCAGGCAGAGATCACCTCCGAGTAAGCGATATGCCATTGAGTACAGCCAGAATTTTTTTCAGTCGGGCTGCATAGGACATATGTTTGAAGCCAGTAATCCTCTTGATGAGGTACTTTTGTGGTCTTTCCAGCTGCTGGAAGTGTCTTGTGAGGTACATCCCAAATGGGGCACTGTACTCTATGATGGGTTTAATGAGTGACGAGTAGAGGGGCACTATAATCTCTTTATTTCTATATGTGAACCCTTTAGTAATTAGATGAGCTACATAGAAGGATTTCCTAGCTACTTTGGCAATATGATTGTCAAAGGAGAGATTACTATCTACCTGGGTCCCCAGATCTCTTATTATCTCTTCTGCATTAAGGGGACTGCCACCTATGTGGTAATTCGTGGGTGTTTTGTTTTTCCCAAACGGGATGACTATGCATTTTTTGAAATATGACATTTGCATTTCATAGTAATTCAATATTCTTGAAACGGAGAATGAGGGAATGGATAATCAGCTTCTGAGTTCATTGAAGACCTGCATACACAATAGCTTGTAAGTGAAAGCAGTGAGCAGGTATTCATTCTGATGCTAGAGGTGTATACAGTTACAGTTTGCTTGGTACTTACGTATTATCGGAACCAAATTTTTAATGGCAAAATCCAGTTGCGTAATGATCATGAAATATGCTCATGAATACTGCAGAAATCTTGTATAATGGTAGTCCTACACCAACACAGTTTTTTTCTGTTCTGATATCACAGAAATGCAAAAAAACATACTGTTCATGTGTCTTTGTCTACTTTACTCCCACCATTTATGCTATTTCAATTCCGGCTGCTGCACGTTTCTTTCTCGTGGCAGCAAATGTTGCGAAACTACTGTTATATATTTCCCACCACATACTAAGACAAAACCACAGAGTCAGCCACCCACATCATTTTCAGTACTAATGAAATCAATGACCAGTATAATACAATCACTCTTTTTTTTGGAACATGCCCCTTCCAAACTCTCTCATTGAGAAATAGACCTGAAATTAGCTGTCAATATCATGCATCCGTCATCAGTTAAAATCATTAGCAATGCAATGGTTGATTATTTTCAAGATCGATTACAACATTGGTTGTAAATAACAAGTGTACCACAAGCAGTTTTTCATTGTCTTTTCAACATCCATTAAAACATTGGCTCTAAATAAACAGTTTACCCCAACCACTTTCTGTGTGTGCATGTGTGCCTTTTCCTGAACAAACCCACAGTACAATAGCAGCCCTGGAAAGTCAAGCGTGCGTCTGCAATGCACACAAAAGAAGTACAGGATTTCTAAAGTTGTTCCTGCTCCAGAAAGTAATATGAAGGTTTTTGGCAGTACTAAGGACTTCCCAAAGCAGCTTGAAGTCTTACCTGCTCTGGTTTCTCTGCAGCTATGAGCACGTCGCAACCGCGGAAATCTGGTTGCAATAATACGTAAGTACCGTTTGCTTTCTAAAGAATGATATACTGAAGTTTATTTTCAGCATGATTATGATAAAGCACAAGATTCTTTTTGAGATATTTGGAATTCTGAGATGTTAGTGTCAGATAGGGCTGGGGGGGGGGGCATATTTATTTATCCTCTGTTGACCAGGGTAGTCACACTAAGCTAGTAACGTCTTTTCAGGAGAGATCCAAAGTGGTATTTATACTACTAAAGGAAATTTGGCTGGGGCATCGAGAATTCCCCTGTTCTTTTGATATGAATCATGGGATCTTTTACATCCATCTGTGCTGCCACAAACTCAAACAGATTCAGTTTAACACTTCATTTGATGGACAACACACTTAGGAGTGCAGCACCTGCCTTCTCCAATGGTGAACTGCAGTGTCAGTAATCCAGTCACCTGGAGTGGGATTTCAGAAACAGAAGAAATGTACTTTTACAGAACATTGTCCAGATCTCTATAGTAAGGAAGGGAAAAGCTCTACAGCAGACTTTTACCACAGAAGTCAATTTCTTTGAACAAAGTCAGCTTGCAAAACGAGTTAATCAGAGGTGAAGGATGCCTCAAAAGTTATATACTGGGAACAGCTGACTCTTTCAAGCGAGCATCCTAATGATTCTGTAACTGCCTCATTTTTTGGAGCTAGGTTTCTTATGATAGTATTCCCAAACAGCATGATTTTGGTCGTGTCAACATTTAATGCAAGATATTTTCTATCAGTCAGTTAACATGCATAATGAAGTCCTGCTGCAAATTACTTCTTGTAGTGCCTGATTAGGTGTCAGGCCTAACTGAGACAGATTTCACTGGCAAAGTAGATGATGTCCTCCTAGGGATTTTTATGAGGCACAAGTTTACGAAGATAAAGAAAATCAGTGCACTACAGGAAGTACGTTGAGCTATGGGTTTATAGATTTCATAGGCACTGGTCCACATGCTATTAACTAAGACTTGTGCGAGTCATTTTTTAAACAGCTGAAGAGCCATATAATGGCAGAGAGAGATTTATGATCTATAAGAAACGGTGAAGAAGTAAACTGAAAGCTTTGGTTACAGTCTCAGAGAATGATATATAGGCTTCTCCTTCTTCTTCTTCATTTACCATGTTGCGATTGTGAAAGAAATGATTCTTGCAGCAGTAGTATGTCCAAAACGTAATACACGCGCAGCTGGTTCTTATTTGGCCGATTCTGTCACTTGTCATTGATTCACAACCCAACAAGCTTGTTTAATTGAATGAGCTTGGAGCAACACATTTTATAACTTACTTTGGAGCTTTGCAACCTCGTAGGTAATTATATTAGTTTTGGGTGTAGGACCAAAGTCCATTACATGGGGAGTGGAGGTGGTCCCTTTGTAGAAAAAAATGTGGATGTATTCCAATTCACTTGAACAAGCTTATTGAATTTTGGTATTAATAAAACAAGTCAACAAAATGTACTATGCACTTACAGTCTTAAGATGTATGCACTCAGGAGTGGAGTTTGCATGGTCATGCAACTGGATAAATGCTACCTTCTTAAGAGTTTTACTTAGGATGAAAGACAAAATAGTAGGGTGAATATTAGATATTTTAGAAGATAAAGAAGGTTTAGGGGTGGGAAGAATAAAGGTTGTTTTTCAGAGGGAAGAACATTTGCTTGCAAAATGTAAGGGTGACAGGAGGTGATGCAAAGGTATCAGAAGCATAGACGGCATTAGGCACCAGCGAACCCTGCGGTCGCTGGGGGCCCCCAATTCCTGGGGGGGCCCCCAACCACAGCAAGTTATGCTATCCTGATAGTTCATAACATGTCTGTCAAACCAACAAAAGCTAGTAAAGCAATCTTGTATACTTAAGAAACCAAGTGAATAATAACTCTTATTTGTGTCTCCTTTAAAATTCAAAGATATCCCTGGTTATAGTAATAGTATTTTATCAGGTAACAGGCTTCACAATTCCATTTAATATTTTACCACTGATGTAGTGCCACAAACCCTACTGGTGGACATTATTTCCACTAAAACTAACAACATAGCCAGCATTAGGTACCTGCAATACCCGTGGCTGCAGGGGGTCCTTTAGTCATCCTTGACTGTGTGGGGACCCCACAAAAGCTGCTGCTGGTTGGGGAAAAATAACGATTAAAAATATATTAATTTCATGATTATTGTCTTTAACCTGGACATGGCTGTGATATGACCCTTTTCGGATAAAGCTGATAATGGACACAAACAAGGTAAGCACTAGAGAGATCAATAGCCCAGAGTGACTGATCTCACTGCATACCTTCCTCAGGGATGGTTTTCTCTTTCATGGAGTTTTATAAATACTGGCAGAACACCCGATACTATAACTCTCAACTTCTTTGCCGAAGAATTCATCTCGGTGCCAAAAATAATAGCAGAATAAAGTCTCAAAATCAAGAACACACTTTAAATAATACTCTAATTCACTTAAAAAAGTTAATAGAATAACAGCTATTGCATCAACATGCATTTTATGGACAATAAGTGTAAAATTCTGATGTCTGGATTTATTGACTGTAATTTTGAATGATTTACCAGCAAATCAAACTTTTTACAAAAGACAGAGTACAATTATGAGCAAAATCAGGGAAGGTCTGTGAAATCAGGGACAGTGACATACATGCATTACTCCTCGATAAGGTAAATAAAAGTGGCTTACCCCTGCTGCTGTTTGATGACTGCTAAACAGCAGTCACTAATGTGGTGTAGGAGTATCAGTGTTGCACAATGTATTGCTATTTGCTGAAATAAATACAATATTAATATTGCTATGGCTTATACTTGTGTGTATCTGTAAAAAATATCACTGATTTTATCTGTGCACACACACAGTAATGCTACAACACATATGTTATTCTTGGTTATCAGAAAAAAATACAGCTAACAAGTAATTATATTTCAAAAGTAAGGCACAAAATATATCATAAAACATGCAGACACTTAGGTCTTCTAGGATTCTGGTGGCCCATACACTCTAGACTGTATAAATGGATACAGGAGGCTCTCTTAATCATCCTTACCTGTGTGTGTGTGGGGGGGGGCATCACAAAAGCTGTTTCTGGTTGGGGAAAAATGAGGATAAAACATGTATTAATTTTCTGATCATGCTCTTTAACCTGAACAGGGCTGTGCTATGACCCTGATAATGGCCACTGCTCTCAGCCACACCCATTCTAAAACCAGCCCTGCTTAGATGTGTGTGTACAGAAAACTACTTTAGCTTACATGCGGGGGGGGGGGGGGTTATTACTTCTTTAATTTTCATCACTGTAAAACCTTAGAGGTGTGCACAGGAGATCAGGATAGCTTATGTTTGGCCTAAGGATAGTGTGGTTAATGTTTGTTTTACTTTTCTGACAGACTTCACAGGTGTACAATAAAGGTTACTACAACTTCTGTACAGGCAGTGTACTGTCTTGGAGCAATGAAGTAGAATACATTACTGCGATCATTATGTTTTTACTTTCTTCACAATCATACATCAAGGAATGTATACTGGTGGCTGTCTTTGGCGGCTATGGGTGAGGAGTGAGGAGGCATGCTGTGTATATGTATGTCAGCAGTTTCGTGAAATACATGACTGTGGCAGTTTGTACCTCTGATTTCATCCCAATCTAGCACCAGTGAGATACATAGGCAGTGACTGTCTTTTTGGTGGGGGAGGTTAGGGGGGGCAAGAAGTATTCTGGGCTAGACCTGTGTATCCTCACAACAATTGGATTGTTAGCTTATTATGAGCTACTATTTTGTCAGCTTTGACCATTTAGCCTTGAGCACAACTTAATACCTTCTTTAAAAGACAAAAAATAAAAATGACTGAAATTATGTTCTTACTCATGATTTTAGGTTAGGCCACCATTGGATTAAAAGGTTGGGAAAATGCTTTAAAGTGCATCCCAGAGCATCTATAACCCTACGGCTTCTTGGACCCTGTCTTTATTGCATTATTTTCTAAATGATTACTACTGTGTTGTGTTGGTTAGGAAAGGTGTGTTGAAAGGATGCCAGGAAAACTAAAGCTGAACAGAAACACTGAATTTCTAGCTTTGATCATAATTTTTGTTTATGCCATCATTGGATGAAAAGGTTGTGTAAAAAGGGAAAAAATAATGCATTTCTTAACATACAGAAAGTTATGGTGTTTTAAAAAAGCTGAAGAATAAGGCAAAATGTGAGAAAAGAAAGAAAAAAAGTAATGTGCATCGTACGGGGAGCCCAACATGGGGGAAACAGAGGGGAGGACTGGAGAGTATGTGTGTGTGTGTGTGTGTGTGTGTGTGTGTGTGTGTGTGTGTGTGTGTGTGTGTGTGTGTGTGTGTGTGTGTGTGTGTGTGTGTAGGGGTCTGAAACAGTAGGCCTAGGGTGCTATTTCACCCAAGTCCAGACAGTTACATAGAGTTGTTGTGATGTATCATTGTTGCAACTAAATGCCAATAACTGTGAATGTCCCTTTGTGAGATGGGCCAACATAGTGTGGTACACTGACCTGTTGTAATGCAAGAGCATTGTAGCTACAGGTCACACTGTGTGTACTACGCCTAAAAGCTTGCAGCATGAACTAGAAGGTTGTTCAGGAGGGGTGGCAGTGGCAGGGTGATACACTGGAAGTCCCTAGGGGGCCCCAACTTGAAATTTGCTGGTGGCCCCCCAAAATGCTAACACCGGCCCTGATCACAAGCCATGAAGGATTAAAAATAAAATTCACCTACACTAGGCTGACCAAAAGACATAATGTTTATAAGCATGTTATTACTACTGGAAATGTTTTCTGGATGAAGAGAAAACTGGAAGATAAAATCAATTGGAAGTTGGATAAGCTTGAGGGAATGTAAATTGAACATGTGCTTTAGGAATGAATAGCTAAGAAGGAAGTAAAGGACACGTCTATAATGTCAAGGTCTCTTTGAGGAAGTACTGTGAGTATTAAACCTCGTGTTTTTGCAAACTGCACATGCCTTTTACAACAAACACTTTTTGTGGTTTGCTTGAGTTTGACTTCACTCCTTTCATTTGTTCCTTTGCCCCAAGCTGGATTTATTCATGTTGATCTGTTGGTTCTCTGGGGTTACTGCAGTTTGTACCACCTAGCATAAAAGAGGTGAATGTTGTAATGCTGCAAACTGCTGCTTGAGGTGTCCCATAGTCAGCTTGTCAGCTTCCTGTAATGTGGTGTCTAAATAAGCTTTCTCCTGAAAAAAACAAAAAATTTGGAAAGTCATTCAGCAGCCTTAACTAAATCTCATCCGTCTAAATATCACAATCCTGAAACCCTTCCCAACACACTAAGTGATCACTCCCCAATAAAAGTACTTAGATATATCCCTCACTTTACTAAACAGCATAGATTTATCACATGTCCCAAGCTTACTAACTTCCACCCAGACACCTTTAAATCTCTTCTCTCTAAAGTTAATTGGAATTTCCTTACCCAACTCCCCCTTGAAGATGCTGTCCTGTCTTTCAACTCCACCTTTCTCAGTATTCTTGACTCACTTGCCTCACTTCACATAGTCCATATTAAATCTAATATATCTCCATGGCTATCAAATTCCACCCACATTCTAATGAAAAATAGAGACGGAGCATAGAAAACATGGACCAAAACAAACCTTCCTGCAGACTTGCTAAAATACAAAGAACTTAGAAATCATACCAAAAAGTGTATTAATAAAGATAAAAGACACTTCTACTATAATCCATCCTCAGCCTTGAAATCTAACCCGAAAAAAAAATGGAACTCCTTAAACCACATACTACATCCTGGTGGTCCCTGCTCCCACAATCCTTGTCCTGATAACACTCCCAAAGATACTGCCTCCAACTTCAACACATATTTCATTGACTCTATATCCAAACTATTTAACCCCAGTGCCAATTCATCTACCTTTAATAATATTTCTAACCACTCTCTATCAAATCCCACTATACTCTCATCAAATTATTTTTTCCCTCAAACTTGTACCCACTAGCTACATCAAATCCCTACATTCTAAACTCAAACCTTGCTCAGCTTCTACCAACAACATTTCTTCCCTTTTTCTTCAGTTAGCTACTTAATCAACCATTCCATTTCAGAGTCCAAAGTCCCTTCCATATGGAAACAATTCTTCACTCTACCAATACATAAAGGAGGTAACTCCGCAGACATCACTAATTTTAGAGCAATTGCCATCCTCTCTCCTCTCTCTAAAGTTCTAGAAAAATGCGTACATAAACAAGTTATGCATTACCTACTCTCTGAAAATCTGCTTACACCTACTCAACATGGCTTTAGACCAAAGCATAGTACTACTACTGCCCTACTATCATTCTTTAATACTATAGCCCTTGCCAGAGATAACAACAAACTTGTCTCCTGCCTATTCTTAGATCTCTCTAAAGCTTTTGACACCATCTCTCACCTTCTCCTTCTGCACAAACTAGCCAACCTTAACTTCTCCCCTGCTACTGTTGCATGGTTTTTCAGATACCTCACTTATAGATCTCAAGCAGTGAAGTGGCAATCTGCACTCTCCCCTCCTCTCCCAGTTAAAATGGGTGTCCCTCAGGCTTCTATCCTTGGTCCACTACTTTTCAACATCACTAAACTTCTTTATACTTCCTGTCCTCCGTCATCACTGGTCCAATACGCTGATGACTCTGTTGTCATCACTATTGCTGACTCTCCCTCCAAACTCATCTGTACAACACAGACTTCCTTTAACTCAGTAGAAAACTGGTTCTCTGATAACCAGCTTATCCTTAACCCCAAAAAAACTAACCTACTGCTTTTTCTTCCTAAAAACAGCCACCACATTAAATCCACTTTCACAATCCTGTCCCACAATAACACACACATCGAGATGGAATCTAGCATTAAACTCCTTGGTGTCATCATTGACAACCAACTTACATTAAATCTACACATTAACTAGTGTATCAAGAAAACTCATCAGAAACTAGGGCTCCTCTACCACAACAAATAGTTTCTCACCAGTGAAGCTAAAATAACACTCTCTTATGCTTACCTCCCACCAGTCTATTTTATGGCTGTCAAATTCTTACTTGCCTCAACTCCACACTCCTTGCCAAACTTGAATCTACCTACAACAAGATAGCCAAATTTGCAGCACATCAAACTTACAAGCCACATCACTGTCTCTCACTCAAACACCTTAACTGACTTGAACTACCTCACCAGCTTCTTCTCCCTCCACTCCAGATCATCTACTCCATCCTTTGTCAGCCTTCTTACTGTCCTATCCTATCATCTGTCATCTCCCACTATTCACCTGCTAGATCCCTCCGGAGCTCTAACCTAGATCTGCTACAAATCCACAAACCTAAAACTAAGAAATGATGTATTCTCTATAGCTATAATCCTTCCAAGACATGGAACAAACTCCCACTAGAGATCAGGTCACTCAAGCAACTTAGTCAATTCAAGCTAGCCACTAAAGAATGCCTGTTAAGCCAATGGACCTGCCTCTGTACCCACCCCCCTTAAACAGCTTATCAACCATAACTGCACACGTCTATCTGCTCCCAACCTATGTAACTTTCTCTAACTCTCTAGACCTTGTCTCACATTAACTTCTCTATCCTAAGCACATTACATACATTCTTATAAAGCAAATGACCCCCAAAGATTATCGAATGCTTTTTGAGAATCAGTATATGGAAATGAAGAATGACTTGCCATAACCTGGATATTCCACCCAAAGAAAATCAGTGCCTTCTTCCTCTGCCTTTAACAGAACCCTGATTTCTTGCACTGTGAGGTTGAGAGGTATGACTTTATATACTTGCAACACACCCAAGAGAGATGGAACCAGAGAGGTGATTGCACCCCGTCCCCCTTTTGTTACATCAGGATTCAGGCTAGCTGCACAAAGCACAGCATCTTGACCCTGTCGATGGACTCCTTTATTCCTTCTAGGTCTATTTTTGATCAATCTGCTAAGTACCCACTGCTCTGTAAGGGTGTTCCTGTCAAAGAACCAGCTTTTTCCCTGTTTGTATTTACTTTATTTACACATACTACACATTTCTGAGTTGTCTCATTTTTTTTTTGTTGTACTGTTTTGCATTTTTACTGATCTTATTTGGTTGACTATTGCATCACATTTTCTTTGTTGCACTCACACTTCTACTTACTGAGATATCTGCTATAGAATTGTTTGTACTTTTATTGCTCACGCTGAGTTTGCTGCTATTTCATTACTGTTGACAGTTAACTGGATCATTATTGAACTGTTTCCTTCCACAGAGCTATTTCCTGCTGTTAAATAGCCTACCACTACCCTATCTTCCAATATCTATCCTACACTACTCCTCCATGACTCCTCCACACTATCTCACCTCATTTACATGTCTTTTCATTCTCACCATTCTGTATAATGCATCTTCTTATTCCAATACCACACTACCCGCCTCTTTTCACCCCACTCATCCTCCACTATCTCCCTTCCACATCCTTCATCCCTCCATTTTTATTTGATATCCCCCTCCCTCCTTCAACCAAATCCATTTCATTACTTTAAACTAAAATACCATACACTCTACAAAAAGTCTCCCACTTTCAAATGTAAATTACATCTCCCTTTTACTTTACTCCGCAATTCTAGGTTTCAACTCCTCTACTCCTTCTCTTGTCTTGCTCTTGCAGGAGATGTCCATCCTAACCCTGGGCCAACACCAACTAACATTCTCTCTCCCACTACCCCCACAAATAGGCACAATAATAAATACCTTAAATTTATTACCATTAATACCCAGAGTATTAATAACAAAATAACAAACTTTCATGCCTAGCTAAATATAACTGAACCTGACATAGTAGCAGTAACAGAAACCTGGCTAAAACCTCAAACTAGTAACTCTGAAATTTTACCACCTGGCTACCAAGCACTCAGGTCCGATCGCCTAAACAAAAAAGGTGGTGGTGTAGCCTTAGTCTACAACTGCCTGCTAAATCTTAGCCCATACCAAAATACCATTCCCAACTTTAATAATGCAGAACTAGTCATAGGAATCCTCAAAATAAACAACTTCAAAAGTATCTGTATTATAACCATCTATATCCCTCCTGAGACAACTCCTCCACCCTAGAGAATATTCTCTGTTGGGCCTCAAACAATATTAAACAGGAAACTTTCATTCTAGGTGATGTAAATATTGATTGGAATAATATTAATAACAATACTCCCCTTCAGTCTATCAATCTTTATAATTTTACTCAACTAATAAACAACATTACCAGACCTAACAAAACCAACCCTCCAGGGTCCATCTTGGACTGGATCCTAGTCAGCCACCCTAACAATATCTCCAACTCAGGTACCTTACCAGACTCATTAAGTGATCATCTCCCAGCCTTTATTAACCGAAAACCCAACAGCTCCCACACCAACAACAATATGCCCACTCTCGCAACCTAACTAATTTTAATCCTTTAGTATTTTCAGAAACCCTTCAACTAACAAACTGGGATTCACTAAACACTCTTCCCCTAGATGAAGCCCTAGAACTCTTCAATACTACCTTCCTTAAAATCCTAGATTCCCAAGCCCCTCCCTGCATACAAAAAGGATAAAGTTCAACTCTGCCCCTTGGCTAACTAAAGACACTAAAACTCTAATGCGACAAAGGGACAAAACATGGAAACTATACAACAAAAATAAAAACCCAGCCTCTTTACTGCAATTTAAGCAACTCCAATCTTGCTAAAAACTTATTATAAAGGATAAGAAATCTTACTACGGCAAACTTCAGTCCTCCTCACAAATAATCCCAAAAATTCTGGAATTCCATCAATTCACTCTTACATCCAGGTACAAAATCCAATCCCTGTCCAGACAATAATAAGACTGACACTGAAATAGCAACTCTCTTTAACTCGTTTTTACTGGCTCAATAGCTGAACTGACTAAATCCTTCTCCTCTTCCACCCCTACCTCTAACCCAAAGCATCCTTCTACACCCATCCCTCACTCCAACTCTCATAACCCACCTCCCACTTTCATTCTACATCCCGTGTCTACCACCAGTATCAAACAACTTCTTCAGAAACTCAAACCATGCTCCAATGCCCTGACAACATTCCATCACTCTTTCTCAAGCTCGCAGCAAATGGCATCGCCATACCTATCAGCATTCTCATCAATAGATCCATCCAAGAATCTTATGTTCCCAAACTTTGGAGAGCTGCCCACATTCTGCCCCTCCATAAAGGAGGCAAAAATAACACCATCTCTAACTTCCGCCCAATAGCAATTCTTTCCCCAATCTCGAAAATTCTTGAAAAATGCATACACCAGCAACTCATGCCCTACCTTCTCGATAACCATCTCCTCACTCCCACACAACATGGGTTTTGGCCTGGCCACAGTACCATAACCGCTCTTCATTCCTTCCTAGAAATTGTCAACCAAGCCTGAGACTCTGGAAAAATTGTCTCCACTGTTCTTCTTGACCTTTCTAAGGCCTTCGACACTATATCCCACACTCTCCTTCTCAACCACCTCTCTAACCTCAATCTCTCCCACAACTCTCTTTCTTGGTTCAGAAGTTATCTCTCTGATAGATCCCAAGCTGTGAAATGGAATATTGGTACCTCAAAATTCCTACCTACCCCTACCGGAGTCCCTCAGGGTTCTATTCTCGGGCCTTTGCTCTTTAACATCTTTATCAATGATCTCCACTCTTCTATTCCTCTTGCTCAAATAGTACAATACGCAGATGACTCCACTGTTATCTGCTCTGCGCTAACCTTCCCGAGCTCCAAGCCAAAACCCAATTGGCCTTCACAACCATAGAAAATTGGATGCTTCAAAATCATCTTTCCCTCAATGCCAATAAATCCCACATCATTCTCTTCTCCCCCTCAAAAGCTCTGACTCCTGATAAGTCATCCTTCATAATTTCTAGCCTCTCCCAGTCCTCAATAGAAGTTGTTAGTAGTGCTAAATTACTCGAAGTAACCATTGATGAACACCTGAAATTTAATAATCACATTCAACTAAACATAAAGAAAACTCATCAGAAGCTCGGTATGCTTTATAGAAATGCAAACTTTCTTACTCCATCTTCAAGACAAACTCTCGCCACTACCTTCCTTCTCCCTTCTCTACTGTATGGTGCTCCTCTTCTATCCAATCTCTCTACTTCTATCTCCACAAAACTTGAAAGTTGCTACTACAAAATTGCCAAATTTGCTACTAACTCCACTCATTCTACACACCACTGCATCTGCCTCCGTAGTCTTCAATGGCTAGAACTCCCTAATCAACTCAATTTCCTCCAACTTACTACTGCACACAAACTAATCTTTAAACCCACTGCTTGCCCAGCATTATCTAATACCTTCACCATATACAATCCTCCAAGGCCCCTAAGATCTAGCCACCAAAATCTTATTTCAGTTTACAAACCCAAACGACCCCCTGGCCAACTCCTACTTTCCTTACTACAGCAAAAAAATGGAACTCACTTCCTTCCCTTCTAAGAGCCACTACAAACTATGAACACTTTAAATCTCTTCTTCATTCTCACCTTTTCCAAAATTGGAAATGTAATTGTATACTTCCTACCTAGATCTCAATTTATCCTAGTTCCATCCCACCCCCCTGGTTCCCCTTCTTCGGACACTCTCCCTAGCTCCCCTCTCTTCTTCATTATCTCCTCCTTCCTCCCTGAATAAACCCTTTATTTTCCTTCAAGTGCTATGCGTACTCTCACCTTAAATTTTTTGACTTTTTTCTCAAGGTGGTCTCCTGGACTCAACCACAATTTGAACATTAGTTATCTGTTCTTTTCTATCCTCTTCTGACACCTCTCCTTTAATTTCTTTGCTTCTTCTTCGTTTCTCCTATGCATCCCTGCTCTTGCATTCAAACTCTATCTATAATTTCCTTTCCTTTCCTACTTTACTAACATTCACAGTTGCACTAATATATCTTTTTCTTATGTATAGTGCCCAATGCACCTCATTCTTGTTTGGAAATTGTTAAAGTATTATGCTATTAGAACAGAGTGTGTTTTTGTGTGTATTAGTTTAGATCTGTTCTGCTGTGTTTTTGTGTGTAATGTATTATCATGGAGCTTTTCTCCCCGGGCCTCCACTGAAAACGGGCTTTCGGGCCCAGTGGACTTCCCCGGTTATCAAACTGGAAATAAATAAATAATAATAATTTTACATCTGGTGACAAAACTATTGTTAGTCCTTCTGAATGATGTAGGATTCTAAATCTGACAGACATAATGATTATTTTACTGTAGTAAATCCTTTTTTTTTATGTATATGTTGCTTTGAATATTTTCTGTAAACCAGTTGTTGATTATTTACTTATTTTTGTAAATTATAATCTGTAGAACATGTGAAGCTTTTCTCCCCGGACCTCCGCTGAAAAAGGGCTACTTACGTCAGTCAGAAAAACCCGGTCAACAAATGTAAAATAAATAAATAAAATTAGGACTTTCCTGGCAAGAGATCCAAAGGTCAAGCATGCTTACAGAGTTGCTGCCGCATGGAAGACTCACAGTAGCTCTGGGCTCTGTTTCTCCAGCGAAATACATTGCAGATTCCTGATTTGCTCATAATTTGAACAAAAATAGCCATCAGCTAAAAGTAAATCAGGAAACAGTAACATGAAAGTAGGGGTAATGAATTAATTATAAGACAAAATTATGTGGCTTTTGCCCATTGTCCCATTAGTTGTTGTGTGTTCAGTATAAGAATCCTGCAATTAGTTTGAAAACAAAGTTCCTGCAATTTTCTAATTTTTACTGACTTTTTTTGCTAAGAGGATGCTGTGTTGCATATAATCTTTTGGCTTATTTCATAAAGTCGACTGTGTTTGTGCAGACATGTTATTGCCTGAGTAGTTTATCTGCCTGTCTATAAAAAGGCATTTGTTTATCTATTGTGTGCTACTGACCCATGATCAGATGAGCCTTAGTAGTGAATATGCTTTCATTAACAAATTTTCAAACTTACCTAGACATAATTGAAACCGCATAGTTAGTCAATATTAGTTTAGGTGGGGGGGGCGCTACCTCCATAAGGGCGGGATGCAGGTTTACTCCCATGTAAGAAATTGTCATTGAAAGCCTATTTGCTAAGATGGACTCATCAGGTTGTGGCTCCATTAAAATGTACTCAGTGAAAATACATTTATTTTTAAAGAGACACCACCTGCACCCACAGGCTGTTAAAGTAAGTAGTGCTAATGTGTGCAGAGAGTTAGTTTGTCATCTAGAATACAGTAAAGTACTGTGATTTGAGTCCCTTTCAAGTCCATATACATAATAGAGGTGGGTTCTCTGGGGAGCCTTGTAAGTAGGTTGAATCTTCTTTAGAAATGCCTAGGAATTTTAAGAACAGATGTGTGATAAATGGGAAAAATGTATAATGACATGGTCAAACATGACACTGAAAGTGTAAAACTATAGTGAAGTCAATTTTTGTAATGCAGTTAATGTTTGCAGATTACAGAGTAAAATAGATTACTAAAAAGGTATGTTTTTTGTTTCGGTTGACAGTGGAAAGTTGCTGCCAGTGAAAGTAGAATGTAGAGAATGTTACTGTATATCCGTGTAACTCAAATTATTTATGTCTGTATATATAGACATGTTACAGCTGCAATGTACATTATGCCAATACCCTTTTTCCTAAGGCTGGAGTTTTACTTCCAGTTTAAAATTGCCCCTGAATGCTTGTTTTGGATCTAGGATCTGCCCTTAAAAAGGAGACATGTTGCTCAACTGTCCAGATTTTCTCAGACTATCCAGATTTGTTTCTCATACTTTGGTGTGATTCTCATAAAATGTATATATTTTTTTTTTGGCAAATCATTGAGTACTGAAGTCACTATTTGATGGCACACATCTGAGTTTCAGCCTGGTGTCATACCCTTCAGAAAATGCAAACTAATGCAAAACCTGTCATTCTATCAACTTTCTAAGTTTATAACTGCAATGTTTAAATGGCGTCCCTGATTTTAGGTCTTTGCTCCTCCTCCCTTTATTTTTTGGCTTAGTCCTGAATACTTGTGCTATGAGGTTAAGAGGTATAGCATATTTGTTTAATGAGCTGGGAAGTAGGAAGAGCAGATCATTATACAAAAGAGCCAAGATGCTACCCAGAAATAGATATCTTAGGAGGAGAAGAATAAGAACTAGAAAGTAAACAATACTGGAAAGTCAGCTCGGACACAACGCTGCAGGATATTTCCCAAGCAGAGATGGAAGGCATAAAATACTTGTCATAGGTTTATAAAGTTTACAGGTCAGAGTCAGTCCATGGACCATAATCATGTTATCAATGCACATTGTTTTAGGGGAACTGCCTCCAGAAGGGCAAAATGAGTCAGGCTTAGGATAAGTTTATGGGTAGCCATCCAATAGTGAAGGATTGCTTTAAATGAAGTGAGGGTATCTCTTTTGTATCATATCTAATAAAAGATTACTCCAAAGGTGAAGGAAATGTTGAGTAATAAATCTGTTCCTTCAGCATGTCTCATTTATTTGTTGATGGTAATTTGACTTTTAGGTTGAATGTTTGTGAAGCCATTTGTTTTTGAGGCACAGGAGATCAAGTATGGTTGGGTCACTAATAGCACAGAATAGTAGACATAAATCACCTTGTACCAAAAGTACATTTGTCTGACACACAAAGAGGTGTGATTTAATGTCGACAGTATGGATGGCCGAATGGTGGATATGTTGATGGTATGAAATGTCGATAGAGGTAAGTGGTGTTGGGGGTTGAAAGCATGTGTGTGTGTGTGTGTGTGTGTGTGTGTGTGTGTGTGTGTGTGTGTGTGTGTGTGTGTGTATGAATGTGAGTTAGGGTTAAGTTCAGGGATGAGCAAAGGATGGGTGGTGTGTGTTTGTGTGCAAGTTTGCGTATTTTAGGGTAAGAGTTAGATTAGGGGATAGATGTAATGTTGTTTGTATGTGTTTGTATTTCTGAGTCTGTCTTGTATAGTGGTAGTATTCCGGGAAGGTTTTAATGAACCACCTGCACCACCTTAGTAATGGGTGCTAACCCTAACCCTAACGCTGCCCCTTCCCCCAACTCTAACCCTATACCTTAACATCATTAAAACCTTCCCATATCACTGCCACTACTCAGACAAATTTGAGGCTAGTGTTATGAGGTAGTTCTAATATCGGGTGAGGAAATAGTATTCCTCTGTTGATATTATTGTTTTCTGTTTTGTTTGTGTTTGCTGTTGAGTATGATTGAACTTATTTTGTCGATGTTTTACTTTCGACATTAGGGCAGTCTGACTGTACACAATAGACCCATCTATATATAGAAGAAGAAAGAGAGAGCATCTTGGTAGCTAATGGTCTTCAGTACGGTGATCTTTTAGTTAGGAACCTCGGATGCATTTTTAGCTTTGTAATGTGTTTTCAGAGATACATTCTAAATGACAGATTTTATTCTATAACTGTCTAATTAGGGCAGTGTATAGAGGAGTGCTAACTTATTTGACCTGGATGAAACACCTGTCATTATTTTTTTGCCTAGATAGAAATATTTTCTGACTACTGCTGCTGAGTATTAGTAAAAGGATATGAACAGGAAGTTGTTTATGAGGGTGCTAAGATCTCTGATGACTGCATCAGTCTGGAGTGAAGTGCTAGCTGTTCTATAAGCCAGTTTTGCACTTTGTTTTTCAAAGGTGACAATGCTACTTTGTATTTAATTTAAACCTATTTCTAATACACCACTGAGGTGTATGGTTTAGCTCTTGCTCTAGTAAGATGGTGTCAGATGCTCAGTGAATGACAGCACCCAGCTTGTTGTCAACAGCAAATTTAATTAGCCATGAGTCCTAGTTAGTGGCTTGGAGATCCAATAAGTAAGTGCTCAGTGGAAGAGTTTCCAATACTGACCCCTAAATAATACCACTAGTCACCTTTTTATTTTCTCCTGCTTTAGATGCTTGAGTTCTACCTGTCAGCAATTTACTCTCCGCCATACAATGTAACTGTCTACATTTAGCCCTTTAAGTTTATTTACAATTCCAGAGAACAATAGCAATGGGTGTTGTAGGCTGCTTAACCTGCCCGCCACTGCTTACAGCTACAGTGACTTTCTCAAGCAAGTTTACTAAGTTAAGTTGATATGATTTCCCTTTGACAAAACTCTATTGTTGTGGATCTAGACCAATACAATTTTTTATACTACAGCTTATAAAATAAAATATAAAACTTTCCATGTGTTTGCAAATTGGGGTTGTTATGCTGCTGAGTCTACATTGCCCAGGATCTGAAGTGGGCCCTCTTTATGAAGTGTCATAATGGCAGACTTTTCCATAACTTGGGAACATTGTGGCTGTGATCAATCTGAACAGTTTTAGGAGAGGTTCAGAAAGATCAAGTCTGGTTCTGTTGATTATGCAACCAGGTATATTGTTAAGGTCCATAGAGGTGGTATTTATAGCTTTAAAGAATGTAATTTGTACACATTCAGTAAAAATATTGGTGGAGGAATGGACTTGGAAATTTACAAACTTCAGTGATTGTTTCTGTTGTGATGTTGGTACTAAATTTATCTGCATGTATAGTATCAATATCTTTAGAATCAAGTGGGAAACATCAATATGAATGAATTCAGAGCATTGCTGTGTCTTATTTCTTAACTGTCTGATGTAGTTAAAGAAGGATTTATGATTATCCTTGACTTTAAATGTCAATTTTAATTGGTGTTCCACTCTGATTTTCCTTGTAGACGCTTTCAGATTCTTGTTAATCATTTTGCTACAGTCTTTAAAGTGGGTACATTTTAATTTACGAGTTAGCTTTTTTCTTTTATTATACAACTTAGTGATGTTGACACTCCACCAAGATGTTTTTTCCTTACATTAGCCAATATATTTGGTCCTGACTGGTACCACTTTGTTTATGCTATATCTTAGATGGGAGTAAAATTCATTGGCATAAATGACAGCTGAGGCTACGTGAAAGCTTGAAATCTTGGGTTTGAATTTTCAGAACTTTTCATATAACATTTACAGGTTTGTCTCTTTAAAAATCCTTGAATTCAGAGAAGTTTGTTGAGGTGGGATTAAATGCCCTAAAAGAAAGGATTACTGATTTGTGATTTGATTTAACCAGCAATGAAGATACTTCATAATGAATGCAAACAGGTGTGATATTCATTAAGATGAAAATAAAAGAATTTGATCCCTATTGGACTTGTTAATTGTTTGTACAAGGCAGGTAGTATTTGCTAAGTCTAGGAATCTTTGGGCATGCCCAACATCTGTGGTACTGGTGATCTTACCAGTTAATTGATGGATAGTCGAAGTTACCCATCAAAAAGTCTTTTTTATTAATGGGTAGTTCTGTAAGTATATTTAGAAATCTTTCTTGATCCTTCAGGGACATAGAAGATGATTTATAACCAGCAACAAATTGATATTTTGTTTTATTTAATGTAATTTGAAGTTTTGAACTTCTCTCCATCTAGAGGTAATTGTGTCTGAAACAAATATTGGTGCTCTTCCACAGTTTCCAGCAGGTCTGAATGTATGATAGGCACTGAAACCCAAAAAGGAAGCAGTGATGTTGAAAACAATTCTGTGTTACAGCACAGATTTTGATGTGTTCAACTTGTAGGAGAGCCTTAGGATTGCTTAAATTAAGTTCTTATGTTGAGCAAAGGAATGTTGATGTGGTCTGGATAGCAATTTACTGCAAGCCTTTTTGTTATGTTGGAATATTCTGAAGATGGACTTTGGCTAAAAAGTCACTGTAGGCTAGTAAGGGCTTTGGCCATTATGCAGAATCAGTGCAGTGATATAGACTAGCCATCCTCAGTGAGACAATTAGGGCTGTTGGTCATCATGTTCCAAGACAATGCCTACTAGTGTCCCCTAGTATGACACCAACTACTTGTCCAGTTGTTAAAGCCAGTTATCTTCTTTTGTATCTGGACATCATTCTGGATGAATGTAAGATTCCAGTCAGGGCAAGAGTCTTACCTGTTTTTGGCACAGTATGTTTTTCTACGTGTCCTTCTGAGTTGAGCACCTCAGGTTATTCATACTTGCATGAGACACCACCAGGTCACATATTAGTTCTGTTGGCAGGACTGAAGGGGTCCTCATGACGGCACAAATCCTGGCAACAGAAAGGAAGTTAACTGTTACCCTGTCTTTGATGGTGTCACCAGTTACTAGGACATTTCTACTTGGATTCACAGACTTAGTGGAAGGTGTGCAGTCTGTAGCCTGGTGACTCAATCAGTTATATAAGTATGGTGGAGTGCTACTGATCTATAAGTATGTTGATTATGATTAGTGGAGATTTATTAGTAATAAGGGAAGGAGAGAAGAAGTGATGTGACAGGAGGGAGATATAACATTAGGAACTATGCATACAAAATGGCATAGATATAATTCTTCCCCTGAGGGGGATGTCAGGAGGAAAACAGTGGCTGTTCTATCCAATATAACTCCTGCCCTGTGGGGGATGTCAGGAGGAAAACAGTGGCTGCTATATCCAATATAACTCCTCCCCTATGGGGGATGTCAGGAGGAAAACAGTGGCTGCTATATCCAATATAACTCCTCCCCTATGGGGGATGTCAGGAGGAAAACAGTGGCTGTTATATCCATTATAACTCCTCCCCTGTGGGGGATGTCAGGAGGATAACAGTGGCTGTTATATCCAATATAACTCCTCCCCTGTGGGGGATGTCAGGAGGAAAATAGTGGCTGTTATATAGGTTCATAGGTTCATACTAGGCTATCTGCCCGAGGGCATTTACAAGCCTAGCCCATAGTTTTGTGGCTTACGCCACCCCTTTAGTATGGGGAACTATACCCATTATTTTGCTGTGCCTCTGTTGAGCAGTGACACTGAGGTAATCCCTGGGGTATATCTGCGATCTCCCATCCATTGGTCAAGATTTCTCTTGAACAAGGCCAGCGAGGTGCTCTGCCTCACATATACCGGGATTTTATTCCACAGCATAGGGAGTCTTTGGGTGATGAATCTATCCCTCCAGCACATCCTATTAATAGCCGTGTCGAGGTTTAAGTCTCCCGCCCTTGTGGCTCTGACGGATCTAGATTTTTTGAGGTGAAGCATATTCATCAAATCTGGGTTTGACATGGCCTTGTATGTTAGGCAAAGGTCACCTCTGAGCAAGCGTGGCGACTGAATAGAGCTGGAGTTCTTTCAGTCGGGCAGCATAGGACAGATGTTTGAGACCCTTTATCCTTTTGGTGAGGAACTTTTGTGGCCTCTCCAGCTGCTGCAAGTGTCGGGTCAGATACATTCCTAATGGGGCATTGTACTCAATCATTGGTCTGATGAGTGATGAGTATAGGGAGACTATGACCTCCCTTGATCTAGATGAGAATCCCTTCATGATAAGGTGGGCAATGTAGAAGGTCTTCCTAACTACTTTAGCTACATGGGTGTCGAATGACAGACTACTATCAACCTGGGTCCCCAGGTCCCTGATAACTTCTTCTGTACTCAGTGGATTGCCACCTATTTGGTAGCTAGGGGTAACCTTGTTTTTCTATGCATTTTTTGGCATTTAACTTTAGGCCATGGCTCTGGCACCAGTTATCCGTTTCTGTGAGACCCTTC
This sequence comes from Protopterus annectens, assembly GCF_019279795.1. Lineage (NCBI taxonomy): Eukaryota > Metazoa > Chordata > Ceratodontiformes > Protopteridae > Protopterus > Protopterus annectens. The sequence goes on from NC_056728.1 coordinate 1,259,488,079, forward strand.
TGAAGGATATCTGTGTCAGATGTGTTTTCTACTATGGCGCCCAGTTTGCAGTCATCTGCAAACTTTGTCAGCCATAACCCTCCTGTGTTTGCTTGTACTTCGGAAAAGTAGATGCCAAACAAGAGTGGGCCCAGGACTGAGCCCTGTGGTACACCACTTCTGACAGGCTTTGAGTCTGACATGGCGCCAGCAACTCTGACCCTGTGGGTTCTGTCACTCAGCCAGTTTGCAACCCATCTTGTGATGTATGGGTTAACATTTAAGCTGATGAGTTTTTCAATAATACCCGAGTGGGGTATTGTATCAAAGGCCTTCGCCAGATCGAGGTAGGCTGTATGGACTGCCTTTCCCTCATCAATGGCTTTGGTGACTGTTTCGAAAGTCAACCAAGTTTAGAAGGCATGATCTGCCTTTGACAAAGCCAAACTGGGATGGATCCAAAGTCTGCAAATTCCCTATGTCTTTATTTATGAGGTCCATTATGATCCTCTCCATGGCTTTGCAGATAAGGCTTGTCAAGCTAATGGGCCGGTAATTTCCAGGGTCGGTGGAGGCACCGCCTTTGTGAAGTGGGACCACAGTTGCAGTGCGCCACTCCTGGTGCGTATCCAGAGGTAAGACTATGATTAAACAGCTGTCCTAGCTGTGGGTTTAATTCCTCGTTGAGTTCGTGGAGCACACAGCCGGGGACACCATCAGGTCCCATGGATGCTGTGTTTTTTGCTTTGGAGAGAGCAGTTCTCACTTGGGCGTTGGAGATGTTTGGGGGCTGCAATCGCTTGGTATAGATATCTCTCCTTTTGGGGAGGGGAGAAGTTTGCACTGAACCTGTCAGCCAGTATGTTGGCAATGTCTGTAGGATCAGTAATCTTCACATCATTTTGAACTAGTTCTGAGCATATCTGGGAGTTTCCTCCCAGGTTTCTAACATAGCTAAAGAAGGCCTTATGATTGTCTTTTGAGTCTTTAGCTATTTTTCTCTCAAAATTTGCTTTGGATGATTTTATGAGAGCTCTTAGTTTTCTACTTATAGTGATCAAGGGTGTCTTACCTTTTAAGGATTTTGCTCTATCTTGTAGTAGCTTCCTCCTTTTGTTGTAGAGTTTGTTTATGGCTGGGGTCCACCAGAGTGGACGCTTGCCTTTGGTACAAAGAGTCTTTGTTTTGCTTGGGATTGCCTTATCCATGCACTCCTGCAGGTGCTGGTAGAAGGCATTTGTAAGTGATTCAGCGGCTTGAGTACTGTTTTCCGGCTCGGGGCCTTAAAGGAGACCACACTAGTCTTTAGAAGTGTGAAGTCGGCTTCGAGAAGTTCTTTACTGTGGTCTTTTTATTTCAGGTGGGGTGGGATGAGGACCTCCAGCGAGATTAGTTTGTGATCTGATCTCACCAGTGAGGGGTATACTTCAGGTGTTGAACATTGTGCTCCCATGTTCGTGATGATGAGATCAAGTATGTTTTCTCCTCTTGTGGGGATGGTGACTAGTTGTTCCATGGCATTTGAGTTTATGAATTCCAGGAACTTTTGGGCTAGGGTGTTTGGGCTTGAGTAGTGTTCCCATTCTATATTAGGGTAATTGAAGTCACCTAGTATGATGGTGTTTGGTGATACATTTATCCCCTCTAGTGTTTTCAGGAAGGCCATGTGAGGTTCCTGAGTTTGTGAGGGTGGCCTGTAACATGCTACAATTTGCAGAGCAGTCTTGCCTATGGTTAATTGCACCTGGATGGTCTCCGATGCATCGTGCGTTGCCACCAGTCTTGAGGTGTGGGTGTCTTTGATGAATATGGATACCCCCCCTCCTTTCTTGGTATTGTCCAGATTTTGGGGCCGGAACGCATGATAAGAGGTAAAACCTGATAGTGCTGGGGTGCTCTCAGGAGCCTTGAACCAGGTTTCTGTCACTGCACAGACATCGATGTTCTCCATACTGAGAAGGGCCTCGAGTGCGTGCATTTTGAGATTTAGACTTCTGGCATTGAGCAGCATTACCCTTAGTTTTTTCCTTTTTGTGTTCTAGGGTGGTAGGTTTAGAATTTGAGCCTTGCCTAAAAAGGCACTATGGGGTGGCAAGAGCCTTTGCCAATATCCGGAATCCCAGGGGTGACAGGTGCAAGCCGTTGCTTGCGAAGCAGCGTGGCTTGTCCAGCATGTCATCCCAGGCAGACAGACATTGGATCCCCTTTGAATGACACCAGAGTTTAAGCCAATTGTTAAAGCTGATCATCTTATCTCTGTATTGTGGCATCATTCTTGGTGAAGGTAGGATACTGCTCAAGGTCAGGGTCATACCTGCCTGGGCTACATAATCAGAGAGCTCCTCAATGTCTCTTTTCATGTAGTCCAAGGAGGTACGTCTCAGGTCGTTTACACCAGCGTGGACAATGACTGAGTCATATTTGTTCCTGCTGTTGAGAGACCTGAGTGCTTGCGTTATGTGGCGGATTCTAGCGCCCGACAGGCAGCTTACTGTGACCTTCTCCTTACTCAGTCTGGTGAGCGGGACGTCAGTGTGTCTGACTATGGAGTCACCAATGACTAGTGTGTCTGGCATTGTGTTTGGCCTTAAGGGCTGTGACTGTTTGACACTCTGACTGTGAGGTCTATGTGTTTCAAGTGTTGTGTTCTGAGGTGGTGGTTGTTTGGGTGTCTGCTTTGGTGGCCTCTGCTGTTTTGGTAGATTTTTGATCAGAGCCGCCGAGTATGTCTTTGTGTGTTTATGTGTATGATTTGAGGTTGTGATGGTACTATGTGAGACTGGGTCTATAGTGTGTGTGGTAACCTTCTCCTCCTGACTGGTCTTGCCAGTCCTATGTTGAGAGAGCTCAGCCTCCAGTTTGGCCGTATAGTTGCATCTCTCGCATGTATTTGTGTTTTGTGGGAGGAGGAGAGGGTTGTCTGTGTACATGAGGCAATTGTAACATTGCCTCAATATTCCCAGGTTCACCAGCTGAGCAGGAGAGGACACTAGCAACTGATCCCTCGACATGCTAGAAGGACTAGACAAAAAAACTTTAAAAGAGATTCCGGGGGACGTGAGTGACCGAGAAATGGGGGTTTGCCTTTTTGGGGTGCTATCTATAAGAGTGCCGTATCAAGGTAATAAGTACTGTAGGAGCAAGTGCTAGGTTTAACAGATAGAGAAAAGTCTACTTGGAGTCAAGTAGAGATGATCTTTTTAGGTATTAGAGAAAGTGCTAGTAACAGGGATGCTTAAAGGTAAGATTGAAAAGAATGCACTCTGCAGTGTGCACTAGAGAAGTTAGATATGAAAGTAGGTAACTAGGTTAGTAGGTAAGTAACTAGGTAAGTAGGTATCCAATAAAGAAAAAAAAAACTATTATGGTAGTATCTGGAATCAACATGGTAGGTATAATATTGAATAGTCTATTGTGGCTCTATATGCATTGCAGTTTAGTTCCTTTATAAAACGTCTTTTTCTGCACTCTAAGACAGAAGGAATATATTCAGTGAGAGATGGCTGTACAGAAATGGAAAGAAATGGAGTAACAGAAAAGTGGACATGGTTACAAATCACCAGACAAAATAATGAAGCACAAAGTAATAAACACAGGAAAGAAAGCACAGTGTATGACACAATGGCAAATGATAATGTCAGAAACAGGCTCATACAAGATCATTTATGAACCTTACCAAATTCAAATGCATACCTTAATAGTGAACAAACAATGCAAGGCCCACCTCATTAGTAAGGGTATCTCATCCAGGGACAAGGTGGTCATAACATCCCTGTATGCTTCCCTTATAAGACCCATTATTGAGTACAATGCCTTTTTCGGCATGTACCTCACAAAGTACATGCAGCAACTGGAGAGACCACAGAGGTTCCTCACATGGAGAATCCAGGGCCTCAAACATCTATCCTACAAAGATAGGCTAAAGGCCCTGTCCCTCTACTCAGTCTCCTACACACTCTTCAGAGGTGACCTCTGTTGGGCATACAAAACAATCTCAGACCCCACCCTGATGGGACTACTGCATATCCGGAAGTCAAGCTCCACTCGAGTAACCCGCACGTGAGACCACAACCTGGTCTGTGACATCAATAGGACTTGTTGGCGGGACAGATTTGTGTCCCAGAGACTCCCCCATCTGTGGAATAGACTCCCTCTCCATGTCAAGCAGAGTACCTTTTTACCCCTTTTTAAGCGCAACCTGGATAACTGGATGGGGAACAGAAAATACACCCCTGGGATTCCACCTGTGTCCCTGCTGGACAGTGGCATAGGGTGCTGACTTGTTGGAAAATGGGCTAAATTCTTGGCTAGGCTTGTAAGGGCCACAGGGCCAATAGCCTAGTAACTTGCTATGATCCTATGATCCTATGAACATAAAGCATTAGTTACAAGTAATGGATGTCCAGCCAGTGTTTCAAGCTGGTGCTATTAATGAGGGAGAAAAGAATAAAGCAACACGCCACAATGTTTGGGACATTTTGAATTATGCTGTAAGTAAACAAAATTTCACAAATGGGTTTAGTATGTCCAAAACACTTAAGTCTAGGTAGGCAATTTTTTTTGTACTTTTAAATTAAGAAATGATAGATCAGTGATAATATCCAGAATAAGTCTTTGACATGTACCACGGCCAACAAAAAATTTGTTCCAAGAACAGAATGAGTAGAAATGTTTCCTTCCAGATTATGCAGCAATTCCTTTAATAAGTGGTGTGTGACAAATATAAACTCACTTTAGATATTGACAGCTGATTATAGAATTATTATTTAATAATATATTTTTTTAATCTTGTAAGCCCAATGGATACAAGTGTCCCTTTTCAGGATTTACCCAGGAACATTAGTTGGTTAACTGACCTGCTCAGAGTCACACAGTAGGCAAATGGAGGTGGAAGGAATCAAACCCTGTACTGTGGGTGCAGTTTATTAGCAGATCAGAGTCTTAAGCCCTCTGTGCTGTCAGTCTGTTTATTACCCCTAGAATTCAGAATGATGTCTTTAAAAGAGCTGATATGTCACTCTGACACTAAAAACTAAAGAAAAAAAATCCAGAACTTTGACAACAAAGGTACTTAAATCAGAGGCCAGCTACCTTCAGAAGGCAATGATCCAAGCAGGCTATGATGGCCAAAGAGGTTGAAGACAGAGAAACATGCTCAAATATTACAATAAGTGATAGTCAAGTATCCATTTTAAGCCAATAATTTGCAGACTTTATTCATGCAGAAATTATGTGCCATCCACAGTGTGTCTGAGATCAGAAACAAAGTCATGACTGACTAACTGTGGAGCTTTTCTCCCCAGGCCTCCACTGAAAATGGGTTATTTTGGCCCAGTGGACTTTCCTGGTAAACAAATGCCAATAATAAATAAATAACTGCATTGGCAATTAAAACTGCTGCAGACAGATGATCACACAGCTGTGAAGATAGCAAACATGAAGACCAGGAGCCTCTGTTTTGTACAAGGGAAGGATGGTCAGAGCAGACTTGACAGTACAGTAAGATGATTAGAGTAAAAAGTGACCAGGGTGATATTTTGCAGTTCCTGGTTTACTTGGGCCTAAAGACAAATTGTTCCACTAGTGTCTTCCTTGCCCTTAAAATTGGCCACAAATGGGCAAGGGAAGACTGCAGTGCAGAAAGAGAGAGAGAGAGAGAGAGAATTGAAAAGTGGTCCACTTGTACCTTTCAGCTGTCCCTGCTTGTGCAGAACATCCTTGATTTTTTCCATGTCTCTGATTTTCATAAGGATTATAGTCAGTCAATAATGTCAGGCATTATTATTCAGAAAATGCAAGTTGATTTAAAACCTGTCATTCTGTTAACATTTTTGAGTGAATGAGAGATATATTTAAAAATGGTCCCTGATTTTGGAGTTTGTCCCCCCCCCCACATTATTTTTGGCTTTGTCCACAATCCTTGAACAAAAAAGTTGAGAGTTTGGGGTCCACTACCCTAATGTCCAGCCCAATGTGAAGTCAAAACAAAATAATGTAGCCCATTCATAGGAGAAGCAGTCTGCAATGAACATTGTTATCAATTACAATTTTGAAAAATATGACAGGTTCAAAAGAATCAAAGTCATACAGCAGAAGCCTCCTTTTGTAGAAGGAAGTAGTAGTCCATGAAAACAACCAAAACTGATAGACCAAAAAAGAGCTACAAAGATGATAACGTGGACTACAGAGGATAAGGAAAAAATTGTGTTGTTACTATTATGCAAGAAGCCAAGAATTTTCAGATAGAAGATATGCAAAAAGATTAAGACAGAAATTAGAGGAAAGAAAAATACTTCCACAAGAAAAACTGTCAGAAGCTTCAAATAAAAATGTGTGTTCATTAATATAACAGTGATGTGAAAAACATTATATAGACCAAGAAACCGTGGGTCATTTGCAAAATGAAGCAACTGAGGAAGCGTGAAAATATAAAGAACAAAACCTAGAGATTTTAAAAAGGAATAAAAAAGAAACATGGATATAGGAAAGAAAAAGAAGGAGAAAGCCAAACCAATCAACACACAAAAGCAGCTTCAAAGATATTTGAAAAGATATACAGGCAAAGGCACACACATATGCAAAATTTCACAATACAAAAACAATATCACAAAGGGGGAATGTAGAACAGAGAATTAAAAATTAAACAAATAAAAGCTGAAGTTATGGAATACCTGCAAAGTAAAGGATTAGTGTAGAATGTCTAACACGGGTTATGCCACAGCATGATGGAAGAATAAGTCCCCCAAGTAAGGATAAACAGGTAGAGCGGAAGACATCTGAAGAAGAAATATGAACATGGTAAAGAAAAAGAGGTTTAATATGGTGCAATATTTACACAAAGGCAAAAGCAAAACTAATCAATACCAAAAAATCAGCAGCAAAGATACTTAAAGAGAAATACAGGCAAAGGTATCTGCATATGGAAACTTTTACAATACAAAAAATAAGAAAACAAAGAGGGAAGTAGAAAAGAGGATTAGTAATGGAGACGTTAAAGAAATAGAAACTGAAGTTATGGATTACCTGCAAAGTGAAGGATTTAGTGTAAAAATTCTGGATCTGGTAACCTCACAGTACGATGGAACAATGAGTCCTCAAATTAAGGAGAAATAGGAGGAATGGGAAGCATCTGATTACTTGCCGCATGAACATGTTCTGGAGCCTTCAGTAGGAAACCAGTACAAAAATTCAGTTGGAGTTGCATGGCAAAAGAAGGAGCAGGAAACAGTAACTCTGACACCAAAGGAATGAAGAACGAGGTCGGACCCAAAATGGAATTTATTGCGAACACCACAATACGTAAAAACAAACAGCAGCTCAACACAGTCGATTAACCTAGGTTTCGTCCTATGTGGACTTCTTCAGAATAAAAAAGTTAAGAATGTTGTCTATTTGGCCAAGTGTCAAGTATGCCCTGCTTTTTATGTGGGAAAAACTTGCCGGTATTTTAGAGAAAGGGTTAGAGAGCACCTATTGGACATAAAACATCTAAAATTAACCAATGCATTAGCCAGGCACATTTCTACTTGTTTGGACCATTCTTTTAAATTTTGTATACTGCAACAAATCAGGTATGATTTACAGGGTAGAACTTTAGAGGTGCATTTAGATTTATGTGAGCTTAGATGGCAACTTAGATTGGATGCACATTGTCACCCTGGGCTAAATGATTGTTGCACAATCAAGCCTGTTCTTAAGCTCAAACATATTTTGGGCTAATTTTTTAATTTAATTTTTTGATGTATTTGACTGTATACGGAATGTAGTTTACCAATGTTTTGGTTTAAGTCATATGTATGTAAGAGTAGTATTTATTGTTAATACTACATACATTTTTATATTTTTATACATTTACACATACATTTTATATGATTGTGTTTGTCATTTCAACTTATTTTAATTTTTTATTGTTATTTGATTAGATAATTGATTGGTTAATGACATGGGTGGGGTTGATGTTTAGTTCATTTAAGTGACTTTCATGGTTAACTTTTTTATTCTGAAGAAGTCCACATAGGACGAAACCTAGGTTAATCGACTGTGTTGAGCTGCTGTTTGTTTTTACGTATTGTGGTGTTCGCAATAAATTCCATTTTGGCTCCGACCTCGTTCTTCATTCCTTTGGTGTTGAGGTTTATCTTGGTTCTTGGTAATTTGTCTGTTTGTTATGGAGAGTGGTGGTTTATCGGCAGACATTATGGAATTATTGGCGCAGATTAAAGAACAATTGAAGGAGCATTCCGATCAAATTCAATCCTTAGTTGAGAAGCAAGCCTCTGGGCTCAACTTGCAGGAATTTGGCAGCTATAGTAGTTTGGGAGTGCCTCTTACTCAACTTACACCCAATATTAATACACAGACTGGGATTAATGGTGTTAACAGTGTTAATAATCAAAGCAAGGTTATCAATCATGAGAGACCCCCTGGAGCTGAGGGGAAACCATCAGGGGTCAGTAGTGATTGTTGGAAAAACAATACCTTCATTTTTAATGCAGAAAAAACCTATAATGTTGAAGAGGGTAACAAGGCTAACCAGTCTTTGACTGAGCACCTTAAGCAGTTTGAATTCAAGTTATTTAAACTGCGGAGAACTAAGTTAGAAAACAGTTATCTGGCTAGAAATATCGAGCTAGGATTGGTACCAAAAGGTTTGCGTGTGTGGAGGTACCCTAATGGCATTAATGGTGATACGGAAATGATCAATAAATTACACACGCTTTTCAATAAGACTGGTTTGGCCATTATGGACATTATGGTTAAATTTAACAATAAAAAAATCGACATTTATTTATCTGATCTTGAGCGTATCAATGACAATATCACTAAGGATTTACTTTTTGAACAGATTACACTAATTATACCAACATCATTGACGACGTTGAACATAGTTGTGTTTCTATGTTCAATAAAAAGACACAAAAAATACAACGGGATATTAGAATTTATGAATTGGACACTGTTTACCCACAGTCGAAGGGTAACCAACGTAACCATAGCAATAGGTCTTCCACCAATCAAACATCAGATGACGAAGCGGAGGTGACGTCAGAGAAACGTAGTGGCGATAAAAACGTGAGGTTTGATGGTGGGAGCCCTTTAGGAGAAGTGATAAGGCATTCCGAAAGGATACGAAACAGAGAGGTATCCCACGAGGAAAAAGATTTCCATGGGATGGGTGCCCGACCAAAAGCGGGGTACACTGCCAGCAATCACCGGAATGGTGGTTGGAAAACGAGGAGGTGAGGAATGATGTTACTTCAGTTTATGAATCAGTTTACACGGATTTTGCCGTGAACTCTGAGATTAGTAACTTTATTGCCAACGACTTCGTCGTCCAAAGGACATTAGTTGCAAGCAATGAATGTTTTATTAACCTGAATGATGCAAACTTTAATGTAAAATCCACTGAAGCACGTGAGGTGATGGCGCAAGGTCTTGATAATGCATAAATTAATGCGCCGGATTTATTGACCTTAAACAGTAGCCTTATAGAGGTGACTACCAATTCTATTAATGTACATGATTTATTAAATGTAAGTGTCTATTCTGTTAAGGGAGTTACTGGTGATGTGGTTTTAAGCGAAGGCATAGAACAACACAATTGTTATAGTGTTGTGGAAAGTTTTTCTCCTAGCAGTCCAAGTGTTATTGATTATTCAGAAATGTTGGTTAGTAAGGATGGTATGGAAGCGATATTTAATGACACATATAATGAACATGTGGGAACCGTCAGCATTGAGAAAAGGGAAGATGAAAACATATATGATGGTTCATTGTTTATACAGGAGGGTGCTGAGAACATAACCCTAAATGGAATGTCCCTAGAGGGTGTTGAATTAGGCGGTAAGTCGCCACAAGGGGAACATAACCGGTTTTTAAGTAACCCTACTATTATGGAAAATGCTACCGGTGACTTTAAGTTATTTAATTATTCTAATTATAGCTTCAATACTGAACATGTCAATTTATTTTCCAAGGGTTTTACTTTTGTTCCGTGTAGAAGGGGCACATTGGTTGATGCCTTAATTGATTTAAAACTATTTGTACGGAAAGTGAATTTGAGAGTGTTTTTTGATGGGGTTAGTGTGGTTAATAGACAAGGGTCTATGACAAAACCAAGTATTTTTAACCCTCCCCTCAACCCTGTTATAGCTACTTTTGAAAAAGTGTGTGAACTTGACATTAGGGATTACTATAAAAAAACTATAAGACAACCATGTCTGAATTTAACAGAGTTTGAGTATACATTACTGAATAACTTAAAAAAGGTTGACAATATACGTATAATGAAGCCTGATAAAGGCAATGGGGTTGTCATAGTTGATAACAATGATTACAGTAATATTATGATGACTATGCTTATGAATGACAATTACGTAGAAACCAGTATTAATGAAATCAATATTGCTTTTAAAAAATTGGACCTCATGTTAGAGGACATGTTTCAAGGGGAATTAAATGAAGTTGAGTACGAATTTATGTGTAATCCATACCCAGTAATTTGTGGAATTTTTGGAATACCCAAGATACATAAAGGGTTGGATAACGTTAAATTCAGACCTATTGTAGATGGCAAGAGGTGCAAAACTTGTTTCATAAGTCAATTTTTAGATCATCATATGAAACAAGGATTAAATGCCTTCCCATACATAACAAAGGACTCTTGGGATTTTTTGGAAAGGGTTAAAAAATGTAAGTGTAATAACCAATTGAGCTTTCTTACCATAGACGTGTGTAATTTGTTCTCAGTCATTCCCCATGATACTGGTCTCACATGGTTAGAGGAACAACTGCTGGTGACAGGTAATTTCGAACAAGATAAGATCAATGTTTTTGTCAAACTTATGGAAGCAGTTTTGAAAAATAATTTTATATTTTTTTGAAGGGCACCTATTTAAGCAACACACTGGTGTAGCTATGGGTGTCGCTTGTGCCCCAATTTATGCCAATTATATCATGGCATATTGGGAGCAAAATTATGTTTTTACTAGTGAATTCAGACAGTATATTAAATTATACACGCGTTACCTTGACGACATATTTATTATATGGGAAGGTGAGCGAGTTGTCTTAGACGCTTTTTTAGAATATATTAATAATTCAGTTTGGTTCCTAAGATTTACTCATGATTTTGATATGAATAACATTACATACTTGGATGTTAGATTAACTTTTGATAAGACATTGGAAATGATAAAATCTAACATATACAGAAAATCCACTTTTTCAAATTCATACCTCCAATATAGTAGCTGGCATCCAAGGCACCAAAAAAGAGCCATAGTAAAGGGCCAAACGGTGAGCGCTGCCAGGATGCTAGCGAGGAGGAGGATTTCGTAAAAGAATTGAATTTTATGATTACTTTGTTTTTAAACAGAGGATATCCAAAGGAATTATGTTCAGAATTGTTCAAGGAGGTCAAATATAAAAGGGACACCGGTTTTTATATTCCCATTCTTAAAGGTGGAAACATGGACGCGTCTAGTAATACATCTGTTAATTTAGGAAATCTAGGAAGACTAGATGAACATCCACTGCACTATATTTTAACTTACAATTTCGATTCTGAATATATAACAGGTATGGTTAACAAGAATTGGGGTATTTTGCAAATGGATAAAAATATAGTAGCGAAAATGGCTTTGGCACCTAAGTTTATATATAGGAAGGATATATCTTTAAAAGAGATTTTTGAAAGATGTTCTCTATCCCCAAGTCAATGCAACAGCAGGGTATTTGGCAATTTTAAATGTGGGAGATGTACCATTTGTGAACATATACTGACACTGGGCAGCATTCTAACTTTTAATCAACACCGTATTCATATTACAGGCCACTTTGATTGTTATACAAAGAATGTTGTCTATTTGGCCAAGTGTCAAGTATGCCCTGCTTTTTATGTGGGAAAAACTTGCCGGTATTTTAGAGAAAGGGTTAGAGAGCACCTATTGGACATAAAACATCTAAAATTAACCAATGCATTAGCCAGGCACATTTCTACTTGTTTGGACCATTCTTTTAAATTTTGTATACTGCAACAAATCAGGTATGATTTACAGGGTAGAACTTTAGAGGTGCATTTAGATTTATGTGAGCTTAGATGGCAACTTAGATTGGATGCACATTGTCACCCTGGGCTAAATGATTGTTGCACAATCAAGCCTGTTCTTAAGCTCAAACATATTTTGGGCTAATTTTTTAATTTCATTTTTTGATGTATTTGACTGTATACGGAATGTAGTTTACCAATGTTTTGGTTTAAGTCATATGTATGTAAGAGTAGTATTTATTGTTAATACTACATATATTTTTATATTTTTATACATTTACACATACATTTTATATGATTGTGTTTGTCATTTCAACTTATTTTCATTTTTTATTGTTATTAGATTAGATAATTGATTGGTTAATGACATGGGTGGGGTTGATGTTTAGTTCATTTAAGTGACTTTCATGGTTAACTTTTTTATTCTGAAGAAGTCCACATAGGATGAAACCTAGGTTAATCAACTGTGTTGAGCTGCTGTTTGTTTTTACGTATTGTGGTGTTCGCAATAAATTCCATTTTGGGTCCGACCTCGTTCTTCATTCCTTTGGTGTTGAGGTTTATCTTGGTTCTTGGTAAACAGTAACTCTGACACAGTCAGCGTTGTGGAGTGATAGGCCAGTGAGTTCCCATATGAAAGACCAATGGATGATGCAGGATGCAGCTGAAGAAAATATGCCACAGGAAAATGTTCTGGAACTTTCTGTAGAGTGCCTGTAGGAAATGGAGAACAAGGATAAGCACACAACCTGTAGTGAGAGACCTGGGCACTCAGGTTGGTAACAACCTCACATTCGACCATCATGTAGCGGCAGTCATCAGAAAAGCCTTTTACCTGGTTTATCTCATAAGCAAAGGGATTGCATCTAGAAAATAGAAGGCTATTACCTCTCAATACTCCTCCCTCATTAGACCAATAATTGAGTATAATGCCCCATTTGGTATGTACCTCTCCAAACATCTGCACCAACTGGAAAGGCCATTGAAATACCTCACAAAGAGAATCCATGGCCTCCAACACATGTCCTATGTGGTCAGGCACAAATCACTATCATTCTATTCGGTATCATACATATTGCTCAGGAGTGATCTGTGTCATGCGTACAAGGCAATCTCAGACCCTGCCCTACTAGAGATGCTCCATATCCATAAGTCTAACTCCTCATGTATTACCCACTCAAAAGGCCTGAATCTAATATGCAACATCAAAAAAACCTGCTGGAGAGACAGGTTTGTCTTCCAGAGGCTGTCCCATCTCTGGAATAGACTTCCCATGCATGTCAAACAGTGCACCTCACTGACCCTCTTCAACGACAACCTTGATAAGTGGATGTGAAACCACAAATTTGTCCCCAGGGGTTCCACCTGTGTCCCTCATTGACAGGGTTGACAGGTGCAAACTGAGGTTTCTTTTTAGGGATAAACTCTTGACTAGGCTTGTAAGGGCTCCAAGGCCATTACCCTAGTAACCTCCTATGATCCTAGGAATGTGCCCTCAGTTTAGAACAAATGATCTAAAGGAAGAGTTGTTTGATTTAATAAAGATGGACAGACATATTACGATCGATGAAAGAAATATATTACAGAAAGTCAATAAGACCCAAAATGTTAGCAGTCTGATAAAATAAATAAACACAGTAATCAAGACTATTAATAGAAATGTGTGTGCTATAACAGAAGCAAATAGAATATATTAAGGTGCAGCTAACTTAATAACAGATAAAGTCTTACCACAAAAACACAGAGCAATAAGGGAAAGGAAGAGAAGAAATCAAATGTCATCATGGAAACATGGAATAGGGAAAACTATAAAGCAATTAAGATAAGAATTGTCACTGTTAGAAGAGTATAAAAAAGGAACAGAGCAACAAAAACACTTAGAAAGATGGATTTGATAAAAGCAATGTGCAGTATTAGAACAGACCAGGATCTAGTATACATTACTGCAAATAATAAACTAAAGATATCAGCACAGGCAGAAAAACTTAGAAGATATGCAGATAAAGATAAAAGAAAATTACAAAATAAGCAATTCATTGATGACACAAAAATGTTTATAGAGAATTGGGAAACAAAGCAAAAGGAATAGAAACACCACCAAAAAAAGAAGAAATAGACACATTTTGCAGAAATATCTATGAAGACCCTGTGGAACACAATGAAAATGCCGAATGGATAGAAAAAACAAAAGAAACAAGAAGAAGTTCATATGTACAGGATATGTAATGGGATGAAGTAACAGCCAGAGAAACTGAAACAAAATTGAGAAAAGCTCCTAACTGGAAAACCCAGGCCTAGACACAGCACCTGAACTTCTGGTTAAAAGTATTAACATTTTTGCACAAATATTTAGCTCTGAGTAAGAGCTACTGATATGCACACCCCAAACAGACACCAACCTGGTTAACAACAGGAAAAATTATATTCCTCCTTAAGAGTGAACATGCAATCTATCCTAAAAACTATAGATCAATAACGTGCCTTCTGACGATGTACAACATATATACTGGAATTGATGCTGACAAGAGTTTATAGTCATTTAGAAGAAAACTCAGTCATGGTAATAGAACAAAAAGGTAACAAAAGAAAGTCATGTGGAACAAAGGATCATTTGTTGCTAAATAAAGTCATAATGGAGAATTGTAAAAGGGAACGAATCTTATTATGGCATGGATAGATTATAAAAATGCTTTTGACAGCATCCCACCTTCATGGATAAAGGAGTACTTAAAGTTTTATAAGATACACCCTACATTGATCAATTACATTACAGTGACCATGAAACAGTAGCAGAACACTTTGCAGCTAAGCCATGATAAAGGACAAATTATTATCTCAGGGTAAAAAAATTCAAAAGGGTATATTCCAGAGTGATTCTTTGTCACTGCTGCTCTTTTGTCTTGCCCTTAACCCATTAAGCTGTCTTCTTAACAAATTAGGTCATGGTTACAGTTTGACTTCCAGAAAACAACCAAGTGTAAAGACATCTCATCTTCTTTTTGGGTCTATGCAAGACTGTCAAATGGCCATCGAACTGTTCTGACTGAGATCGCATTATGGTGGGGATAAGGAAATTTACCCCTTTCCCCACTATAGTGCGATCTTAGAGTTGGTATATCTAATTAGTGAGAGGGGTTTGATGGCCTGCATTGTCAATGAGATGATGTTCAACAATGTGGCTGTTTGATGGTCTGACATAAACCCCTTCTTTTTCTGGATGATTTAAAACTGTATAGGTTCATAGGTTGGTACTAGGCTATCGGCCCTAGGGCCTATACAAGCCTAGCCATAACAGTTCCCTGGCTATTTCTTCCCAGAAAATTTACTTCCCTGGTCCTCTGTCTAGCAGGGTGACTGACGTGATCCCCGGGGTGAATTTCCTATCTCCCATCCAATCATCAAGGTTCCTTTTGAAGAGGGCCAAAGAGGCTCTCTGTTTGACATGTATGGGCAATCTATTCCAGAGTATGGGGAGTCTCTGGGACAGGAACCTATCCCTCCAGCATGTTTTGTTCATTGTGATGACCAGGTTTAGATCCCAGGAGTGCGTGCATCTGAGGGATTGGGATTTCTTTAAGTGTAACATGTACAACAGCTCTGGGTTTGACATGGCCTTGTATGTTAAGCAGAGACTGCCTCTGAGTAGACGATATGCGACAGAGTATAACTGGAGTTTTTTAGATGGTCAGCATAAGGCATCTGCTTTAGGCATGTGATTCTTTTACTGAGGTATTTATGTGGCCTTTCCAACTGTTGGAGGTGTCTTGTGAGGTACATACCAAATGGGGCTTTGTACTCTATAATGGGTCTAATGAGGGATGAGTACAGTGGGACAATGACCTCCTTTTTTTCCTGGATGAAAAGCCCTTAGTGATGAGATGTGTCACATAGAAGGATTTCCTGACTGTTGTGGCGATGCAGTTAACAAAGGTGAGACCACTGTTCATCCGTGTCCCTAAGTCCCTTATCACACTTTCGGTGTTTAGTGTACTGCCAGTTATATGGTAAATCATGGGTACATGGTTTTCCCCAAAGGAGATAACTATATATTTCTTGGCATTGAGCTTGAGCCCATGGCTCTGGCACCAAGCATCTGTCTCTATAAGGCCCTTTTGTAGAATAGCCACATCACTTGGGGATTCGATAATGGCTCCCAGTTTGCAGTCATCTGTGAACTTTGTTAGCCAGAGTCCCTTGGTGTTGGCCTGTACTTCAGAAAAGTAGATGCCAAACAAGAGAGGTCCCAGGACTGAACTCTGTGGTACTCCACTTGTCCCTTGTCTGGAGCTGTATTTGGAGTCGGCTAATTTTACAGTGTGGGTTCTGTCAGTAAGCCAGTTTGCAACCCATCGAGTGACATAGGGATTAATGCCCAGCTTAGTAAGTTTATCTATGATTCCAGAGTGGGGGGTGGTGTTGAAGGCCTTGGTGAGGTCCAGATATGCTGTGTGGACAGTCTTACCCTCATCCACGGCTCTGGAAACTGATTCGAAGAAGTCAATCAGGTTGAGGAGACAAGATCGGCCCTTCACGAAACCAAATTGGGTGTGGTCCAGTGTTTGAAGGTTGCCAATGCCTTTGTTTATAACTTCCATGATAATGCATTTCATGGCTTTGCAGATCAGGATCATCAGGCTGATGGGGCGATAATTCCCAGGGTCCAAAGTGGATCCCCCCTTGTGGAGTGGGATAATTGTAGCTGTGCGCCACTCATTGGGTACAAAGCCTGAGGTGAGGCTATGATTAAACATGACACTTAGGAGAGGTGCCAGTTCATTTTGTAGTTCATGTAGTACACAGCCCGGGATGTCGTCTGGTCCCATGGATGCTGTATTCTTAGCTTTGGAGAGTGCATTTTTTACATGCGTGGCCGTGATTGCCGGTATTTGGCAACTGTTTGGTATTGAGATGGGCCCTTTAGGGGGTGGGGGGGTGAAGTTGGCACTGAATCGATCTGCCAGGATATTGGCAATATCCTTGGAATCAGTATATTTAATGCCATTCTGTTGTAGCTCAGAGCAGATCTGAGCATTACCATTTAGATTTTTGACATAACTATAGAATGCCTTGTGGTTGTCCTTAGAATCTTTGGCAATTTTATTTTCATAACTAGTTTTGGAGGATTTTATGAGGGCTCTCAGCTTCTTACTGAGGCTGGTAAGGGAGTTTTTTGTATCCTGGGATTTTCCTCTTTTCTGCAAGTTTCTTCCTTCTGTTGTATAACTTGTTTATGGCAGAGGACCACCAGATCATCTTCCTTTTATTTGGAGGAGGGCATCCTGGTTCTATTTGGAATGGCACGATTTATGCACAAGCGGATATGCTCATACAGTGCCTTAGTGTAGGATTCGGCAGTCAAACTTTCAGATCCCATCTGCATGGGTGTCGTGAAGTTGTCACTTCTGACTTGAGTAGCATGAAGTTGGCTTTGGAGAAGTTTTTTATGGCAGTTTCCCTACTGGGGGGTGGGGGTAGGATGTGGATGTCAAGGGTGATTAGCTTATGGTCAGATCTGACCAACGAGGGGGTAACCACTGGTATGGAGCATCGATCTCCCATGTTGGTAATGACCAGGTCAAGGATATTTGAGCCCCTGGTGGGACTATGGATTAGTTGATCCAGGGCATTGGAATTGATGAATTCCAAGAATTGTTGGGCAAAGGTGTTGGTACCTGAGTAGTTTTCCCAATTAATGGCAGGGTAGTTGAAATCACCCAGTATTAGGGTGTTAGGTTGTATCTTAATATTTTTCCAGTATGTTTAGAAAGGTGTAGTGAGAATCTTGGGGCATGGTGGGGGATCTGTAGCAAGCTACAATTTGGATTACAGTCGTACCTAGTGTTAGTTGCACCTGTAGTATTTCAGATGTATTGTGTTGGGCAAATAGCCTGGAGGTGTGAATATCCTTGGTGAATATGGGCACTCCACCATCTTTAGTGTTTTGGTCCTATTTGGTGGCCGAAAAGTGTGGTAAGAGTTGTAGCCTGGTATTGCAGGGGTGCTCTCTGGAGCCTTCAACCAGGTCTAAGTTACAGCACAGACATCGATGTTCTCCATTTTTAGGACTGCCTTGAGAGGGTGCATTTTGAGGTTTAGACTTCTAGCATTGAGTAGCATTACCTTCAGATTTTGCATGCTTGTACCTGTTAAGGTGGTGGTTTTGTCCTTTGAACTTTGCCTAAAATAGGCACTATAGGGGTGGCAAGAGCCTTAGCCAGTAACCTGAACCCCAGGGGCGACAGGTGCAGACCATCTCTGGAAAAGCATCATGATTTATCGATCATGTCATCCCAGGCAGACAGATACTGGATCTCCTTTGAATGACACCAGAAGCTTAGCCAATTGTTGAAGTCAATCATTTTGTCCTTATACTGTGGTATATTTCTGGGCAAAGGCAGGATGCTTCTCAAAGCTAGGGTCATACCTGCCTGGGCCACATGATCCAAGAGCTCTTCCATGTCTCTTTTCATGTAGTCCAGGGAGGTACATCTCAAGTCATTCACTCCAACATGGGCAATGACAGACTCATATTTGTACTTGCTGTGGAGTGACTTGAGTGCATGTGTTATGCGGTGGATCCTGGCTCCCAACAGGCAGCTGACAGTAATTTTCTCCTTGTTCAGCCTGGTGAGTGGGACATCAGTGTGCCTCACTATGGAGTCACCTATGACTAAAGTGTTGGGTACGTTGTCTTGCCGTAGGGGCTGTTGTTGGGTGGCACACTGGTGTTTTGAGCTATGTGTCACTTTGGTTGTGATTGGTGTTTGTTTGCATATCAGCTTCGGAGGTCCTTGTTGCTTGGGCAGGTTAATGTTAAGGGTCTCTGCATATGTGGGTTTAGTGTTACTATGTTTGGGTGCTGGTGGTGTGAGTTATGAAGGGCTATGTGTTGCTTGAGGTGTAGTACAGGTGTTAACCTTCTCCTCTTGACTGTCTAGCACAATCTTGGCTGGAGAGAGCTTTGCTTCCAGTTTGGTTATGTAAGTGCATTTCTCACAGGTTGTAGTGTTGGGTGGTAGGAGGAGAGTGTTGTCTGTGTACATGAGACAATTGCTGCATTGCCCCAGTATGCCCAGATTCACCAGGTGGACAAGAGAAATCACCGGAAGCTGACCCTTGGACATGCCAGGTTTGGCATTTCTTCTGTAGAGTACATGAGCTGTTTTCCCTTACCTTGGCAAGGTACTTTGCAATTATAGGCTGTTTAGTGTCTATGATTAATTTCTCCTTATGTACAAGGAGATCTGAGTGCTTGCATCAGTTTAAGGCTTCCTAGTGCTTCCTGCAGGTTATAGAGCAACTACTAGCCACAGTGATTCAGATTTTAGTGCTACTACTGAGAAACAAGCTAGTTCTAAGGGAAATTTGAAGAGCAGACTTTCTGGTACTGGGAATAGTTTAACCTTAGCCCTGCGGTTCGCAAAAATGCGCAAACGTGTTTTTAAGCCAGAAAGATGAAAGGGATAAAAATCAGCCCCAAATAGCCAATAAAATTACAATTTCAGAGCTGGAAACCACTCCTCTAGTGTTAGATAGGCTGTATAATGCTCACTACTCTCACTAGTAAGCAGTAGGACCTTCCTCTACCACAGCAAGGTCTGGATAGCTCTGAATATAGAAACTGAAGTCCTGAAACCAGAAAAGCCTGGGATCTGGACTATACTAGTTAGAAAAGGCAGGAAACAAGCAAACATGATAGTGTTTTTTTGTTTTTTGTTTCTTTTTTGGGGGGGGGGTTGGTTAAAACAGGCTAAACAATCCAATAATACAGTAAATAAGCATAGAAAAGGCTAGCACACTTGAGTGTGTAGCCCTAAACAGAAAATGCAATTTAAAACTTTGCAAAATTAGCAATTTAAACTTTTAAAATAAAGCAAGTCAAGCGCACAAAATGAGAAAAACAATTTAAAAGACAGAAATACAGTAGAATAAGTAGCTAGTCTACTTTTAAAGCTTTCTGAGAAGTGCACTTAACAAAAACAATCAAAATCTGTAAAAAATCGAGCAGTTTAAGCCAAAAGTACTTGCAGTTAGCACAAAAATTCTCTCTTTCTCGTTTCTGGTGCTGTAGTAGTCTGCAGGGCACCCAAACAGGATCTGCTGATGTAAAACAAGCTCAAACATGCGCAAACACACATTTTTAAGCCGGAAAGTTGAAAGGGATAGAATTCAGCCCCAAATGGCCAATAAAATTACAATTTCAGAGCTGGAAACCACTCCTCTAGTGTTAGATAGGCTGTATAATGCTCACTACTCTCACTAGTAAGCAGTAGGACCTCCCTCTACCACAGCAAGGTCTGGATAGCTCTGAATACAGAAACTAAAGTCCTGAAACCAGCAAAGCCTGGGATCTGGACTTTACTAGTTAGAAAAGGCAGGAAACGAGCAAACAAGATAGTATTTTTTTTTGTTAAAACAGGCTAAACAATCCAATAATACAGTAAATAAGCACAGAAAAGGCTAGTGCACTTGAGTGTGTAGCCCTAAATAGTAAATGAAAATTTAAAACTTTGCAAAATTAGCAATTTAAACTTTTAAAATAAAGCAAGTCAAGTGCACAAACTAAAAAAACGATTTAAAAGGCAGAAATACAGTAGAATAAGTAACTAGTCTACTTGTAAATCTTTCTGAGAAGTGCAGTTAACAAAAATTATCAAAATCTGGAAAAATCGAGCAGTTTAAGCCAAAAGTACTTGAATTTAGAACAAAAAGTATCTCTTTCTCGTTTCTGGTGCTGTAGTAGTCTGCAGGATGCCCAAACAGGATCTGATTATCAGATGAGGAACTTAAAGCACAACTGCAAGTGGTTAAAACTTTCTCAGATGATATAAAAATGTCATTTGGACTTGAAAAATGTACAATATCAGCCTGGGACAGGAATGTGATATAAAGGAACTTGAGCAGGAGGGAGTGTATAAGTATCTGGGAATTGATGAAGGATCAACAATAAAACATGAACAAATGTGAACAAAACTTAGTAAGGAATATTTTAGAAAACTAAAATTACTACTGAGAACAGTCTTGACATCTGTGAACAAAGTCCAAGCTATAAACCAATTTGCTCTTCCACTTCTAACTTACAGTTTTGGGGTGATTGACTGCCCCCAAAAGATATCAGTTGGAGAGGCTAACAAGAAAAATGTTTTGTGCTTACCAAATGATATATAACAATCAGAGTATACCAGGATTATATATTCTTCATTCTGAAGGAGGTTATGGGCCTCTTCAAAGTTAATTACATGTGCAGATCTGCAGTCGCTGAACTGCATACATATCTGCTGACCTCACAAGACCCAAACATAGTGAAAGTTTTAAAACATGAACAGAAGTCTAAGATGACTTCCCTACTTAGTTTAGCAGATGCATATTGGTATTAAGCGGGAATGGAAATCAAACCAGAAGTAGACAAATATCAGGCAGCAACTGAATGTGCCAAAAAACAAAAGAAAGAATGTAAGGAGAACAATTAGATGAGACGGCAGGAAATGTGGAAAATGCATAAATATAGTTGCAAGTACAGAAAACTCCTGGAACAACCTCATGACGATCAGGATCTGATGCAGGAATGGTTAAGGAGGGGTGAATTTAAGCCAAAATATCAAAGGTTAATATCTGCAGTCCATGACAGTGGGAATACATACATGTTGATTTACAAAGTCCATTGAACATGTGGGAGAAACAGACAACTGTAGGTTCTGTAAAACAGAACTGGAAACAGTTGCACATCTTGTTAGTGGGTGTGATGCACTAATGGCAGTGGACCTATATACTGAAAGGCACAATAACGTGGCAAGACTGCTGCACTGGAAACATGAGCCACAAAGCATTATAAAGAATGATGATATTTATATCACATGGAATCACCCATTAACAACAGTTTAAAAAACAGATATGAGAAAATCAGATACACAGTGGATATAAAAAGTTTACACATCCCTGTTAAAATGCCGGGTTTTTGTGATATAAAAAATGAGACCACAATAAATCATTTCAAAACTTTTCCCACCTTTAATGTGACCTATAACTGTACAATTTAACTGAAAAACAAACAAATCTGTTAGGGGAAAAAATATAAAAAAATAAAAAACATGCAATAAGCTGCTTGCATAAGTGTGCACACCCTTAAACTAATACTTTGTTGAAGCACCTCTTGATTTAATTACAACATTCAGTCTTCTTGGGTAGGAATCTATCAGCATGGCACATCTTGACTTGGCAATATTTGGCCACCCTTCCTTGCAAAAGCACAACAAATCTGTCAGATTGCAAGGGTATCTCTCGTGCACAGCCCTCTTCAGGTCACCCCACAGATTTTCTATGGACTTAGGTCTGGGCTCTGGCTGGGCCATTCCAAAACTTTAATTTTCTTCTGGTGAAGCCATTCATTTGTTGATTTGGATTATGCTTGGGGTCACTGTTGTGTTGAAACATGAAATTCCTCTTCATCTTCAGCTTTCTAGCAGACGCCTGAAGGTTTTGGGCCAAAAGTGACTGGTATATGGAACTGTTCATAATTCCCTCCACCTTGACTAAAGCCCCAGTTCCAGCTGAAGAAAATCAACCCCAAAGCATGATACTGCCACCACCATGCTTCACCATGGGGTGTTTTTTTTTGGTGATGCGAAGTATTGTTTTTGCGCAAAATGTACCTTTTGGAATTGTGGCCCAAATGTTCAACCTTGGTCTCATCAGACCATAACACATTTTCCCACATGCTTTTGGGAGACGATGTATTGTTTTGCAAATTTTAGCCAGGGCTGGATGTTTTTCTGTGTAAGAAAAGGCTTCCATCTTGCAACCCTACCCCATAGCCTAAACATATGGATAATACGGGAGATTGTTGTCACATGTAGTACACAACCAGTACTTGCCAGAAAATCCTGCAGCTCCTTCAGTGTTGCTGTAGGGCTCTTGGCAGCCTCCCTGACCAGTTTTCATCTTGTCTTTTCATCAATTTTGGAGGGATGTCCAGTTCTTTGCAACATTGCTGTTGTCTAATATTTTCTCCAGTTTTTGATGACTGTCATCACTGTGTTACATGGTATATCCAATGCTGTGGAATTGTTTTGTACCCTTCTCCTGACTGATACCTTTCAACAATGAGATCCCTTTGATGCTTTGAAAGCTCACTGCTAACCATGGCTTTTGCTGTAGCAGACAACTGAGTAAATGTCAGGAAAATCCTACCAGGACAGCTGAACTTTACTTGGGGTTAATCAGAGTCTCTTTAATTGATAGTAGGTGTGTACCCAAGAAGACCGAATGTTGTAATTAAATCAAAAAGTGCTTCAACAAAGTATTAGTTTAAGGGTGTGCACACTAATGTAACCAGCTTATTGTACATTTTTTATTTATTTTTTTCCCCCTAACAGATTGTTTTTTTAATTGAATTGTACAGTTACAGGTCACATTAAAGGTGGAGAAAGTTTTGAAATGATTTATTGTGATCTCATTTTTTTATATCACAAAAACCTGGCATTTTAACAGGGGGTGTAAACTTTTTATATCCACTGTAGTAGTCCAAGAAAAGACAAAAAAGCATTGATTATTGAAATTGCTAGACCAGTGATTATAGTGCCTTATGTCCAGAGACAGAGATACAAAGTCTTAAAATACCAGGATTTGCAGGCAGAAATGATGGCAATATGGAAGAAGGATACCCAGACAGTTCCATAGTAGTAGGAGCAATGGGTGTCATAAAAACAGAATTTACAGTCATATTTAGATATGCTATCAGCAGTAGCGTTGTTACCTCACAGCAAGAGGTAACAACGTTCTCCCGTTCGATTCTCGGCTTGGGTTGGGAGTGCCTTCTGTGTGGAGTCTGCATGTCCTCCCCACGGTCGAGTAGGCGTTCGAAAGACATGCGTTGAATGGGCGTGCCTTCGTTGAAGGTTTGGCGTCAGGCTGGCAAATCGACACCATAAAAACTAACTGCCAATCATTAGCGGACCGGAGTTCCTCTGTGGCGACCCCTAACTGGGAAAAGCCGAAAGACAAACAACAACATTTAGATATGCTACCGATACATGTAACACCATATAAATTACAGAGCAATTCATTTCAGGGCACATTGTAGGTGCTGCGAAGAACACTTTTGGCTAACATCAAATACTGATACAATACTAATTTCATAAACTTTAGTCATACTTTGACTTAGGAATGGGTCCATTCCCATCATGGAACTAGAAACCCAAAATACTTGGAGAAATTAAACTGACAGAGACATATGGAACCAAACAAGAAAGACCATGGCAAAAAGGAGAAACAGCAGTACAAATCTACCTGTAAACCTCCCTTTATAAGGCATCATGAGTGATACATAAATATTCCTGAAAAAATTAAAGTTTCAGAAAAGTGGCTATTGAATGTAGAATGATACCTGGATCTATAGTAATATCCTGGACAACTAGCCAGACACTGCTAGCTATAAATTTGTTCCTACTTTATTTGGGATATTCATTTTAGCATAACTGTACAGTTTTGTCAAGCTCTGAAATGTAGACTATCAAAACCCTTGATGCGTACTTTCTTTAGAGACAGGTGTGAGATACGACTGAAACTATGAGTCAACTGAGGAGACCCTGCCAAAAAATCTCTACAAAGCTATTTGCAAACCTATCTTTATAACAGTATCACAAGAAACAATACTCAGAATGACAGCAGTTGGAGAGGAGTAGTTTGATATGTTACAGGATATCAGGGAAACAGCTCTGAGTTGTGAGGATCCCCCAAAAATGAAATAAAGCCAGACTGTAGTAAACAAGGCAGGGTGTCAGGCAGCCAAGGTGGTTTTAGTGTACAACTTAATTAATCAGTCAATTAATTAATAAATACACTGCTTGAAGAGTGTTAGGATACCACAGTCCATTAATAGGGTTTATATTAAATCAGCGAATACTTAAAAAAGCGAACGCTGATTTATCGACCCCATGTAAACAAAAGCTTACAATCCCGAACACTTAGAACAGTGATTTTTTTTTCCCCCCTGGGAAAAAAATCGCTGTTCCAAAAAGAAAAAAAAAAAAACACTTTAAAACATTACATAAAGTGAGGAGCTTCACCCCCCGACGTGGGCAGCTGTGCCCCCCACATCACCCCTACTTAAATATACCAACTCTGAGATCACACTACAGTGACAAAAATGGCAAAATAACGAAGGTGGCGAAGCGATTTCTTTCCCAGGGAAAGAATTCGCTTATATGCCATTTCAGTATTTTGCCGTTTTGTGCTTTCAAGTTCAATTAATATGCATTTGAAAGAATGCATCTTCTATTATATAATGGGGAACCCATTAATAACACCTCAATCATATAATGCACATGGATGGAACAAGCAGCAGTTACAGAGCGTAATGGAAGCTGCACTTTGTCACTGCCGCTTCATCACCTGGCCGAGACTAGGACATCAGCAGATGTACAGCATAAATGTCTCAGGACTTCCATGACTTTGGAACATTATTCCATTCTCTTTTCTTTATGAAGAAAAACTGTATAACATTTAATAATGTATTGATGATTATATAACTATCAAAAATTCCTTCTGGTTTATGAGCCCTGGACAATTAAAAAGCATATCCCTGTATGCCTTTACTGTTTTGTGATTGTATGCTTCATAACCTGGCTGTATCTGAAGCATGCACATAAACTTCATCTTCCATTAAAGTATCAGTGAAGTCAGTGGTTATCTGATAAAGAATACATTGATTATTATTATTATTATTATTATTATTATTATTATTATTATTATTATTATTATTTGGATTCAGTACACAGTAGAGGGCAAGTCTGCCTCTGAGGACTTTGTGAATGGTATTTCTACTGCAAGGCATCTATGTACCATGAGGGGCGGCCATTTCATTTTCAACAAGAAAGATCAGATTTGTCTGGTACTATTGAACACAATAACAGCAGAACACTTAATCTTGTTTTCTTTTCTATTAAACTTGATCTTTTTCATACCAGTAAGAAATGCAGAAATGAATTGGTTTAACTGTAAAATGCTTATTATAGAGTATTTGCTATTGTTTCACCTTCACTCTAATAGTCTAATAAATCGATTGGAGTGAATTGTACAGAAACATACTATTAATTTGTTTCTCCAAAGCAAGCTGAAAACAAGGCAAATCAGACTGGTAACAAATTATTTTATGGTATTGGTGGTTTCAGTAGACAGTGACAGTGTACCATTTAGTTTCCATTTTATTTAACATGGTTTTACCTTGTAAGCTATTGAAAGCCAGTAACACTTTTACTTTAGTGTGTGTGTGTGTGTGTGTGTGTGTGTGTGTGTGTGTGTGTGTGTGTGTGTGTGTGTGTGTGTGTGTGTGTGCTTTTGTTTTCTCAGGTGTGCAAAGAACTTTACTACATTAATAACTGAGGTGGAAATTACTCGCGCCGAAAAGGTTTCTTATTACATTTGTAAAATATATTTAAAGAAGATATAAAATTTGCAGCAGCATATATTCTGTTACTGCTGATTACAAATGATAAGGCCCACAAAACAGTAATCATTTGAAATTTCAGGACCCACTGCGGTCAGACCCAAAATACAGAGACTGAATGGCTGAATGGCTGAAAAAATGGACTTCCATATACCAAGTTCAAGATGGCCATTTCTTGGAATACTCCCTTTTCTCTGAGGTATGGTGATCCTGAAGTTGGTATACATAAGATCGTGGTATGCAGGGGACCTTACCCTCTTGAGAAAAATAACTTTAAAGGAAAACGACTTCTAAATATTTACTTGCACTATTCCTTTTTTAGTTTGTATCATGTGTTAGTTTCAATCACAACTTTGTATAAGTTTGTAACTTTTGTGTACTATTTGTTATTGTTTGCTTGAATTGTTTTTTTAAATTGTATAATTATCTTTCATATTTTTTACATTTGTATAATTATCATTCATAACCTACTGTAATCTTGATTGGAGCTTTTCTCCCCAGGACACCATTGAAAACGGGTTCATTTTGGCCCAATGGACTATCCTGGTAAACCAACTGCAATAAATAAATAAATAAGAGCCATGTTAGAGATTCACCCGTCTCCTGAATTTTCTGTCTTTTTTTTCTGTGTGTGTGTGAGCACTTTGCATTATGAATGTTAGCATTTCAGTAGGGAGCTATTGTCAACAATTATTCATGCTCTTTATCTTCATATATGATATTTATTGGCTATTTATTGTAAATGCTTCTTATATTCATATATGGTTTAAAAACTATATATAACCTGTAAGGCAAAGTGGAGTATTAGTGCAATAACTGCCTTCCTACAGTAGGTACAATGTAGGGCAAGGCTGAAGGCCAAAAGTCCTTCTAGAACTTCATTTTTTTGGAGGTTTGGAGGTGCGATGAATGTTTTAACTTTCAGTGTGCTTTAAAACCATAATGCTGTTTATCATGAAGCTTTGCATTTTCTGAACATCTTTGTTGTTCTTAAGTACCATTTACATATACTGTGCCTTAGTAAAGAGTATCATAGTACGGTCATTTTCATTTGAATATGGCACATGCTATAGAAACTAAACTAAAACAAAAACTAGAAGACATCTTAGGATGGGATAGACCCTATTCAGAAGGCCTCTGAGTGCCAAGTTAGACTCTAGCTCCTTATGACACTGAAATTGATTAAGTGGATAATCAGAGAGTAACCTACAAAAGCTAAAAACAGAATAACCGAATCCTTATAAAGCATTTACAACATTTGTATATATTGAGTTGCCTCTTACAATAGGAAAAAGGTCTATATTTAAATAAGAATTGGATGAGTTAAGGTGATAAAGCAGAGTAGTAAACAGGGTGGGATGATGTGGATTGCTGCCCCAGGTGCAAGATGTAAGGGGGCCGGGGGCACGATCCATAGGTGCTGATGGTGTGGGAGTGCAGTACTGTCATTCATTAATGAAGCTGAGAGGATATTGTTATAAATGAATGCTGATACTGCATTTGTGGTCACAGATGACGTGCTTAACTGCTCAGTGTGTGATAATTAGTTGTTAGAGTTGTAGTAAGCAGTCTGCTAAAGTTACAGAAGTACAGAAGAGCTTAAGAGGTTTTTTTTTTACTTCAACTTTGAGTTGAGGGGTCCCAGGCTGCCAGATGACCCCAGAAAAGTTATGTTATAGTACAGTGCATGTAATGTAAACATTTTAAAACTGAAAAGCAGTGCATGCTACTACAAAACTGATCCACGTCAAGAGCAGGCTGTCTAGCACCTTCTAGTGAAAGCATTTACTATTAATGCTATTAGGACATGAATGGGTTTTTCCTTTTAATTGTCTAAGTTTAGCATACCTGTTCTGTAATACATGCAACTTCATAACAGTAAATACTATTTAAAATTGCATGTTGATATAATGATGACTATAATGATAATAATAATAATACTTCATAAATGGCAGTGTTCTCTTTTTAAAGTTATTTTGCCTTTGCATTTTCAAATCAATAGAGTAAGCACTTGCAATTCATAAATTTATTTTTATTCTTATTTTTTTAGTGGTGGCAGACTTTAGCTGATAACAGTGATACTATTTCCACAAGGTTACACTACCTATGCATTTATCCACATCTTTTTTTGGTAGTTGTTGGAGAGGATTAAAGCTTTGAGCTGTTAATGAGCTGCTTCCTGTGGTGCAGGGTTTGATTCTATCAGTATCCATTTCCCTGAGTGAGTGACTTTGAGCAAGTGGCTTAACCAGACAGCACTGCAGAGCTGAGTCTGAAAAAGGTCCATGGAGCTCAGTGCTCTACCCCACTTAACAAAGACAAACAATTCTAATATGTCTCTGTTTCATCAGTGCTGCATCTCCCCATTTTCTAAGACATTCTAAAACATTATTGCTGTTATTTCATTAATTGCCCTATTTTCCTCACACTGAAGGAATAGTGTGGTACAGTGATGCAATGGTTATCTCTTAACTCATAGTTCTTACATCTCCAGTTCAGTTCTTGGCAGGGGTGCTTTCTGACCGGAGTCTGTACAACTTCCCTGTCTCCATGTGTGTTCTTGTGAGATGTCCATCTTTCTTCCCACATCTCAAATTAACATTTTAGGTGATTTTTTTTTTGTTCTCCCCGCACTACCCACTGCCTGCTGATTCTCCTACCATTCCCTTAACCAACTGTACCTTTCATTTCCCATTACCAAGACAAGGGTAAGCTAAGAGGTAACATCCTTCAAGCAGCTATTAGGTGGTAGTTTGAAATTTTTACATTTTGTCCTAAAGCCCCACATCTGTGAAGATGCTCCCTGTAAGCAACCCCACCCTTGAATTATGACACCACAGGCAGTCCCCCCGCAGTCTTAACCATGAATAATTATGCCTCCTGGTGCACTCTCCTCCCACCATAATACACACACACACACACACACACACACACACACACACACACACACACACACACGCATACACGCACGCACACACACACACACACACACACACACACACACACACACACACACACACACACACACACACACACACACACACACACGCACACACGCGCACGCACACACACACACACACACACACACACACACACACACACACACACACACACACACACACCCTTCCTACCTAAGAAAGTTGAATGGGCTCCACCCTTCACTCTTCTCTCATCCATTTTGGTAGGTCACAAGTAAGATCATTTATGAAGAGGGAGAAGAAAATAGGGCCCAAAACTGATGTTTGTGGAACACCAGTGTTGAGGATGCCACTACCAGATAGGGACTTGTTAGCCAGCACATGGAAGGTTCTGTTTTTCAAATAGCTTTTGAGCCTTTGTATTGTATTAATACCAGTGTTGAGTTTTTCTGCTTTATTAACTAGTAAAGAGTGATTCACAGATATGAATGCCCTGGTCATGTTAATAAATAATCCCCGTATTATTTGGGGAGGAATGTTTCAAAGAACCATGTGATGCACTGGCAATGGCAAAGCTGCAGCAATGTAGCAGGATGCTAGATGAGGCAAGTAAGACTGAAAGGCCACAGGCAGTAGTCCTGTAAAAACACATTACTAAGGAAGCAATTCTCTTCACTAGGACAGTAAAAGTAATGATTCATCACTTGTATAAGCTACTCCTGTAGCTGTGATTAGCTTGAGAAAGCTTATCAGAATCCTTGGTGACAGTGGAATGAACCCAATGCTTCTGAATCTACTACATTCAGAGTTTAGTGTTATGGCAGCTGGTAGGAGGGGACTAAAGCCCATTACATTAGTATGGGTGGAGCCCTTTGGCAATTAGGCCTTTGCTAATGAGATGTGGACTTTGAAGTAGTTGGGAGCAAATATTAAGAATGAGTGGTGCCTAAGTAAATAAGGTCATCCAGCAGTAGATGATTGGTTGTAAACCAGAGAGAGAAGGCTGCTGCAAGATGTGAGAGCCTTTTTTGGACGTGACCAAGTCTAAGTTGAAGCTTTAGCACTTCTCTGTTGAAGAGTCATTAGCAATGATTGTTAAATGTACACAGCCAGTATTATACAGACCACAGGATCAGAGTGGGACAAGATAAAAGATTGCTGCTGTGTTCTTCAGGACAAAACATCTGTTTGCAGTTTTAACCATCTGTTTACAGTTTTAACTGAGCTCACATGCTGAGCTGAGCAACAAACACATTAACTGAGTTTGCTTATCTGAAACACTTGTAAACAATTACAGTACTTGGCTGTGTCTTGGTTTAGCTAAATAATCTATTTAAAGCTTGTAGACAGACAACTGATATAAATTATGCATCATTTATGATTATAGCCAGCTGTTATTTATAAGGTACCCCAGCATCTATGTGTTGGCAAATGTGTGAAAAGTAGTTTCTTTCGTGACAGTTAATCTTGTTAGTAAAACGAAGGAAGAATGAGTTTTGAATGAGGCAGCTAGTCCTAACCACATTTGAAGTATAGGACCATGCCAAAAAAAACAGACTTATCTGTTTACTGTCATTAGATTATCAGAGGTGATATATTACTGGAGAAGTAATTAGTGACTCAAAGTGTCAGAGGGAGGACTTGATAAGAAAGGGACAGGGGCATCACAATCTTCGATTCAAAATGATGATACACACACACACACACACACACACACACAGACACACACACACACACACACACACACACACACACACAGACACACAGACACACACACACACACACACACACACACACACACACACACACACACACACACACACACACACACACACACACACACACACACACACACACACACACATTTGTGTGCCTGTGTTAAAATAAATGTTATTACATAGGTTCATAGGTGATTACTAGGCTAATAGCCCAGAAGCCTTTACAAGTCTAGCCAATAATACCCAGCATAAAACAATATTATATCTTAATTCCCCAGATATTGGATGGGGTAGTATCAGGTTAGCGGGTTTGTGGGTATGTTGGAGGAGCCCTGAGTCATTTTACAGGCTACTTATTTCTTAAGGGACATGGGCAGTACCCCAGTAGTGAATTTACAGTTCATAATCCATAAAATTAGTATAAGTCAGACAAGGAAGCAATACATCTTTAGGTTGTGAATGATGCCAACATTCTGTCAAAATTTGAATAAAGGGAAATTATGCAGAAAGACAATGAAGAATGCTAAAGCTATGAGCTGTTATGACCTTTGATCCCACCACCATCAGTAGAAAGCTATATGACTCTGATCAGGTCTCTTAACTAGACAGTGACCCCATATCACTCCTAAAAACTCTTGTGCCAATTTGGCTTATCAGGTTAACAAAAAAGTAAAACAAACAAAAACAACCAATAACTCAAAAGGAATAAATTGTATGATGCTTTGTGCTGCATTGTTTTCACCAAGCAAAGAAAAGGATATTTCAAATTACATTTGACAAAACATACATCTTAAACTGACTGGAGAACGAACATTCTAATACAGGGTATTAATATACAGGTAAAGTCTGGAAAAAAAAGAAGTCCATCACTTCAAGGCAGCATACTAAGCTGATGTGAAGCCAGGAATGAAAAAAAATCAAACTTTGACCATTTTTTTATACCTGATAAATGGGGCTTTACGTTTTAGTGAACATAAAATAAAAAAAGTTCATAAAATATAAACCTCAACTAACAAAAATAACTGTAATAGCAGTTACAAGGACTTGCCTTGTTAACTTAAAACCTTGCTAAGAACAGATTTAAAAAGCTGCATTTAGTGAGGTGAAAAAAATAAAAAAAATAAATCTGTGCATGTGTGTGTGTGTGTGTCTGTGGCACTTTGGGAGACAGATGGACAGATAGAGACAGGGATCAAGTGAGAGAGAGGAAGGGTGCAAATCTCAGTGGGATCTTGTCACTGCAGACCAACAGCCTGGAAACACTTAAAATGTGAGTTTAAGTTTGTGTCAGAGACAGATAAAGGGTTCATCCTGAAAAGAAAAATGCAGAATTGGAAGGAAAGGGTACAGAGGGCAGATTGTAGATGCTAACTACTCCATGGATCTTCAAAAGTGTTTCTTCAATGACAGAGTTTCAGATGCCTGGAACTGACTAAAATAATGAGTTATGGAGAGACAATCCCTGGAAGTATTCAAAGCAGTATGGGACTGCTGGGGAAGTGGAGGTAAAAGGGTGAATTGCTAAACGGCAGATCAAATAGAGTGATAGTTTTAATTTGTTGTGAAGCAAATGTAAACGTAATGTAATAAAACTTCATTTTCCTCATTATCTGCCCAGTCAGTGATATAGATAAATATATGTCAGGCTGCAGGTTTAGGTGCTGCATTAATATGGTATGAGGATTATGCATTTTAAATACAAGTTTTTTTGTTTATGATGGCAAAAACTGAACTGTAAGAACATTCCATTCCTTACATTTGAACACTTCTGAACTTCAGCTCGTGAATCACTTGACTTGTTATAACTCATCTTCCACTAATCTGATGAAGTCTGTTAATTGACAAAATGCTCAATCTAATAAATGTGGATCAAGGAAACCTTTCAGTGATTGATCATTTGGCCTTTACTTAAAATCCACTACATTTTTGGCTAGATTTTTGACTTCATTCTTTTCTCTGTTACACTGGATTATGTTTATGCCACTCGTGGCTTATTCTATTTTGGTTTTCTTCAGTTAACCCTGGACAGGGACCCTCGATCCCTAACAGTTTTGGTTAAGCAGCCCCTGGGTTTGCTCCACTACTAGTGA
This sequence comes from Protopterus annectens, assembly GCF_019279795.1. Lineage (NCBI taxonomy): Eukaryota > Metazoa > Chordata > Ceratodontiformes > Protopteridae > Protopterus > Protopterus annectens. The sequence continues at coordinate 1,259,521,276 of NC_056728.1, forward strand.
CCTGTGAAATATTTAATTACATAAAGATGAGGATGAACGGGTACAGTGACAGGGAAATGGAGAAGGAAAGAGGGGATAGGTGAGTGTGGAAGGTCAAACAGACAAACACATAGTGCACAGAAACAGGGGTGGATGTGCACACACTAGGATGAGAGACACAGGATGGACAGCACTACAAAAAGAGGGCAAATAGTAATCAGAAGGGTCGGACAATGCACATGGTATGGCACACAATAAGAAGACAGCACACTAGGCTAGGGATAAGGGGGGTTAATGGCAGTGTGTAATCTCCCACTTGGCCCATTGGTAAGCTATGCTGGCAGATGGATCAGTGCATCTGGTGGTATAGGAGATTTCCCCTCCTGGTGACCCACTGGTAGGGACCAATCAAGTGACTGAATATGCTGTGTTCTCCAAGAGGTCTTTTATACAGCCAAAACTTATTACCAGCTCCCTCTCAACCATAGACTTCACCAACTAATTTAGCTGCAACTACACAAGTGCAAGTGAATGCAATGGAGCCAGGGTACATGGCAATGGGAGGAGGGTCAACACTCCCCCCATCCCCGCAATGTACTCCCTTCCCCATAACCCTCTCCATCTAAAGCCACAGCAGGGGCAGGCAGTGATTAAGGTGCCTGCACAACCTCTTGGTCCCCTGGAGCTGCAGAGAAGAGGCACAATAGGAAGGATGAAACAGGTATGCACTACAGGAAAGCAGGCTCCTATTAACCTGCCTTGTTGCTAGTTTTTGCATCTTCCTGTGGAAGACCACATGATTAATATCCCATTCCGCTTGTATTAAAAGATAAAGAGGGACATCAGTGAACTGTGATAGCTGGAGGGGAAGTGGTCAGCACAACTCAAACAACACAAGTTTCAACATCTATCTCACTTACCATTTTACCCAGCAGTCAGGCAGGTTTTTGCCCTCTGTACATGAGTATACAGTCCTACACAGAAATGTTACCTTGAAACATGTAGTGACAGAGCAGCTAGCATACTGGCAGCCTGAAGAAATTTGCACCACCTTCATCAATATGGGCTTCTCACATTATCACACCATGCAATCAATTTCTTATCACAGGTAGTCTTGCAGGTAGTAGGAGTATATATGTACAAGGCAGTGACATTACTTCCCATTACTACCTTCACCACACATATTAACCCCCTTACAATTCCCCTCCACAGATATCAATTACATATGATAGAAGGTTCACTAAAGTAGCATGAATATATCTATTCAGGAAAATGACACCGCTTCCCAAAAACAAAAAATGTACAATAACAGACCTGACAATACTTCCCAAAAATTAAAAAAGAGAACAAAACAAACTACAATACCAATCAGAGCATTGTTTCCTGATCTGTGCTTCCCACTGTCAGAGCTCTTCGAGGTACTGGAAACAAAGATCATCTTATCTAAGACTGCACTTCACTCTCATCTTAGCAGAGCCCATGGCTTTTGTCAGAACCTAGAGTGGGTCATACTAGGTACCAGCTTTCCTAAAAGGAACATCATAGCATTTCAGTTACCACTCCTTCTAATGGCTGCAAAGGAGATGCAGAATTATGTTGGTCTCCTTCATGCACCATACAGATGATACCTAATGACTATTATCAGAATTAGCCTTACTATGACCCAGATGTCCCAAAACTGGCTTAAGGATTAGGTGCAGGAGAAGACAAAGAGGGAGGGGACCTTGATCACTCTTGGAGGGAAGGAGAGATTTCTATCCACAATGAAGACTCATCCCTTGTAATGGGGATGTAGCATAATAACTGGGTAAATCATTGGTAAAAATACAGCATCTGGGGTAAGGCCATACATTGACATGAGTGATGAGACTAGCTTTACCCAATCTGGCCTTATCAAATTTTCCCTCACATATAGGCCTGTGTATGTGATACATTAGGCTGCTCCTCTCCATCCCCCGCTAAGACTCTCTTTGATGAGGTCCCACCCCCCAAGGAATAATACCAACGATGCCCCTTTTGGGATGTACCTTACCAGACACCTGCAGGAACTGGAAAGACCCCAAAAGTACCTCACCAAGAGGATCAAAAGGCTCAAACAGATGCCATATGCTGCCCGGTTAAAGAAACTCCAGCTCTACTCAGTGGCATTCCGCCTGCACAGAGGCGATCTGTGCCTGACGTATAAAGCCATGTCCAACCCAGAATTAATGGACATGCTGGACCTCAGAAAATCCAAATCCCATCGAGCCACGCGCTCGACAGACTTGAACCTCAGTGCTGAAATAAATAGGACATGCCAGAGGGACAGATTCATAACCCAGAGGCTCCCTTCACTCTGGAATAAAATCCCGGTCCAGGTTAGGCAGAGTCCCTCATTGACTCTCTTCAAGAGGAATCTTGATGAGTGGATGGAAGATTGTAGGTTTACCCCGCGTATCACTTCTGTGTCACTGTTAGACAGAGGCACAGTATACTAACCTCAAAAAAGGGCATAGCAAAATTAATTTAAAATGGGTGGCGAAAGCCAAACACACACTGGCTAGGCTTATAAATGCCCTAGGACAGATAGCCTAGTATGAACCTATGAACCTATGAACACTAAGGAAAAATGTTGCTGCTGTACAGCTGATGGTCAGTTGGGGGCATGCAAATGGGGGGGGAGTACTGGCCATTGCCAAGTGCCTTTCCTCAGAAAATGGCAGCCAGGGAATCATGCAGCATGTCATTTTTTTAATTGTAAGTAGTACAGATCATGTATGCACAGCTGAATCACAGACACACACACACACACATACACACACACACACACACACACACACACACACACACACACACACACACACACACACACACACACACACACACACAGATGTGCAGGCTACCTGCATAAGTTTATGTACATTATAGTACTAAGGCTTCTGCAAGAGCAAGTTGCGTACTTTGGTTCTTTCACGTAACAGTGTCATTAGGCAGTTCAGAAACACTCATAGTATATGCGTACACCTGACTACATATTACACATCTAGACATAAAATTACAAAGTCTGAGTATGTGGCATGATTTTACAGAGTATCTATCACAAATTTTTACAGCTATTCTAGGGGTTGAGAGATGTATCTGGAGTAAACATTAATCTGCATTTATGCAGTAAGATGTGTTATTCCAGCTACTTAAAAATGTGTACCCAGAGTTGATAAATTGCACTCGGTCAAATGATCTCATAATCGCAAGGCTTCAATGAAAATTTGAAATGTCGAATACCAGTATGCCCAAAATAAATTCTGAATTCAAAACTCCCTACCACTCTGGACCTAGGAACAAACATTAACATGGGTCGAGAAGGGGGTGAGATTTGTTAGTCAGACATATTGGTATTCTGCAATTTCAACATTCGTGTTTCGGACTAAAGGCAAAGTGGATCCAACCGAGTGCAATTTAAGTAAATGAATTTAAACCTATATATATATATATATATATATATATATATATATATATATGTGTGTGTGTGTGTGTGTGTGTGTGTGTGTGTGTGTGTGTGTGAAGGATAGATAAACTTAGAACAAGACTGATAACAATGAGAAAAGCACATTAATTACGATGTAATATTTTTGAGTAACTGTATGTTTATACATGCAGTAATTAATGGCAAGTTAGAGGTGCCCAAAGATTCAAGAGAAATCGCAATACATAGAATCCTGGTCTGAATAATTCACAAATAGACACATCAAGGAACAACACTCTAACCTAAGTCCCTGAAACAAACACATTTATTATCCTCTCTGAGAGTGACATGAGACTTCAACCTGTTCTTAGAAAGTGAGAGCTCAACTTAAGTAAGAATTTCTGGTTTCTGTACTAGTAAATTCCATTCCAGGAGGTAGGAGCCACATTGGTGAAGGATTGTTTTTTTTTTTTTTTTTTTTTTTTTTTGCAGATAGCTAGTAAGTAGTTAGGACTGTTAAGCCTAAGACGATTGGTGGTGAGAAGTGAAGTGAGTAAGTGGGAGCAGGCATGGATAATGAAGAGGTTTGAATGTTAGTGTGTTGAGTAGGTATGTGACCCTTCCTGAGATAGGCAACCATTTGGCCCTGTGAATAGAAAGGCAATTATGTTTAGAGGAACTGTAGAAGTGAATGATGTGAAAATCCTGTTTTCAGTAGGTTGCCATAAGGTTTTGTTATGACCTGAAATTGGTCTTATGATAGGTAAGGCCTATTTTAACATTGGAATTAAAACATATATGATTATTCTGTATCCAGCTTTGGTTGTAGGTAAATGAGATATACTATATACTACTTAAAGTTGTTGTAAGATTTTTGAAGTAGATAGCCTAACATGACACAAGAAAGACAGAGTATCACCAAATAAGACCCTAGGATTGTTTTCTTGTTTATTAAAGATATGTGAGGAACCTGTAGGGTCAGAAATGACTAGTGTACTAATTTCTGCTAATCATCTTGCTTCTCCAAACACCATAACAGTGGATTTGAAAGATTTTATAGTTTGACAGCAGTGATTCAATTGGGTAAGGATTTATGACAGGAAGTTATTAAAATGTTATTCGCATACATAATGATGCTTAAGTTATGTCCCAAGAAAAGCTGTTACTGTATATAGAGATGACAAATAAAACAATAGGCCTACACATGATCCTTAGGGTTAATAGCTGTTTTTTTTTTTGTAGTACTGTCCTGGATTTTGAGTTATTGATTAAATTTCAACAGGATGGGAGAAAGGAAACTGTTTGGCAGATGGCTGAAAGTATTATCTTTCCTGGTGAACTCACCAAATATTTGGAATTAAAATTTTAAAATCTTTTGGTCTTTCTTTGGTTGGTTCCTGTTTCACTGTGTTTTTTTGTCGGCCTAAGAATGATCCTTAGGGAACACCATATGGCATAGTTCCAGATTCAGAATAACCCTTGTCCCAGTGATGAAGTGTATTTTTATGTTCTCTTATTTTCACAAGTGTCCTTTTATCTACAGAACATGGTGATGGCCAGAGGCTGGATAACATTAGCTTAGCTAAGAATGAAGTCTTGTTGCAGACACTCAGGACTCATGGATGAAGCCCACTGAGGAGAGAGGGTGCAGACCAACCATGAGTTAAGGAATGGCAGACGCTGCTCTGTGACATTAGTGCTATGGAAGGCATAATGTCATAGGTGCATCACAGATATCATCAGTCATGCCAGGACAAAGGCATGAAAGACAGCAGCTGAGAGGTCATCCAAAGAAGGTGGCCTACCAGAAACAGCCACACTGATGGATTAGGAGGAGTTTCTGGTGTCCTTGAGTGGGAAAACAGATATAGTGACAATCCTTGGAGGTGTGAACATCAGTGACATAATAGCCCATCTCTCGTGTATCTTACTGGGTGATGCATCAGATTAGTATGACATACAGTAGACATCTTGATAGCAGTACTGCACAGACTATTTTGCACAACTAACCATTTGTTGTCATAGGAACATTAGGAATGTGGAAACAATAAGATAACAGGAGTTATGGCTGTGTTGTATATCAGATGTTGTACAATCACCCCTTGCAAGCACGTCAAAGGTCACACTTGTACCACATGTAAGAGTGACGACCAAATGTTGGTGTTTCTACATTGTGTATTCACAGACACAAACTAGAGCAGTGAGGTAGGACAAATGGCTGATTGTAGCTCCTGTGTTGGAGCTGATGATAATGCTGAAAGACTTATATTAGAGTCACAGTCAGAGGAGAAAGTGGTACTGTCTGTTTCCACCACCAGGTGGTCATGCACCTTCCATACAAGGTCACTGTGCAGCCACACCCATGGATGAACATGTAGCTGTAAAGTCTTAGTGCTTACTGTCCACAGAGCAAGATGAACTTCCCATGGCTGTGAGCCCCAACAGTGGTCTCACTGTGGCTGTCACAGCAGATGACCGCACTGTATCAGATGTGAGTATACCCACCATAGCACATTCTAGCAGGGATGTCCCCCCACTGTCACATGTCACAGTTGACCCTTAACATGTAGATCAATCAGTAAATGCACAGGAATATTATACAGGCACAGTCAGCTGCTCCACAGTCCATCATGGATCTGACTGGTATGCTGCTTGGCATTCTGGAGGATGCCACCCAGCTTGTCCAGCAACACCATGAGGACCTGGAGTCCAGAGACCACATAAAGATCGGTCACATAAAGTTTATAGTAGTATACACTATTTCCAGTGTCTCCTTCATATAGAGGATTTTACCTTCTATCATCACAGCCCATATTGACAGCATTGTCAATGATCAGGGTAAGGTACTTTTCTGATGTGTCCATTTATAAAGTGAACACTCAGCTCCTGAATCAGGAAGTGAAAGACCCTCTGCTACTACTCACCATGGGTGGTGAAGACATCCAACCACCAGTAGCTGAATCACTCACCAATTGACTGCATTCATGTCAGTGCTCCTCTGCAACACAGCATTCCTAAAACAGGAGGGCCTGAGCCTTGCGTTAGGGTTAGAGTAAGGATTAGGTACAGGGATAGATATAGTTTTTATGTGAGTGTCTGCGTGTGTGTTTAGGGTTAGATAAGGGCTAGGTAAGGGAATAGATTTAATGTAGGTGCAAGTGTGTGTGAGTTAGGGTTAGAGTAAAGGTCAGATAAGAGTACAGAGTCACTATTTAGTATTTAGTGTGGTGTGTCTATGTTCAGTATCTGAGCTGTCTTGTGTAGTGGTAGTGTTTTAGAAAGGGTTTTGTTTAAGGTAAGGTGCATGGTTAAGGTTGGGGGCAAGATTAGGATTAGAGTTAGCATGCACTAAGGTAGAGCATGGGGGGGGTCAAAGGCAGTAAGAATACCAGGCTAGATTAGATCTTAAATTTCATGCTGTCCTAAATAGAAAGATAGATGGGAAAATGCACCTTTTACAAAACTTTACCCATGAAGGCTAGGTTAGAGATGATTAATATGATTGTCCAGGTCACAGGTTCAGAGGTATGTACTAGGATAGCTGCCCTTGCAGGCCATTTTAAGCCTAGCCAGTTTGCTTTTTTGTGCCTGAATTAACTTACCTCATTTGATTAGCGATTGACCTTACCCATCCCATACTCCATAACTATATATAACCCCTAATGGGAATAGCTAAGATAAACCATACATAATTTGAAGGGACCCACACTTGAGATAAAGCATTTAGAAGATGCCTTTGCCCATTAGTAATACAGGGAGCAGTCCTTGGGAATAGGTTTGGCATAATGTTTAATATATTTGCCTCACAGACACGAGGTACAAGTTTTAATTCTAACATCAGGTTATTGGCTAGGCTTAAAATGACCCTTCATGGCAGTTAGTCTAGTATTCACCTATGAACCTAGGAAATGTTCTATTCCCCATCTACAGATCCAAGCTAAGATTGAATATGGAGAGGGATGAACTTTGTTTTATGTGTATGGGGAGTCTGTTCCAGATCAGCGGAGATGTACCTGTCCCTCCAAACCATTCTGTTGATATTACAGAAGAGGCTTAGATCCCTAGAACAAGTATTTTTGATGCCGTTGGACTTGTTGATGTACAGTAAATCCATCAGTAATAGGTAGGAAGATGCTTTGTATGCCAGACACAAGTCAACTCTTAGCAGTCTATAGGACTCTTTCATCAGAAAGAAAGTAATTAATGCCTACTTTAACTCTGACAGAAGGCTGTGGCAGTCAGGTTGAGGACAAGGACCAACAAATCTAAACAGAACATTATCGACTTAGCAGTGCTAGATCACAGCAATTCTTCTCGCATTCCAACCATCACACAGTCCTTCTCTGCCCAAAGTGCTCTAAGTCAAATCAATGCTCTTGTAGCCTGAACTGAATCAGGCATGCACTGCTGGGGCCATGATGTCATGAGTCACAATAAGTGTGCAGTAGTAGACATCTGCAAGCTCTCTGTAGCACTAGCATTCCAGTCCTGCATTACAATTGCAACACAAAGCACAAAATGTCAGAGGAGAGCAGATTCAAAGTGTTGCACTGAACCAGTCCCATGTTGAGAGTTCCACCAGGGGCTGGTCAACTAAGAACTAAATCAGGTAGTGTTCAGACCATGAGACAGGTTCTACCAACAAATCTCTGTTTGTGAACTGATGCTCAAAGGCCAAGTACAATGTGCAACCAAACAATTATAATGACCAGAGATAACAACTTAAGCAGCTCTGAATCCCTTCCTAATACAAAGGAAATTTTAGCCAAGGTCATCAGTTCCTCATCTACTTACTACTGAAGCTGATTAAGGTCAACCATCTGGGGGTTGTCAATGTTGATAAGACAAGGAAGTCTCTGGCCTCTTGAAGGAAGATCCTCATACTACGCGGGGACACCAATGCCACATGTATTAGATAGAGGACTAGAATGTGGTGATCAAGTGTCAGGCAGCTAATGTGAGAAGGGAAACAGTATTCTCCTTGATACAACATACTGGATTTTCAATAGCCGTCTCGAAAACCTTGGCCAACCTCATAGGAATACTGTGATATAATCTGTGCATGTAATGCAGATGTATTGCAATTTTACTTTAGCAAATAAAAAATGAAATTTGATTCATAAACTGTGTATTGCTGTCGCATAAACTAGATTCAGGCCTGCTAAATCTAGCTTTGTTTGTATAACTTGAGCACTAATCCAGGCCTTCTTTTTTGGAGAAGGTTCCCCTGCACCCCAGTGGCAGGAGTGTGCAGTTAGAACTTGTCTGATTGAAGACTACAGGAACAGGGCCCACTTTTGAGATTTTTTTTACTGGTTAATTGGGTCATTTGCTTAAAAGCCTTTTCTGATTGCTTGTAGTCATCTAAAGCTGTTTTAAGTGTATTTTTTTACAGTTTGTAGTCATTTAAAGCTGTTTTAAGTGTATTTTTTACTGTTTTTGCCTTATCCTTTTAAAAAACAAAATTCATTGTTTCCAACCATTCTAAGCTAGTATAGTCCAGTTTTCAGGCTAGTGTTGAATTCAGGGATGTGTTACAAGTTTCTGAGTTTCCCATACCTTACTTGGATAGAAGGAGGTTTCTCTGTTCAGCTGTGGGAGAGGGAGCTTTGAGCAGCCATCTGTCCCTGGAGGAGTGGTTCCAGCCCAGAAGTTAGTAGTTTATAGGCCATTTTGGGCTAATTTTTATCTCTTTCATTTCCCTGCTGTAAAAACCGCGTTAGCACAGTTTTGCATGTCTGGTTAGCTAGGGCTAAATTATTCCCGGCTCCACCAAGTCTCCTCTTCAGTTTTTCCCTTGAAAGTAGTCTAACTCTCAACCTAAGCACTTAAAAAGCATCTTACAGTCCAGCACTTGTTCAGACCTAATAGCAAGCACTAATATACCCCGACACTTGATTGCCCAGTAGGGCAAAGCTCATTATTCACCCCTCACCAACCAAGTGACTAAGCAGCTCACCCTACTATTCAGGCATAACCAAAGGGCAATTTCAGGTATACTCTCCAGTCCAGCTGGTGAACCTGGGTATCCTGAGGCAATGTTACAACTGCCTCATGTACACAGACAACCCTCTCCTCCTACCACAAAACATTAACATATGCAAGAGATGCAATTATATAGCTAAATTGGAGGCTAAGCTCTCTCCACCCAAGGCTGGAACAGGCAGTCATGAGGAGAAGGTTAACACTTGCACCACACCGCCAGCCTCACATAGACATACTAAACCAGCACTGGCAAAAAATACACATAAATACATTAAATCATACTCGGAGGCTCTAAATAAAAACCTGCAAAAGCATCACAGACCTCCAAAGCAGACACCCAAAAAACCTGCACCTCCCATCACAAACCAGACAACACATAAAACACAAAATCAATGTGCTGCACAATCACAGCCCTTAAGGTGAAATAACATACCTCAATAGTATCCAAAAAACAATAGCCAGCACCATAGAACACACTTTAATTATTTTTTAATTATTTTTTAACAGCGAAAAGTGTGAATACAAAATCATACCGGTTTCGGCATATAGCCTTCTTCAGTGATACCAAAACATTCAATTAACTGACTATATATAGCCAGAAAGCTAACTAGCTATACAAATTGATGAGAGTCCATTTAAAGTTGTATGTTACAATTTAAATTGGGCTAATAAATACACCCCGTTTTTACATGTATAAAGATTTCCCAGGGAAACACAATCATCCAGTGTATAGGACCACATGCTTATAATGAATGGTTTACAAAGTTTATACAAAAAACTTATAAATGTTCATTTAAGCCTGGATAAAACAATCCACCAAGTCTAATAATCCATGCTTTTTCTTTGTGATTCAACAAATCATGGCAACCAGATTTATCATTATAATCCCCCCTGATAACATCAATAATCTGAAAATAAAATTTGGCCTTAGTATGAATCAAGGTATGTTTATATAAAGCACTGGTACAGTGTTTGTTTCTAACATTACTCAGATGTTCAGATATCCTAATTCTGAACGGTCTAGATGTTTGGCCTATGTAAAAAGCTAGACAAGAACAGGTCACCAAATAGATAACCCAACTGGTTCCACAGGTACCAAAACATCTAATATCAAAAATTTTTGTAACATTTTTACTAGAAAATTCCTTCGACTTCTTGATATGAACACAAAAAGAGCAGTGACCACAAGGGAAACAACCCCTTAGTTCGACTCCTGACAATGTACGTTGTATCCCTCCAACATTTAGATTTCTACCTTTCTTGTACCAATTCATGTAGGAGCCCAATTTACGACCTCTCCTATAAGAAAACAAACATTCCTGTGGCAGAATATCAACAAGCTTTGGGTTAGTCATCAAAATGTTCCAATTATTATTGATCACTCTTTTGATAACATTAATATTTCTTCCAAAGGTTGTAATAAATCTAACTGGTGTAACCACAGAGATATGTTTATCCCTATATTGCAATAAGTTCTCACGATTGAACTGTTGAACCCACTTGGAGGCTGAAACTACATCACCATATTTATATCCCCTAGCAAGAAATCTCTTCCTAAGATCCTGCTGAAAAAATTCATAATTGTCCCTATTGGAGCATATTCTTTTAATTCTTAAAAATTGGGACTTGGGGATGTTTTTAAAAATATGTTTAGGATGCAAACTACTGGCATCCAATAGCATATTATATTGTGGATATTTTCTAAAAATTTTTGAGTCTAAAGTGTGGTCACTGTTTCTGTTCACGCAGACATCCAAGTATTGAATTTGATGGTATTGTACATTAAGAGTAAATTCAATCCCCCAAACATTGTCATTAAGATACTGAACAAATTCTAACAAATATTCCTGATCACATCTCCAAATGAACCAACAGTCATCTAGGTACCTTTGCCATATATCCAGTTCCTCTATATATATATATATATTATGAGTTTTATCATAAATTAGATATTCTTCTAAATATCCCATAAAGAGGTCGGCATATATAGGGGCAAAAGAAGCCCCCATGGCTGTACCTTTAACCTGCAGATAGCATTGTTGGTGAAAATAAAACACATTTTTAGTTAATACATGCTCCACCATACAAATAATTAAGGTATTCAAACCAGGTGGATAAAGATTACTTCTTTGCAACCAATATTCTACTGCCTGCATCCCAGCCCATTGCGGGATGTTAATATATAATGCCTTAACGTCAGGTGTACACATCAACCAACTGGGCTCCAATTGGGAATCCGAGATAATTTGTAAAAACTCTGTAGTATCTTTTAGCCTAGATCTAACTAATGTTAATAGTGGCTTGAGATGTAAAGTCAAAAATTCTGAAAGTGGTTCTGTTAGTGATCCTCGACCTGAAACTATAGGTCTACCTGGAGGCTTCAGTAAATCTTTGTGAATTTTTGGCAATAGGTAAAAAATTTGTTTACTTGGATGAGCCACTGTTAGTTGTATCTTAGTGTTCTTATCAATAATCCCTACCTCAACCGCTTCTCCCTAAAAATCATCAGTTTGTTGCTTAAACATATCAGTAGGATCTAGAGGCATCAACATGTAATGTTGTTTGTTATTAAGTTGAGTATATGCCTCAGCCATATACTGTTCTGAGTCCATTACAACCACAGCACCACCTTTATCCGCTGAAGTAATGACAATATTTGGGTTAGTCTTTAAACTCTGAATAGCCTGGATTTCAAGATCAGATAAATTATTATTTAACATAGATGTCTCTTCCTGTTTAAAGTGTAAATCCTTAATCACCTTTTCCTGAAAAATTGCCACATATTTATCCATCGGTGGCTGAAAAGTAGATTTATGGAATCGAAAACCAGTAGATCTTTGTGAGTTATCTGTATTCCCAAAGAACAATTTCAAATTGAGTAATCTACAAAAAGTCAAAACATCCTGTACAAAACTATATTCGTTAACAAAAAAAACAGGAACAAAAGATAGCCCTTTATTAAGTATTTTTAATTGTGTGTCATCTAAAGACATAGCAGAGATATTATGAACATTTGAATATTCTTCTATTTCTGTGTTAGAACATCCAATAACATTTCCAGATTCTTTACCGTATCTATGTTTGTGTTTTCTACCCCCCCCTGTGTCTCCTAATCCTAAAGGGCAATCCATGTTTTTTGTCCTCTTGTATGCTGGGGACTCCTGACTGGAAACACATTCATGTTCGGTGGTTGAAGATTCTTCTCCTGAGGTACTACTGAAATCAGTCTTAGATCTTTTTAATATAGATCTGGGTCTCTTTTTCCTGAATTTTGTGGGTAGGGATTCCCCTTCTCTAAATCTGACATATTTTTTGATACCAAAGGGCTTCCCTTCCGCATAATCTGTGACACCCCTTTGAAATTTGTGTATCTTTCTGTCCTTACATACCTAACACACTAGTAATAGGCGACTCTATAGTCAGGCACGCTGACGTCCCACTCACTAGGCTGGACAAGGAGAAGGTTACTGTTAGCTGCCTGTCGGGAGCCAGAATCCGCCACATAACACAAGCACTCAGGTCACTTGAGAACAAGTACAACTATGACTCTGTCTTTGTTCATGTTGGTGTGAATGACCTGAGATGTACCTCCCTGGACTACATGAAAAGAGACATGGAAGAGCTCTCTGATCATGTAACTCAGGCGAGTATGACCCTGACCCTGAGTAGCATCCTGCCCTCACCAAGAATGATACCGCAGTATAAAGAAAAAATGATCAATTTCAACAATTGGCTAAGCTTCTGGTGTCATTCAAAGGGGATCCAGTGTCTGTCAGCCTGGGGCGACATGCTCGACAAGCTTTGTTGCTTCACAAGAGACGGCTTGCTCCTGTCACCCCTAGGCTTTTGAATACTGGCCAAGGCTCTTGCTGCCCCATAGTGTCTTTTTTAGGCAAGGCTCAAAAGTCAAACCCACCTCCATAAACACCACAAATAAAAAAATGATGGTTATGCTACTCAATGCCAGGAGTTTAAAATCTCAAAATGCACACGCTCAAAGCACTTCTCAGTATGGAGAACGTCGATATCTGTGCAGTAACTGAAACCTGGTTCAAGGCTCCACAGAGCACCACAGCACTACTGGGCTACAACTCATACCACGCATTTCAGCCACAGAACATACACCGAAACACAAAAGGAGGGGGTGTATCCATATTCATCAAGGATACCTCCACCTCCAGGTTAGTGGCGCAGCATGATACCTCTGAGATCATCCATGTACAACTAACATTGGGCAAATCTGCAATGCAAATTGTGGCCTGTACAGATCACCCTCCATGACCCAGGACCACCAGTCCGCCTTTCTGGAGACACTGGAAAAAATGAAGGTCCTACCGAACACCCTGATATTGGGCAATTTCAATTACCCTACCATTAACTAGGAAAACTACTCAAGTACAAACTCCCAGGTCCAGCACTTCCTGGAATTTATCAACTCAAATGCCCTGGATCAGCTGGTAAACTCCCCTACCAGAGGTGAAAACATATTGGACCTGGTCATCACCAACATGGGCGACAGGTGTTCCGCACCAGACGTCAACCCATCACTGGTTAGATCAGACCATAAACTAATCACTCTGGATGTCCACACCACACCACCACCCCCAACCAAGGAAACCACAGTGAAAAACTTTTCTATAGCAAACTTCACCTTACTTAAGATAGAGGTGGTAAGTTTCACAGCCCCCACGCTAAAGGATAACAGTGTCCAAGATGCAGAATCCTTTATAATTGCACTCTATGAGCACCTACAAGGATGCATGGATCATGCCATCCCTATCAAAACCAAGACTCACTCCCCTAAGAGAAGGAAACCAGTCTGGTGGACCCCTGCAATAAACAGGCTATACAACAGAAGGAGGAAACTAGTTCAGAAAAAAAGCAAATCCCAAGAAGGAAAGACATCCCTGATCAGTATCAGTAAGAAACTAACGTCCCTCATAAATATCATCCAAGGCTAACTTCGAAAGAAAAATAGTCAAGGATTCGAAAGATAACCACAAAGCCTTCTTTAGCTATGTCAAGAATCTAAGTGGCAACTCATAGATATGCTCTGAGCTAGTGCAAAATAGCACAAAATATACTGAACCTACTGATATTGCCAACATCCTGGCAAACAGATTCAGTGTAAACTTCACCCCCCCCTCACCCCCAAAAGGGCCCACACCAATACCAGAAAAGTGTAGTGTCCCAGAAATCACAGATGCACAGGTGAAAACAGCCCTTTCAAAAGCCAAAAGCACAGCATCAATGGGGCCAGATGGTGTCCCAGGCTGCGTCTTGCACGAACTACAGAACAAACTAACCCCCCACCTAAACAAACTGTTCAACATCAGCCTCTCCACAGGCTACATACCCATAGAATGGCACACAGCAATGGTTATTCTGCTCTACAAAGAAGGGTCCACAACTGACCCTGGTAACTATCGCCCCATAAGCCTGACTAGCCTGGTCTGCAAGGCTATGGAGCGCATCATCATGGAACTTATTAACAAAGACATTGGGAACCTCCAAACACTTGACCCGACCCAGTTCGGCTTTGTTAAGGGCAGATCATGCCTACTAAACCTGGCTGACTTCTTCGAGACAGTCATCAAGGCCATAGATGAATGGAAGGTGGTTCACACAGCCTACCTTGACCTCGCCAAGGCTTTTGACACCATTCCCCACTCAGGAATTATAGAAAAACTCACCAGTCTGAACATAAACCCCTATGTCACGAGATGGGTTGCCACCTGGCTTACAAACAGAACTCACACGGTAAGAATAGCGGGCTCCAGGTCCAACTCTAAACCAGTCACAAGTGGTGTCCCACAAGGCTCGGTCCTGGAACCCCTACTGTTCGGCATATACTTTGCAGAAGTACAAACACAGGAAGACTATGGCTAACCAAGTTCGCCAATGACTGCAAACTGGGAGCCATAATTGACTCTCCGGCTGACACGGACATTCTCCAAAAGGGCCTTACTGAGACGGACACTTGGTGTCAAAGTCATGGTCTCAAGCTAAATGCCAAAAAATGCATAGTCATCCCGTTTGGGAAAAACAAACATCCATGAATTACCACATAGGTGGCAGCCCCCTTAATACAGAAGAGGTAATAAGAGATCTGGGGACCCAGGTAGATAGTAATCTCTCCTTTGACAATCATATTGCCAAAGTAGTTAGGAAATCCTTCTATGTAGCCCATCTAATTACTAAAGGGTTCGCATCTAGAAATAAAGAGGTTATAGTGCCCCTCTACTCGTCACTCATTAGACCCATCATAGAGTACAATGCCCCATTTGGGATGTACCTCAAAAGACACTTCCAACAGCTGGAAAGACCACAAAAGTACCTCACCAAGAGGATTACTGACCTCAAACATATGTCCTATGCAGCCTGACTGGAAAAACTCCAGCTGTACTCAGTGGCATATCGCTTACTCAGAGGTGATCTCTGCCTGACTTACAAAGCCATGTCCAACTCAGAATTGATGGACATGCTCCACCTAAAGAAATCCAAGTCACTGCCAGCCACTCAGTCTAGTGAGCTAAACCTCGCCACAACAATAAATAGAACATGCTGGAGGGATAGATTCCTGTCACAGAGACTGCCCATGCTTTGGAACAAAATTCCTAACTACATTACGCAGAGCCCCTCACTAACACTCTTCAAGAGAAACCTTGATGAGTGGATGGGTAACAGAAAATACACCCCTGGGATCACTTCATTGGCTCTTCTTGACAGAGGCTCAGTTAATTAATCAATGGTGTGGCGAAAGCTGACACACTACAGCTAGGCTTATAAATGTCCTCGGGCAGATAGCCTAGTACCTACCTATGAACCTATGAACCTAAACACTAGTAATTTTATGAAAGCTTGTTTCTGGCAAAGCAAGATAATTTAAGCAATAACTATTCAGTTTTCTGATGTCACCAAACTGGACAGGTGTTGCATTCAATCTACCCAAATGTACATGGAAACAGTAACAGAGCTATGTAGTACTAACTAAAGTTTATTTTTTACTTAAAAGTGAGTCTATTTGCTGCTTCATAGTGACTAGTGACTTAAATGCAAAATTATCCAGTCAGATCATAAATACTGAAGGTGTGCATCTCAGTGTCTGAATAAAATGTTTCTCTGACAACAATAGAGAATCTCAGTGTCTTGGATGCCATCAGACATCCAACAAGATACGTGCAGCCCTTGGTCACCTAAAATCTTGAAGGAATAACATGAGGTAATAAACACATTTGGAATAGGAAAATGAGAATGTCGGTAAGATAACTGCTAACTGTATTTTAGAAAGTAGCATAAAAGTACAAGTATGCAACTAATATCTCTTTTTTCTTACAAGACACCACTGGTGATGTAGGCACTGAAATTCTGTAATCGACTTAGTTTCCTTGCATTTCTGTCTTCACCCTCTGAGTAAGATATTTTATAAATCTGAAGGCACCAGAAAACAAAAAACAGAACACCACATATTTGAACTAACAAACTAACTAGCTGGAGTTTCATGAAGCAAGAATTTATACTTTCCCAAATATCACTGTCCATTAGATGCATGTGTGCATTTCACAACATTAATGTGGGCAAAATATGGAATTCTAATCTTGTCAAGCAATGTAAAACTTAAAAGTTTTATCTACACAAAGCAACAGTAACTGATTTAATGCCGATGTAGGAGTACTAAAGGCAGGAGAACCAGAGGATATCTAGTTTCTAGGATTCTCAGGCATAAGGTTGGAAAAATACACAAATAGTTGCATGATACATTTAAAACTTTCAAAAACAAAATAGGATACAAGCAGAAAATTATTAGCTTAACCATTTGCCTTCTGGCTATAGTTGCAGAAATGGTGATGACAAAATAAAACCAAAATGGACTCCAACATCGTTTTCCTTATTTATATTCTCCAACTTAATTGCAGTGAAACAAGATGTGTAAAAATGGCCAGTAATGGGAAGTGGTTTAAACTTTTCTTTCTTAAGAATATATTTAAAGAGCTGTGATGTTAGAACTACAGAGATACATATGGGTTCAACACCATTTCAGAGTGGTGCAGAGATGTTAGAAAAGATACTAAAATATTTTGAAATTTAAACGAGGAATGCAAACATTCCCACAATGCATATCTTAGCAAGAATGGTATATTTCTACAAAGGGAAATGTATACCTCTAAAAAAAATTAAAAAAAAAAGGCAAATGGTTGTTTGAGAGCCTATAAAGACAGAAAGATAAAGATGATGGTCATTAGACATCCCTCACAATGAATGCCTGCAACATCCCGCTCACCAGTCTACAGGACATCAAAGGCAGATGGAAGGAGTACTTCCAGCAGCCTTTGAATGAAGAAAACCCTAAATAAGCCTCAGATACACCCGACAATGAAAGAAAAAGGGGAGCACATCCTACAGGAAGTAAGAACAGCACTAAGGAAAATGACATCAGGGAAAGCAGATGGCTCAAATGAGGCCAAGACAGGTATCATCAAGATGTTTGGAGAAATGGCTTCAGAGGCATATTGCAGTATGGAGAGAATGGCACATCCCACATGACTGGACAATAAGCATTCTAGTGCCAGTGTACACATATAAAGGGAACATTCACAGCTGTGGGCAAAATAGAAATGTCAAACTTCTGCCACACTGCAGGAAAGTTCTGGAGAGGGTGATTGATAAGTGAAAATTCAGAGTAGTAGAAAGTTAGGATGAAAGACAAGCAGTCCAGAATCATATCAGGATGCAGCAAAACTGACCTGATGTGTATAGTGAGACAGTTGAGAAGAAGCTAGAGATGAGGAAAGAGTCCAAATGAACATTCCTAGGCTTGGAGAAAGCATATAACAAGGTCCCAAGAAAACTGATTTGGGCAGTCCAGTGATGGTTTGAAGTTCCAGAAACATTGGTAGAATTAGTGCAGGCTATGTACAAGAACCCGATGACACAAGTATAAATAGCAGTCATATTCACAGATGGGTTCCCAGTGAGAGTAAGGATTCATCTGGATCCGGCTCTGAACCCACAGCTATTCATACTGGTGATGAACTACATTAGCAAGCAAGTCAGAAGGGACAGATCAATAAAGCTTCTGTATGAAGACAATGCGGCATTAGGGGCCCGGCTCTGAACAAGAACATTAGCAAATTATAGGGGAATGGAATACAAATCTAAAGGCATACATGATAAAACTGAGTACAGATAGGATAGTTGTAATGGCAGCAAATGAGATAAATCAGAAGAAGGTGAAACTTGAGGTAGAAGGGAAAGAGTAGAACGAGGTAACAGAACGAGGTAACAGCTTCAAGTATCTCAGAGGGGTGGTTGAGGAGAAGGAAAGTTTAAATGAGAATGTCAAACCTACATTCAAAGGGACTGCAGCCAATTGCGACACAGTGTTAGGGGTCATTTATGACTGAAGAATGCTGAGAAAGTAAGGTGCACAAAACAGTAGTGCAACCAACGCTACTGTATGGTACAGAAACATGGTCAGTAAAGGCAGAGTAGTTGAGGAAGCTAGAGGTGATGGAAATGGTGTGCCTGATATGGATGGTAAAATGTATAGTATAGGACAGATGAAGAAATGAGAACATCAGTGCAGAAGCTGAAGTAGATCCAGTTACAGAAAAGGTCAAAGAGAACAGATTAAGGTGGGTCACACACATGTGCAGGAAAGCATAAGACAATCTCCTAAGAAAAATATAACCATTTTCATCCAGGCAACTAAATGTAGTAAACCTAAGACAGTTCTGGTGATATAAAGGGCTGAAGCCCTGATGATAGACTAGGTGATTCGAGTTTCAGGAGCAGTTCAGGCATTCAGTGGAGTTGATGGGTGAAAATGGTATTGCATTTTGGGAGGGAGAGTGGGCTGGAGCCAAGAGCACATTACCAAAATTCCTGAAAGTAGTAAAGACAATGCAAATGTCTGTGGTAGGAGTTAGTCTTACATATCCACTGCCTGGTTGTAGCCTTCAATACAGGTGTTAGGTGGAAGTATGTCCTCACATGGGGAAGGCACTGTGGGCCTCCACAGATGTGGATTGCATGTCTCAGAGCCACCCAGAGGTATTGTTAGGTCATTCAAAATGCTTTCATGTTTGGGAGAATGGTGAGGGCATAAAATGCCTTCATGGTTGCTTGAATGATGGCACCCATCTGGGCAGCTCTTGCCATGATCTTGGGTGAAATTCCTGGGGATAGGAATGAATATGTCTTGTCTAATTCAGTGGAAGCTTGGTGGTTGGCAGGCATGGGGGCAAAAGTCAGATAGGAAAAGAAAGACTAGTAGTAAACCTAAATAAAATAGGGTACTTTTGAAATAATCTTAGTCATAGCTTGGCTAGTTTTCCAAATAGAGACACAACTAGGGCATGACAAAATGGTATTCATGGAAAGTACTTACCCAGAGCTGCACAGCAGACCCACAACAAGACCATCAAGCTGTAATGATTCGCTTTGTGGACAAAACCTCAACACTTCAAGTGATCTAAGCTTTGTAAATGTTCTTAGTGAGAAACATTCATGGAGTAAATCAAAGAACACAGAAATTATCATTTTCTAACATTGTTCTTCTATCTGCTTGTTAAGTTTTTATATATGACAGAAAATTTGATAAGCCTTCAGCTTTAGGCCTCTATGATAAATGTAAAGTGCCAGCTTGGTGCTTTGACCAATACCTGCCATGCCCTGATAAGCTCCTCACTATATACTCTGTACTCTTAAGCACAATTATCTCACCAACAGTAACTGGAACTTGATTTAATACTAATTTACACTCATACACACATAATTATTTCCATGAGGGGTTATAATATTTATTGTCACCACCCCTTCCTGCTTGTATGGTGCAATGCCACCACCAGCCACACCAATATGGCACTCCAAGGTCACAGCTACTGAGCACTCTTAAAATAATCCAACCACACCACATCAGTGTATGGAATCTCTGACAAATTGTATCAATTTAAAGGATAAATATCAACAGTTATATTTCACCAGAAGTTGTATAATTTCCAGTAAACACTCCAATAACCAGACAGCCACAAACTTCTATAGATGAATAATAAAGTACTTTTCTTAAAATGTATGCAAAACACATTTATTATTAAATATTCAGAAAACATGCAAACCCTATATAAGGAAGTTGAAATGTAAATCTGTTGAGCAGACAGCTTCAATATGATTTAGGCTGTTGTGCCTGCACCCGACTTTAGCTAAAACACGACCAAAGCTGTCCCACTCTAACTCTGCTTGTAGATTTATTCAGTCATTTCAGTGTTTCAGTCTTAGTTATTGGTTCAGATCTCTAGTAGAGATGATGTAGGAGCCCATCTGTAATCTGTCTTTCTGTACGTCTATATTCCTTAAACAACTGACTAACTCATTTTTAATAGAAACGGACAGGCAAATTATAAAAGGCGTGAGCACACTGCATCCCTAGTAAGCACTCTTTCTTGTACTCCTTCTCTTTATCCATGCAGAAGATTCTTTGGCTTTCTGTTTTTCCCTGCTGTCTAAAGTATAAGTAAGGTAGCTTGGTGAAGATTACTAATGCCAGATATTCATCTAGTATTGTTTCTTTTGAAAAGCTTCTCTTTTACTGCTGGGATTGGCTGCTCCTTTTTGTTCACTTCCTATTAGGTCAATATTCCTATCTGTGTCATATGGTTTGCCTAGAAAATTCTAATCATTTCAAGGTAATATTGCTTCTCTGGCAGAAAGCAATTTCATTTGCAGAATTTTTGCTATATAACAACTGTGAAACCATTCTTAACTGTATAAATGTTCTCAGTACTCTTTTATTTAGTATACTCTTTAGATAAGTTTTTAATGAGTTCTCATATTTTAGACTAAATATTTATAATTAGTGTAAGATATTTTGCATATCTATGTGTTATAATAACTATGGAGCATATTTTATATAGGTATATAGGTGAATTTGTTTATTATATATCTTTGCATCGCTAGCTGGACAATCCAATAGCACATGGTTGAGCAAATCATGCACTTATAACCTCACCTAGCTGAATGTGGCAGTCAGTTGATGATGATTGTATTCACCTGTGTTTCTCCAAAATCTAAACTAGGGGCAGTATGTTGTGAAAATGGTTGGGTGTACAAGGAATGAGACAGTTCCACTGTGGAAGCCATTTTCATACATGAAAACATAGTCAGCAACTAGACACAGAGCCATGTAAAGAAATGTGCCAGTTAGTGAACTGTGTGCTGCACAACACTGGCATTCAGCAAGCATGTGTTATAATCAACCACTGTATTACCATATTGCTATCTCTGATGCACAATAAATAGGATCTGCAACAGTGGTGTGGACAGCCTTCCCCCATATAAAAGATATTGGGCATAAAGCCCTCACACCCCTCCCCCATATGTTGCGCATTATTTTATTTTTACATCTGAAAGGTTACCTTTAATATAGCATATCATGTGATAATTTATATTCGCTGGATTACAGTGCAGACACACATTCCTGATTTGCCATATTCCACACATAGTGTGGTAACATTCAGTTCCGTTATATTTGCTGTCAGGTCAGAAAATGGTGGTAAGGTATATTTTGATTTTTTTTTTTTTTAATAAAATGAAGATTCTACTATGAGCAGACAAAAAAACAATAAATGATTATGTTTATAGCTCAAACCAATCATCAAAGTTAACAGTGTTTGGCTGTCTGACCTAAAAGCGTAAGTCTGATTTTTTTTGTTGGGGGGGGTCCTACTACAGCTGTCTGCCATAATCTGTGTTTCAGTACCCCTCCTCAACCATCTGATCTGCCTTCCCTTACACCTGTCTGACTTGGTCCTTTGTCCAAGGCCCCAAGAGGGGAATTCTTTGATGTAAGCAGTCAGGGAAAGTGTATGGAGAGGGGATCATGGTACTCTAGTTTAGTGCCATCTTTACAGCTATTGGGGGCTTTTGTGATATCCCCTACTCATTGCCCTGCCCTCATTTCCCAGTGTGCTTTACATATGCTCTTACCTCTGGAATAGCATCATTAATGTCCAGCAAGTACTACTAGCCCTTGGCAGAAACCTTACCTTCCCCCATGATAAATGAGCTGGGAAAGATGCCATTTTATCCTAGATCCCCAGGCTGTCTTTTCCACGATCAGGTTTGCTAACTGAACCCAAGCTGCCTGTATCAAAGTCAGGGCTCATCCCTTTATGCCATGGAAATGGCACCACAAGTCGTTTTGTGTTCCCATTTTTAATATGGATTTTTCATACCAATTAAATAAGAATAAAATGCAGGGAATTGTATAAGCCAGCTGCATTGTCATAGAATTATAAAGTCCTTACTAAGTGACCTGTGGTCAGTTAACAGCTCGGACATGTGTGGAGCTGGCATGGATGAAGAAAGGAATAACGAGGCTTTGCCCGCTCAGCTCTCTTGGAGTGGAGGAAGAGGGTGACACACAGGTGTTGGCATGCCACTTTTTTGCTGTCCTACGACTCTAAGATTCAACATAACAATATGGTTAGGCATGCACATGAGTTTGAGTAAGATCACTGTTGGAAGGGAGGGAAAATAAATTATTTGGATCCATGCCTAATAGCAGTAAATGGCCTTTATAAAGATACAAGCTGATATAGGAGGTAGGGCCTCCACCACCACTACCAAGAACAGCCAACCCATATGTGGGCATCATTTGCTAGCTTTTGGGCTTTTTGCTCCCTCCAACAGAAATTGACACTCACTAACTATATAAGGCAGGGCTGGTGACCATGGCTGAATGAGTTATTCTGGTGGAGCCTGCTAAATAAGCCATGGCACAGGTAGGATCTGGAGATTATGAGAACCACAATGACTTATTAGCTAAGACATAATAAGACCAATGTGGAACCTATAATAACAAGGATATGGCTTTTACAGGATTGTATATGCACATACCCATTAAGGGCTCACCATCAGACCTTTCATGGCATTAAATACTCACATGAAGTGTATAAAATCCAATAAGGGAACACAAATTATTTCTTTCCATATAATGCAGATTATGCTGGAGACATTGAATGTACATTGGAATGGACGGATGTTACCTAAACTAATCGGACTGAATATGGCATCATGCTTCCCACTGTGAGTAATTTGTGTTTAAATGCCAATATACTGCATAACAAGTGAAGTCCATGCTTACCCTTGCTGATATTCAGGGAGCAGTGCTGCTTGCTTCTGTCAAGACTACTTTTACACTAGAAGTTGTGAAACTGATATTATGAGAAAAGCTGACTAAATCATACCTGAAATGCCCTTGAAAAGTTAGTGCATACAGCTAAAAATCTAGACATCTAATAAGCATAAAATTTGAATACCAAACAGCACATAACACTTCCTGCTTCCATCAAGAATGTAGGATACTACTCAGAAACACATGTTTAAAAGAACAGAGGGTGACAAAAATGATGGAAAAATATAAGCATATTATCAAAGAGATGGTGTAAGATCTGTAGACTTTAATGATCTACATTGCAAAATACTACCACATAAGGTTATTTTTTTCTTCAGGAAAAAGTGGGTTGTACGACGCATGCCCCATTTCATTAAATCATTGTTGCCACTAATATGTTGGTCATGTAGTGTGGTTTTCTGTGTACTAGACAGTTTCAAATATCACATGTGATTAGGGGGATGCAGAAAACTATGTGAAGGGATAAATCAAGCCTGAAAATAAGGACACACCTCCAAAAATATGAACATCCTAAATCAAGCTTGAAAATAGGAATGTTCTCCTGAAACAGGGACAACTGAGAAATCTAGATTGTATGTACTGATATTTTTCAGTGCAAGATTGTGGTACACTAGGGATCACGGGATTTACCCTTTCCCCACTGTATTGTGATCTCAGAGTTGGTATATATAATTAGCAGGGGTGGGGTGTAGAGTGATAGCTCCCCCTGCAAAAAAAATATTTAAACTTTGTTTGTTTGTTTTAATTGGCTGTTGATTGACAAGTTGTGTTCAATCACTTGCTATTTGATAATGTAATGTTGCAATATATGTTCATATACCTGCCTGTACCATTGATGTATAGGGATTAAGCCCTAACTATAGCTAAGGTGACCTCAGTTAGACCAGTCGCTCAAGCATTTGATGGTACAGGAGGGACAATAGGGTGTGCCCATCCTAGGGAGGGGGGGCTCTGCATGGCTTGCTCTACTACTCTAGTGACAGGGCCTTTGTTGAAGAGCAGAAGTCCATCATGATGCTGAGAAGATCTGAGCATGGCTACCTAAGCGGATGATGGTAGCCCCCGTTGGCTTATGTAGGGAACATGCATACATGGACAAGGGGAAATAGACAGTGCTTGCAGTGATATAAGTGCTCATAAAACGCACACCATCAAAGTGTACATTATAGGGCATAAGAATGAGAAAGACTCGTTGCCAGGAATTCAGCAAGAACACAAAGCACTTTTATGGCCACCTAGATGATGCAATGAAGGTAATGTCTGATCAATGGGAGGCTTGAGGGTCAGCAGGTACTGGAGAAAAATAATACAAAAAATAGAAATAACTATACTTCCTTTGTTTGGATATAACACACAACACCAGAGCTACTACTATATTTTACTCTTGGTATGTATTTATTCTATTTAAATTTAGTCAAATTAATTTTTGATGTTTCTGGTTTTTTTTTTTTTTTTTTTTTGATTATCAGAAAGGGTAAGACTTTATATTAAGGCCCCAATAAGCCTTAACTGCCTACTGTGTGACTCTAAAAATATTTCTCAGTTTTGGGAATTTCCAGTAAAAATACAAACAAATCACAGAGAGCTAAAATAGCTTATGCACATTGTCTTTGGAAAATTATGCACCAGCAAAATGGATATCAAAGTTAACTATGAAGAAATTTCCACATTTTTGTCTGTATTAGTAATAACCAGTATAGTGGAATTTTACAGTACTGGAATTATGTTACTACTGGATAAATTTGAAAGACAATTCTTACTGGCTGGCTCTCCTGGACATGTGGCAAAGTCCACCTGCTACAAATAGGATCCCAGCAGGGCAGCACTGTGCAGTGTAGAGGGTAGTAATGTAGTGACTGCATCTCCTTCCTTTTCCCTGCAGGGACTTCTGGGTGCTGCATGTTGTTTCCCTGTCTGTATGGGTTTTTACTCACTATCATGTCATTAAAACTTTCTAGCCTAATTCTACATTAAATTATCCACATATGCTGCTTTTATCCTTATTCTTATAGTTTGGGTAGTGGCTGAAAGGGTCTGCAGTGGACACATGTAATTGCCCACTAAACAAAATAAATAAATTAAAACTAGGTTGTCAGTATTTAGCCTGTCAAGTCTGATTTCTAATAGTTATGCAGCTTGTCAGCCATTTGGTCTATTCTTCTTGTGCATTATGTATTTATTTATTTTATCTTTGTGGTTTCGTGTAATATCTGGAACACTAACATACCCCAATAATAAATTAATCAATTCATCGCCTTTCTGCAAGGAAAGCTATAAACAGATCTCCATCTTCTTTACTGAGCGTCCTATAGCAATGCACGTCTGCTGCTTTCTTTGCCAGAGGGCTTGCTTCCTCTACTTTTATTTATTTATTTATTTTTAATGTAGAGATTCCCCCTGTTGCATTTCTTATTGTTTCCATTAGAGGGCGTACTTGCAGTAGAAATCACAAATCCCTAAGACACTCACCTGATGAAAGCAAGCCTGCCAAATTCATTCCTTCCTCCTTCCCCTGGCTTGACATATGGCACCTGAGCTGCTGCTGTGGCTAGATTCACCAGCAGCACAGAGGAATACCCTATCAGAGTGCTCCTTGCACAAGAGCTTGCCCCACTTTTGTGTTTGTTCTAAAAGTTGCTACATCATAACATTATTGAGCCTTGTGCCAAATAATGTCTAACATGATAGTTTTTACATAATTATATACTTGATGAATATCACATGAGGTTAACAAAATTGCTTGGTAAGAAACTTATCTTTAATATAGTGAGGTCTGAATTCTAAGAAACTTGACATTTCATGCACAAACTGAAATGGGATACTTACTAACAAAAATTCAAACAGTGCAACTGCACAAAACAAATGCACATAAATGTTATTTTTTTTTTACAGAAAGCAAATAAATAAATGCATCCATCTTTATCAGCACAGCTGAAATATAGGCCTAAAAACCGTTTAGCAGGAAGTCACTAAAATGTTAATGAATGTTAATTAAAAAATATTGCTGCTCGAATAGTAACCATTTTCTGTACAAATTACTTGCCTTCTTTTCTGTTGAGTTGTAAATACAACGCTAGGTTCATGGTTTGTGCTGAATTTGATGCTTGTGTGTTTAAAATCACCTTTGTGGTGGGTTCCTAGTTGAAAAGAAAACTACTCTAGGGAAAAAACAAGTTCTTAACTGTCCAGAGACTTCTTGTTGGTCCAGTGGCAGTGTCAACTGCACAAAATGTACAGGTCAAGAGTTTAATCCCCAGACAAGGGTCGAAGTTTTCCTTTCCTTTACTATTTTGTTGTTACTACAATACTAGGTTTATGGTTTGTGCTGCATTGGATTCTTGTTTCTATAAACTTCAGAAAATGGACAGGAGTTGTTTAAATCTCGCAAAAATGCTGAAATTGTGAATTATTACAAACTATTCATTGCATCACGCCAGGGAGTTAAGGATACTGCACTCAATGAATACAGAACTACTCATGTACGAAACACTGTCTATTCTATCCTATTATAGTTATTGCTGAAGGGTCCCATGGGTGAGTTTTGGTGTCAGCCTGTTTATCACATCAGTGAGTAAATTTCTTTCAGCTTTTCTAGTATCAGCTCCCTGCTCTGCAAAGATGGTCTAACTGGTTCTCAGCATGACACTGTAGAATCATTGCAGTTCTTTGTATTGGTCTTATGACAAAGTTTTATTGATGGTACTGACAGAAAGATCTGAAGGTCATTTAGTTACCCCCTCACTGGGAAGGCATAGCAAGTTCTGGCGTCTGTATGCACACACATCTGCCAGCAGGAGAGAGGTCCAGGCCAGAAAATTAAAACTGTTCATGGCTGACTAGGTGAAAGCAAGTCCATGTAGTTCTCAGGTGGAGTGTATGTGTGCAGGAGCACACACACAGATTCTGGAGATAGTATATGATGCCTCTGTGGTGACACAGGTGCTCATATTAGCCATAGGGGCAGGGTTAAGACCACTATGAAAATCTCAGTAGTTGCATGCACCATGGCTTTCTTTACAAAAGGGTGAAGGAAGACCTATTCATGATGGGGCTTGATAATAGGTAGGCAGTGGGAGGGGGGTTTAAACACTGCACTACACTTCTGTCTCCACATGTTTTTTGTAGTTCTTTTCAATATGTTATAGAATCAGCTAGTAGTAAGTGCAGAAGGTAAAACTATTTCCATGTACTACAACAAATTATAAAATGGTCTCTGATTCATCTGTAAATGGATGCCAACAGTCACCTTTGGAGCTCCCTTCACTTTGGACTCCATGTGAATTTCTGACATCCTTTTCTGTAAATATATAACTTAATAACTTAGCCATCATATACTGTATTATAATCCTCTATGAGTCCAATACACAAATGCCAAGAAAATGGGGGGGGGCACTTTCAGAGCAAAGCCAGGCTCCAGAGCTGAATTTTAGGCATTCATGCCCATAACACATAATAAAACGTATGATCGGAGAGACCTCCTAATTCTTTATAGTGTATGGAGCTTTATCTGTTGCATGTGCTATCTCTTACAACAAAAAAAGGTGTAGGGAAGACTGGGAGTGTGAAGAACTTTGCAGATTTGAAATAAGTAACTCACTTAGCGCTGCTGCAAAGATATAGCAGGCAGATGCAAAGTGCCTCCTCTAAGGAACTAAGGGCTTTAAAAGTTCTTAGGCATTTTGTTCTGCCACACTTTTTATTTTAAAGTGGGAGAGACAAGTATCTAATAGCTTTCAAGCTGTTTTAGCTTCTGTAGCTGTACTGTGGTTGCCAGTACTGGAAGCGATTGATGTTCCGGAGCTTATCAGCCCTTCAAGGTGCCTTTCAGATGTCAGAAAAGTGATTGTGTGACATCTTTACATTCACTGCTGCAGTATTCTTAACAGATGGAATTCCCTGTTGTGGAAGCCAGAACACCTGGGCAGTCTACCAAAGACCACTTGTTGCTTTTAAAAGGAACGCAGAATGTCACCCAAATGCTCCTTGTGTAGCATAGGACATAAAAGTGATGTTCAGGCCTACCATAATCAGAACTTCTTTGCTGCCAGTCTGAACATATATTTTTTTCCATTGGTCTGTTTACCTGCATCCGTTTTCTGCCAGTTGAGCACATTTTTATTCTCTAGTGACTACCTATGCCTGTTTGCTGACTTCTATTGCAGTTGCAGATAAGTTACCCATTAGGGAATTTGTTTTTTCGTACTTTTTTTGTGCTCCTTAGAGTTAATGTCATCCAGGAAGGGTAAATGCCAGTGCTGGAGACAGATTCTCCATAAAGACCACCCCAATGTGTCTTTCTTTTGTCTAGGAGCTTCTCATGGCCATACATCCTGTTCTATTTGTCAGGCATTCATGACTAAAATCCTTCCCAATAGGCTTTCTTCTCTTTCCTTGTATCTTGAGAACCAGCATCTTAAGCCTCTTGCTAAGGATACTATGGAAGGAATTTCCCACCCTGAGGGTCAACTTTTAGGGAAGAAGAAGGTGAAAAAGGTAAGGCTGGAACCTCCTGCTGTCCACCCAGTGCCAGGTGTTTCTTCTGAGGTTGTTACAAACCTGGAGGCTCACCCAGCTTTGTTGTCAGATTTCTTTGCCAGAATTGTGTTGGAGGCCAGTGAGAGTCCAGCTGGCAGCACATCTGAAGAGGCTTTGCAGGCATCCATCTCAGATGTTCAAGAGGAACAACGGATGATTTTTTCCTGAGGGGCCTAAGGGAGTTCCTCAGTTTCTGGTTGGGGAAGAAGTTCCTGCTATGGTTCTCAACTGCTGTCCTGGGTCTGAGCCTTCTCAGTTTTTTTTTTTTTTGAGGGGATGTTCCCTTAAAAGAAAGAAATAAAAAATGAAACATGTTTCCTCTGCTTCTAGGGATCATCAAAGTGAGTGGCAGGCCTTCACTCAGGGGCTATTTACTGCTTTAGTGTCCTTAAAGCCTCCTCAAGGGGTTTCAGTTCCTGCTCTTCCTTGGTCCCCTACTCCCCTTACAAGGCCTAGAAAACAGGATTCTTCTGAGGATGAGTTGGATTTGGATAATGAATTCCTGGCTTATTCTACTCAAATCCCCTCTCCTTTAGACTATGGGTCAGAGCAGGAGGAGGAATCTATCACTCCAGATGTTCCTTTTGAGAAAAATGTCCTTTGGAGGCACACTGTCTGGGATGATGGATTTTTTTAAGTGGGATTGTGCTCAGGTCTCTGATATCCATAAGAGGTACTATGAGTTGCTGCAGTTGGACTCCTGTAAACATGCGGATATTCCTCCTGTTTTGTCTGCTTTGCTGGATGCTTTTCCAATGTCTCTCCTGCACCTGATTCTCTGCCTCCTGCTCCCAAGAAGCCTGACAAGTTTTATAGTGTGCCTGAGGAATGTTCTTTCCTATATAAATGTCCATATGCTGACCCCTCTGTTCTGTCTGGAGCCTCTGATAAACAATCTCAGTTGCTTCCTTCACCCAAGTTATTGCCTTCTGACAAGGACAGCCAAACCATGGACAGGCTGGGTAAGAAGGTTTAAATTTCTGCTACCCTAGCTTTTAGCAATATTAATTATCAGACCTATATGTCTAGGTATGTGTTGGCTCTTCTTTCTCAGGCCTGTCAACTTATTTCTCATTTTCTATACTCTGAGGGTAAAACTTCTGCTCTTTCCTTGTTAGGAACTTCCTCTCAAGTCATTCATCATTCTATTAAATGTAGTTATAATGCAGCAGATGCCTCTTCTAGGGCTGCTGTTTTTGGTTCAGTAATGAGGAGGTATTCTAGGCTTAGGCATCAACCTTTACCTGATGATATTAAGGCTAAGTTGATGGATGCTCCTCTGAATTCTAAGCTTTTGTTTGGGGAAGCTGCTGCTGGTTTGTTTATTAGGTTCATAGGTAGGTACTAGGCTATCGGCCCAAGGGCCTATGTAAGCCTAGCCAACAAGGTTCCATGGCTTATGCCACCCAAGAAAGTTATTTTCCTGTGCCACTGATGAGCAGAGACACAGAAGTGATCCCCAGGGTGCATTTCCTATTTTGCATCCACTCGTCAAGATTTTTCTTGAAGAGTGTTCAGAATGAAGACCTTTGCTTGACATAGATGGGTAGCCTGTTCCACAGTATGGGAAGTCTCTGGGACATGAATCTATCCCTCCAGCATGTCCTGTTTATTGTGGTGATAAGGTTTAGGTCCCTAGAGTGTGTAACTCACAGGGATTGGGATTTCTTTAGGTGTAGCATGTCCAACAGCTCTGGGTTTGATATAGCTTTATATGTCAGGCAGAGATCACCTCGGAGTAGGCGATATACTACAGAGTAAAGCTGGAGTTTTTTGAGGCAGTCAGTGTAGGGCATTTGTTTGAGGCCAGTAATCCTCTTTGTGAGGTACTTCTGTGGCCTTTCCAGCTGCTGCAGATGTCTTGTGAGGTACATTCCAAATGGGGTGTTGTACTCTATAATGGGTCTAATGAGTGTCGAGTAGAGGGGAACAATGACCTCTTTTTTCCTGGATGAGAACCCTTTTATGATGAGGTGTGCCACATAGAAGCACTTCCTGACTACTCTGGTGATGTGACTATCAAAGGAGAGACTACTGTCCACCTGGGTCCCAAGGTCTCTTATCACACATTTGGTGTTAAGTAGATTGCTGCCTATGTGGTAGTTCATGGGTACAGAGCTTTTACCAAAGGGGATGACACTGCACTTTTTGGCATTGAGCTTGAGGCCATGGCTCTGACACAAGGCATCTGTCTCAGCGAGGCCCTTCTGTAGGATGTCCACATCATTTGGGGACTTGACTATGGCTCCTAGTTTGCAGTCACCTGCGAACTTCATTAGCCAGAGGCCTTCTGTGTTAGCCTGTATTTCAGAGAAGTAGATACCAAACAGGAGAGGTCCCAGGATGGAACCCTGTGGTACTCCACTTGTCACTGCTTTGAGGTCAGATTTGGAGTCTGCAACTTTTACAGTGTGGGTTCTGTCAGTGAGCCAGTTGGAAACCCATGTTGTGATGTAGGGATTTATACCTAGTTTAGTGAGTTTAGATATAATTCCAGAATGGGGGATGGTATCGAAAGCCTTGGCGAGGTCAAGATAGGCTGTGTGAACCACCTTACCCTCATCTACGGCTTTGGTGACTGCCTCAAAGAAGTCAATCAGGTTCAGGAGGCATGATCTGCCTTTCACAAACCAGAACTGGGTGGGATCCAGAGTTTGGAGGTTACCAATGTCTTTGTTTATGAGTTCCATGATGATACGTTCCATGGCCTTGCAGACTAAGCTCATCAGGCTAATAGGTCGATAGTTCCCGGGAACAGTAGTGGCTCCCCCTTTGTGGAGTGGGATAACTGTTGCTGTCTGCCATTCAGTGGTCACAAAGCCCGATGCAAGGATATTATTGAACATGGTGCTTAAGTGGGGAGCCAGTTCATTCTGAAATTCATGTAAAACGCAGCCTGGGATGTTGTCCGGTCCCATGGATGCTGTGTTTTTGGCTTTAGAGAGTGCAGCTTTTACCTGCCTAATTGTGATTACAGGGACTCTGCATTCTTCCTGCATAGATATGGGCCCTTTAGGGGGTGAGAGGGGGTAAAGTTAGCACTGAACCTATCTGCCAGGATGTTGGCAATATCAGTTGGTTCTGTAATTTTTGTGCCATTGTGCTGTAACTCACAGCAGATCTGGGTGTTGCCATTGAGATTCTTGACATAGCTATAGAATGCTTTGTGGTTGTCTTTAGAATTAGTGGTGATTTTGTTTTCATAGCTAGCTTTGGAGGATCTTGTAAGGGATCTCAGCTTCTTACTGAGGCTGACCAGAGAGCTCCTCCACTCATGGGATTTTACTCTCTTTTGCAACAGTTTCTTCCTTCTGTTGTACAGTTTGTTTATGGCAGGGACCACCAGATTGGCTTCCTTTTTTTTGGAGGATAGCATCTTGGTTCTGTTTGGGATAGCACGATCCATGCACTCATGTAAGTGCTTATAGAGTGCATTTGTGTAGGATTCAGCAGTCGTAACTTTATTGTCCATCTGCATGGGTGTCATGAAGTTCACCACTTCTGTCTTAAGAAGCATGAAGTTGGCTTTGGAGAAATTTTTTACCGTGGTTTCCTTAATGGGGGGTGGGGGTGGGATGTGGATATCAAGGGTGATTAGCTTATGGTCAGATCAGACCAACGAGGAGTTGACTTCAGGTGTGGAACACCGGTCACTCATGTTGGTAATGACTAGGTCTAGGATATTGTTGCCCCTGGTGGGGGTGTGGATAAGTTGATCCAGGGCATTGGAGTTTATGAATTCCAGAAAGCATTGAGCTAAGTTGTTGGTATATGAGTAGTTTTCCCAGTTAATGGTGGGGTAGTTGAAGTCGCCCATTATTAGGGTGTTTGGTTGAACCCTAATATTTTCCAGTACATCAAGAAAAGAGGAATGGGAATCCTGGGGCATGGTTGGGGATCTGTAGAAAGCTACAATTTGGATTGCAGTTTTGCCTAGAGTTAGTTGCACTTGGATAACCTCGGATGCATTATGCTGAGCAACTACCTGGAGGTGTGGATATCCTTAATGAATATGGACACACCTCCGCCTTTGGTGTTTCAGTCCAGGTTACATGGTCGAAAAGTGTGTTATGCGTTTTAGCCTGGTAGTGCAGGGGTGCTGTCTGGGGCCTTGAACCAGGTCTCAGTCACTGCACAGATATCGATGTTCTCCATTTTAAGGAGTGCCTTGAGTGAGTGCATTTTGAGATTTAGACTTCTAGCATTGAGCAGCAATATCCTCAGTTTTTAAGTCCCATTTGGATAAGGGTAAGGCTTTGCATAAGCTTAAACATGTGTTTGTTTCAGCTGTGCCTAAACTTCAGAGAAACTACCCTGCTAAGCCTCCCTTTGTTCGTAGGCAATCCCACCCTTCTACTAAAGGTAAGAAGATTGGCAAACAGGCTCCTTCTACTAAAGCTACTCAGTTTTCAGGGACTCTGAAGCCTTCCTTTCCAGACAAACCAGGTGCTGTATGACTATCCATCCCTTCCCAGCCACATTCCTCTTTCTCTTCATGTTTCTGTTTATCTTCCTGTTTGGCTTCAGATCACTCAGGATTCTTGGGTTCTGTCAATTATTCATCAGGGGTACTTCATGGTTTAGAAATCCCATCCTCCATTTATGGGCATTCCTCAGCCTCCTTGGGAACACCTTCCCTTTTTCCCAGAGGTTCTTCAAAATCTCTTGACTCAGGGTACCATTATTCAAGAGGTGCCTGTGTCCCAAATGGGAAAAGAGATCTACTCCAGACTGTTTCTAGTGCCCAGAAAAGAGGGTACTCGAATACCTATTCTGGGCCTCTCTCGTCTAAATACTTTTCTAAAACTGCCCTCCTTTTGGATATTGTCCCTTCAGATTCTGTTTCATCTCTTGCTCCCTCAGGTCTATATGGTGTCTCTGGATCTCAAGAATGCTTAGCTCCATATTCCAATCTATTCTCTTTTCAGAAGGTTTTTGCATTTCTCTGTTGCTTCCTGGCTTTTTCACTTCTCTGCTTTGCCCTTTCACCTTTATACTGCCCCGCAGGTGTTCACCAAATTGCTTTTCACAGGCTTTGAAGGATTCAAATATTTTGGTTGTGGCTCCTGAGCAGTCCGATTTATCTGGGAATATTTTTGGTTATGGATTAAAATATTTCCTTACTTAGACAACCTGTTGATTCAGGTGTTCTCTCCAGAGACCCTTTTGCAAAATCTTCATTTTTCTGTTTTGCTTCTTCAGAGCCAGGGATTCACTATAAATTTCAAAAAGTCTCCTTCAAAGGATCAATATTTTCTGGGTTGCAGGATTCAGATGGTGCCAATGCTTGCATCCCTTCCCCTCTAGAGGCCTTAACTCTCATTTCTT
The DNA here is from genome assembly GCF_019279795.1 of Protopterus annectens. Taxonomy (NCBI): domain Eukaryota; kingdom Metazoa; phylum Chordata; order Ceratodontiformes; family Protopteridae; genus Protopterus; species Protopterus annectens. The sequence continues at coordinate 1,259,555,739 of NC_056728.1, forward strand.
TCACCTTTTTCCTCTATCTTCCATTACTCCCAGGATGTTTCTGAGAGCTCTGGGTTTCATGGCATCCACCATTCCAATGCTCTCTCTGGCCACACTTCATATGAAAATGTTTCAGTGGCCTATGAAGTCAGTGTGGCTTCAACATGCACATCCTCTAAACTTTGTAGTTCTTCTTCTTCCTTGTCTCAGACAGGAACTTCATTGGTGGACTCAGCAGTTGTCTCTGAATCTAGGGATCCCTTTACATCCCCCTCTTCCCTCTCAGGAATTGTTCACAGATACCTCAGACATGGGATGGGGGCAACTTTTGTGGTTGCCTTGTCAGCAGAAGGAGCACATCAATGTCAAAGAGAAGAGGGCTCTTCTGCTGGCTCTTCAGGCCTTTCATCCCCTTTTCTGTCAGGGGCCTCTCAAGATATTAACAGACAATACCACAGTTTTATGGTATATCAACAAACGGTGGGAACAAGATATTATTTTCTTTGTTGGTTAACACTTCTGGTATGGGATCTGGCTGTCGAGTATCAAGTACTCTTCTGGCAGTTTATATTCCTTCACATCAGAACATTTTGGCAGACACTCTGAAAAGGTCTTTAACTCAGTCCCACGAATGGATGCTACACAGGAATGTGTTTCTGGACATTATCCATCAATGGGGTACTCCTCAAGTGGATCTTTTTGCCACCCCTCTGAACAGACAACTTCCTCTGTTTTGTGCCAGCTTCCCAGGTCCTCTGGTGTGGAAGGTGGATCCCCTCTCATTTTCTTGGAAGGGGATGTTTCTTTATGCATTCCCTCCTCTTCCTCTCATTCTGAAAATTCTGTTCAAGATTCAACAGGATGCTCCCAAAATCTTGTTGGTGACTCCCTTTTGGCCATGACAGCAGTGGTTCCCTCTACTTCTGCATCTAGCCAGGGGAAATCATCACAAGTTACCCACAGGGTGGATCTAATCACACAAAACAAGGGATCTCTCATCCATCCCCACCTCTCCATACTTCAACTGACACTATGAGCAGTGGGATTTTAATTCCTCACAGACACTTTTTTCTGAGAATGTGCTGCAAGTCCTGCAGGTAGCCAGGAAACCTACTACTAGGAAATCCTTCTTAGACAAATGGAAGAAGGTTTCTATTTGGTGTCTCTGTCATAACTTACTGTGGATGTTCCTTTGGTTCTGTCTTATCTGTGTGAGTTGCTCAGTGCTGGGTTGGCCTATTCTTGTGTTAAGGTTATCAGCTATCTCTGCTTGTCTGCCTTTTTCTCCTCCTTTGGTTTCTAGATTTGAGGTTAAACAATTTCTTAAAGGCATCCTTAATATTCCTCCTCCCTGGAATCTTAATTTTGTTTTGGAAAAGCTGACGCAGGCTCCTTTTGTACCTGCTGCTTCAGATTCCTTGCTACATTGTTCCTGGAAGGCTGTTCTTATGTTGGCTCTTACTTCTGCCAGACGGGTGTCTGAGTTGCAGGCCCTTATGGCTTGTCCTCCTTTTTTGATCTTTTATGAGGACAGAGTGTCCTTTCACACTAACCCTTATTTTATGCCTAAGGTGGTTAATGAGCTATGACTTAATTGGTCTATTAATCTGCCTACTTTTTCCCCTCTCCACAATCTGACACTGAAAGGGTGCTGCATACTTTGGATGTGCATAGGTAATTCAGGATTTATTTGGATAAGACTAAGGTTATTAGAAAATCTGATCAATTATTTGTTTCTTTTCATCCTAAATCTTTGGAACTTGCTGTATCCAAGCAAACTATTTCTTCTTGGATTTCTAAGGCTATTTTCTTTTGTTAAATTTTTCATGGCAAGAGCCTTTCTTCTTCAGTAAAGGCTTATTCTACTAGAGCTGTGGCTTCTTTGGGTGCTTTTTTTCAAGGGCTTAAATATTAATTCTATTCTTGAGGCAGCTACGTGGACTTCTGTGCATACGTTTACCAAACACTGCAAGTTGCATGGAATCTCTAGAGCTAGTGCTGGTTTTGTTAATGCCATTCTTCATGGCTTCTTAAGGGGCTCTTTTGCCCCATCCACCTCCCAAGTTTCCTTTTGAGCTTTGGCATTCTTCTATCTGTTAAGAATACAGCAGCAGCGAATGAAAGGACATAGTACAGTTGTGTAAAATTTTACATAACAGTAGATGTCCTTGCCTTCACTGCTGCAGTATTCAATCCCTCCCTCCTTCCCCCTAGTCTTTTTGCCTTCCTGGATGTATAGGCTACCTCTTAGGTTTCTTGGACTGTGTTCCTACTGGGGCATTCAATTCTGCTTATGGTAGGCCTGAACATCATCTTTATGCCCTACGCTATGCAAAGAGTGTTTGGGTGATGTTTGGCGTACCTTTTAAAAGCAACAAGTAGTCTTTGATAGACTGGCTGGACTTATAAGAATACTGCAGCAGTGAAAACAAGGACATCTACCTTTCTGATAAGATTTTACACAACTGTACTTTTTCCTGATTTCTTAGCATAATTGAGGTGGCCTAATTTACACTAAATAACTTTCCCAAAATTATTGAGTAAGCTTCTGTTACTAACAGGTTAAGACCTTCACTGACATTCTTCAAATATATATCAAATTGGTGACAGGGTAATCAAGCTTCTAGAAAACTAGTAGGTCTTAAGTTTGATTGAACCAAAGAACCCAAGTAAGTAGTACAGTCAGGTTAGGGGAAGTATGTGATAGAGAACTAATGGGGGTCAAATCTGAGGCTCCACCTTTGCAACACAGTACCCAAAGCATTCTAGTGGTAGCTTAGAAGCAGTAGGGCATTTTTTCACAAATCACAGGTTTAATTAGTGACCTAAGAGCTAGAGATCAAGCTGGAGATAGAAGATTGAGCAGCTAGGGATCAGCTTTCCACTCGTTCTCAGTATGAGGGTCATACCTCTCAACTCCCCAGACTGTTGCAGAATGTCCAAAATTTTGCCTCATATTTATGTTCTTTTCCTCATAAAATTTGTGGTTTTCTGAATTTTTGTGGCAAATCAGTGAGGATTGAATTCATTAAATAATGACAGGCATTTGAGTTTCAAACTTCATATCCTTCAGAAAATGCACGGTAACACAAGACCTTTTGTTCTAGCAACTTTCTTGGTTTATAAGAACAATATTTAAAAATGGTCTCTATTTGGGGGGCCTTGTCCCCCATTATTTTTGGCCTTGTCAAGATTTTTTGTGTTGAGGTTGAGAGCTATAATGCGAGTTAGTGTCACGTTGTCACCTGCTCCTACAGATTAAGGGGATGAGTAATCAGCAGTCAGTTGTGTATGTTGAGAGGATGAACATGCAAGAAGCCATTTATTCGAGCACACTTTAAACTGCAGTTGTGCTGACTTGATTTATTTTAAGCCAGTGCTTGGGAGAGGATTAATATGTGGGACATAAAGAAAACTCCATCCCTTCCTCATTATGACTGACATGTTACCTAGTCCTCAACTGTAATCCCGCCGCCGAAAGACGTTACCTACACGGGAACTAATGGACAGAGTAATGGGCTTCATGTACGTAACCAGGTATCCTGAGGTCCGAGAGGATCAGGACAAAACTAATTATACTAATTAAAACTGTTCTACATCCTCCGACTGTGCACCTTGCAATCTCTGCCACTGTGCAGTACTGTTTGCAAACACTCTTGCTTTTTGTTCTGTGTTCAACATTCCTCTTACCAGCCGGGAAGATTGTTGCTGCATCTGAAATTAAATGCACCGTCCAAATCTGAAAAGTACCTTTGTTCCCTTATACGCACACTTGCTGTTTTACTCAGGGGCAGAAATGCAATTCCAAAAGTGTGAGGAAAACAAGTTTAGGTAAATTAATTGCAATAAACATGAGCTGTGGAGAAGAAGATTTAAATGCATTTGTGATCTTTTTGTATTCCATATTAGTTTCTGTTTCATAAAATGCTTCTTATTTTAATATTTATAACGGGCTGCAGTTATGGAACATGACCAATAAATAAGGATTCGTGAAAAATACTCTTCAGCCTGCTTTGTATTTAATGAACTGTTTCATGAGCTCATATTGCAGTGCACTGCTGATATAACTTGTCTCTCTTTAGATAACAATGTTGCAATTACAAACGTTGCTGATGTATGCCAATAATTTGAATCATATGAGCTTAAAACAAACTGGTCATCAGAAGTAGATTGCAGTCATCAATTAATCTAGTGAAAAGATGCTCAAGTGATGTAGGCAAACTGTGCTCTGGACTGACTCCTAGGTGTCATATAACCAATGGATACAAACTGGAGTATTGTCTGGACATGTGGCTAACTTCCCAGTTTTCTCCACCTCCTCACCTCTCTGCAACAGTTCTTGCCTTCCCAGACCCCCTGCTAAAGTAATCCAGGAACTTGAAGGGCATGAAAAGCCCCTTGATTGGTGACAAGTGTGAGTCGAGTCTGTAACAGAGAAGTGGCAGCATTATTCTGGCCGCACCACTGCCCAAAGTGGAGAGTCCCCCCGACGTCGCTCTGTTTAACAAAGAGGAGCCCCAACTTGGGCTCCTATTCAGAGTTCAGTGTCCTCCCACTTTCCCAATGGGCTACCAGCTGCAAGGCAAATGAATGGGCAGCTTATTAATTGCCCTTTGTCATGCAGAGTAACCAGATTTTCTATAGAACGTCTCAGAGGGGCCCGTTTATAAAAGGTTCGCATAAAATGTATTTTCTATTAAAAATTAGATCCATTTGCATGTACCAGGGCTATCTGATTGCCAGAACCAAGCAATGAACTTGAGCACTCGGATATTTTAGCTTTTGTCCCATTGATAATGAGGATTGTAGAAATTCATTCTAGTAGAATTGTATGTGATCAGGATACTCACATTCTTAACAATATTTGTAACACATATTTTTATATGAGTTACAGATTTGGCGTAGTTTAAGGCTTCATTCAGTCTTATATGTCCTTTACTGTGATAATAATCTGTATATTTTCTACTGGGTGACTCGATAGTCTGAGGCAGTCAAAATATTTCCTTGTTAGTACTGCGTTAACATGTATGTCATTTAAAAGTAACAAACTAATGAGTTGATTCCAAAAGAGAAACCAGATCTTATTTTATACATTTAGAGTAATGTTTTAGAACCTCCCCACCCAGCACAGCAATAAGAAATTAATCCACTACAAATTCATTTATAAGGAGTGACTGTAATAATGCATTCTGAAATATGATATAAATGGAGTATAAACTGCACACTTGGGCAAGGAATTATCCCTAATTATCATTTGGACACAATAGTCTTTCTCTCTAGCTGATTGGCACGTTGAGTGTTACAAACCTCTTTTATTTCTTGTTTTGACAGTCTGTGACCCCAGCCTATAGGGCATACTGAGCCAAAAAAAGCCAATTCGGAACTAATATTATTGTTAATCCCGTGTTATAGCCGTATACGGTTCCCTCCCCACACCTGCAAGGCAGGGTGTAATTCCATTAATGACAAATTCAACTTATATTCATGGCGTGTCTTTTTCCTGATGATATATTGTCAGCAGTGTGAGCTGAGAAAAAGGAGCCATTGATTCGCCCCCTGAATAAGCCGGCATGGGTCTCAGCCTTCACCTGCCTCCTCAGGCAATTAGAAATGTATCGAAAATTCGAGCCGCAAAAGGAGTTAAATTAACCGATGGCTAATGTCCTTGTATCCTTCCTTCATAATCCTCCCTTTTCAGCAGGAAGGCCCAGAAATGACCACTTTTTTAGGATTCAGACAGGCATTGCCCAGCCTGAACGGAATTGGGGACTAAATACAGGTTTTGTAAGGCAAGCAGCAACGGAAAGACACCCCCACCCACCACGGGGGTTAAAGGGGGGGGGGGGTCAGCAACTCTGCAAGAAAACAGCCAATCATTAGTTTTTCACACACACACACACACACACACACACACACACGTATGTTTTTTTTTCCCAAGGAGTACAGTTATTCTATTAGACTTCTAAAAGTATATGGGCTGCCCAAAAATATAGAATTTATGCTGATCCATCTGCTGAGATCTTGTAATACTGTCCAAGGCAAAAGCTGCTAGGAATGAAAGAAAATAAGGATGATCCGAAAAGGTTGGGACTCTGTTGCTCAATCAGAGTGACAGAAAATCAAACTAATTTGCCACCTTTTCAAATGCCCAGCGTGAAGCACTTCTGTGAAAATGTGAGACGTTTTAGGGCAAGCCATACCTAGAAGCTGTATTTCACTTTTCTGTGAGATGAAAGTTCACTTTTTCAGAATTATTGTTTCTTATAATATTAAGGTTTCTCAAACACGAAATGATTGTTTTATGCAACTACTAGAGGAAACTTAGAAAACATTTTCCCTAAAATCTCAGTATATTTTTTATACCCTCGCCCCAAGACAGCTGCCCAAATGGGGATTGCCCAAAGCAACGTCGGCAACCCCTATATTAAACCAGATATAGAGTGCGCACAGACGTACTTATCCTATTTAACCTTTGACTGACTGGTACCATCGATTAAAGGTAGTCGAAGATGCATTTCCTTCTTTATTAAGATGCAGTTTCTTGGTTGGCATGTGATTAGTATTTAAGCAGAATTTTTTCTTGCACAGTATGTTAAGAATAAGGCCGAAAAGCTCTATCCTTCTGTGTTTGTATCGTTTATGTATTTGTATTGAATGAGCAATGGCCAACACAAAACAATGCTACGCAGATGCATGCGCGCACACACAGACACACAAACATAACCTACATACGTGCATAGCATGAAATTTGATTAACCCAAATGGTGTATACACGGTTATTAATTTATTATTATTTTCTCAATCAGAAACAAACAAAAATATTAAGCATAAAAAGTAAAAATATGCCTTATATATCAATGCACTTTAATGGCACATTTCCATTTTAAGGAGAACCCTCAGCGCGCACACCCAGTCCTACACAGCAAATAGAAACGTTGTTCAAAATAAGCCCGCTAGGCAGCAAAAATGTCTCTTTTTATTTATTTCCATTTGGTGACCGGGGCAGTCTGACTGACCTAATAGCCTGTTTTCAGAAGAAGCCCTTAAAGAAAAGACTCCACAAATGAGACACTACAAACACAAAGAAGTGAAAGAAACAGAACAGAAACAAAAATCATAATGGATACCAGAAAGACAGAAAAAATCATCTATATAAATTGTAATATATATAACAGCATGTCTACATGCGTTGGATAAAGGACTAAGATTAATAATTTACTAATATTTAGACACATAGCAAACTTTTTATTATCGTTCGTAAGATGTATGCATGTCTTTACAATGACTATAGATCCATCCACCTATAACCCACTTTTTCCAATTTTTGCGCATGGGTCGGAGTATCACATCGACAGTGTCCATCACATAGAACCATATATTCATACATATTTATGTCGAAGAATAGTTACAATTTTCACCACAAATTTATGTTAGTCATGGTAGGTTTATGTGAAGCTGAATAGTCCCATAGTAAAGAAATGGCGTGTTTATTGAAGTTAGTTTGCATTTGGTTCGTATTCAGTTGGAATAAAGAAAAAGCTCGGTATGAATTTAGGATGAGTGTTAGGCAGGTTTCCTGGTATACATTGTTAGAAATGAAGTATATATAAATAGAAGTGAAGATAGTCTTTATGATTGTTAGTGAAGATAACTATACTTAATGTTACCCTTACAGGGCCTATTGAGCGCCTTCATAGGAGAGTGATACAGGGGTATTAACAAATTGTTGTTAGATAGTTTTTAAGTTGCTTAAGAATATTGTCCTGTTTGACTGTGAACATATTTCTGTTAGTATAGAGTTCCATAGTTCAGGAACAGATAAGTACTGAAAATTTCCTTTATGGTTGTTTGATATTTCTTTGAGCAACTGATTTCAAATTTTTGATGTCTGTGTCCCAGAGGATTATGGCTAGTATTTATAGTCATTAACCTAAATGCACTAGGGAATCCGATGTTCATATTGCACATGTATGGAATGGTGACTCACTCCTGACTATTGCACAATCAGGAAGTAATGGGATAAGAAATCAGGCTAACTGTACCAGTTACTGAAGCAATTTGCCAGAGTGATTACTGTAAATGATACTTCATAGCAAGTGGCATATTGATCTTGCTGTCAGCAGTGAAAAAATATAACTTTCATTTGCAATTTCTCTGTAAATAATTATGCTGCACTACACATTAGATTTCTTTCTTACTGTCATTAAAGATATTTATGAGCTCAAAATCTTTCTTCCTTTGTGCAGTGATAAAGTTATATTGGCAGCAGTAAGTATATATGGCAGGGTGATTATTTCAGTGTGTCATTTCTGTATGATGTAGTGGACCAGGAAATGTTGGATCATTGCTATTGTGATTTCTTATGGAACTGTAATGCATGTATCATTGCTTTTTGGCCCAATATTATGTTATGTACTTAACAGCTGTACCTAGCCTTCCCTACTCATCACAATACAATTATATTTAAATGCAAATGTACAAGGTTGTAATATCAGAATATGGTGAAAGTAATAGGTGGAAATGGAATAACTTTGCATAGATGGCCACCCCACCCCCAACTAAACCTTATTTTCAGTATGCAGACATATTTATTAATAAATGGAAGTCTCAATAGCTCCAGATGAAATGAATCATACACATCTCCTATCGATAGGCCTGGTGAGGGTGCAACTGATCTGGACAATGGGTTCCTATGAGAACTGTAAGACGAGTTATGTGACAGTGTGATCTAAAGGAGGAAGGTGATCCTCCTGTCATTAAGCTGACAGTGCTTCATGACCATGACCTTGACCTGGAACTTGAGGTTTTCCTAGGTGTAGATGACCATTGACATGGCCTGTGAGAAATGTGTTGTGAGTACTGACATTACTGTCCTGACAGCCAGTATTAGTATCATGTGATCTCACCCCACATGTCCGGACAGTTCCCCTGTCCCCTTCCCTTGTAAAACCGATTCCAGCTTGATGCTGGTATGCCCGAACCAGTGTATGAACACTGATGCCCGGTATATTACCATGCTACACATCAGTGAAACCATGGCATTACCCTGCTCTCTACCAATTCAAATCTGCATGCATACCCTGTAGGACTCTTTAACATTTCTAGCTGACACTCTGTTGCTCTGCTTTAAGCCCCATGTCATGACACATTCCTTGTGCAGCCAATGCTTTACGTGCTTCCTGAGGTATTTCAAAATAACTAATGTGCCTGGCACCTCTTTGTAATGGTGTTACTGTGGGCAGTGTGGCTTTAGACTGTCTGCCTTCATCCTCAAACTGTTCTGCATGTGGAGACACTGGTGTAAACGTGCAGGTTTGTTCCTGGTGTACAAACATGAGTGAAATGTCAGCCTGTGCTTGAATTTTGATTCACTGTCACTTTCTGTGGAGTTATTAACATGTTATGAGGTGAGAGAGCCTGCCATTACACTGGGAGGCTGCCTTCCACTTCCCTCAGGGTGCCTTGTAAATACAACTACATCATCATCATCATCATCATCATCACTGTTATCAGCAACCCCCATTCTTCTGTTGACTCCATCCATATTTATTGGTACAGTTGAACTGTTTGTTTCTGATGCTGATTCTGTAAAATAAATCATTACAACACATTAATAGCAGTGTAAGAGATCAGTTTCTGTCTCCAACTGCATTGATTTCAACAATTGCTTGGCTCCATGCTTAGCTTGTCTCGGCCCCCCTTTAATAAATAGAAGTTTCCCACATGTCCTGAGTGCTGCCGTGAGCACACACATTTTCCTCCTGGCTAGAGTTATCATGTCTATGCCTGGATCCTTTATTCTCCATCTGTAGTACACAGGCAAAAAAAATAAAAAAATAAATAAATAAAAAACAAATAAAAGGGCTATGGTTAGATATTTGCCATAGTATTGTCTACATGACATCAGGAGTTAAACTATAAAACTATTGGGCTGCTATTCCTGCCACCAACACAAAAACATAAATAAGCAAACAGAAATGTGATTTCAAAGTGCACAACTACAGCTTATTCAATACTGATGAAAGTAATTCCACCTACATCACAGTGCAGTCCTGTTTGCCATTGCCATGTGTGCCTCCTTTGTTGAGAGTAGTAAAACACTTTCATTACGCATCTATATTTCTGTTTTCTGCACAATATACATTCTCATCTACAATAACCAGTTCTCAGATGCATGGACAATACCAAAGTTCTGTAATGATGTATTCTTCACTTATTACATTTTCATTGAACAGCACCACCTGCCAAATAGCTTGCAAGCACTTCCCTGTAATTAAGCTATCCTTCTGTGTTATGTTTAAATGCACACTACAGTTTAAAACACATTGCAATTGACATTTCAAACATTATAACAGCAACTAAGTGGCCTGTTAAGAACCATTCATTCATTTATAAGCTTTTTCTTACTTTTTGATGTCTGAGTTATCCTAAATAACCTATCACGATTATTTGCAATTCAGTAGATGTTTAGAATGCAAATTAGGCTAAATTACATGCATGTCTATGAATAGTGGTGTAACACAAACATGTTTCAAAGTACATCAGCGTATTCTGGATTTTTGCCGATTGTGAATATGATGACACACTTAGTGGAACCACTGCAGATGTTTACAAACTCTACATCAGTCTGCAGCAATGCCAAGTTGTTTACAGACACATGCTGCTTGGCCAAAACTAGCCAGTATAAGGCTATGCTGGTAAAATAAAAAATGGAGTTATCTGAATGTCTCATTATAATGAATCTGAAGGTTAATCTTTGGCCATCCAAGTATGTATGTCGCACCCTAACAAGTAATACATATCCAAAAGTCCTAGAGGTACGTTATCATATTAGTATTGGCATTCTTTTCAATGCTGCCTATTAAAAGAAAGGCGATAAAAAAAGGAATAGGTCCCACTTCATTGCATGAAGCATATGCTGCTTAAGTCAGATAGAAGAAAAATGTAAATGTTATGAAGAGATTACTGGTAGCACATAATGGTCATGGATAAACATAGAAAAATTCCATTAGGAATTGTATGTCAGGTAAGTCTTTCCCTTTAAGAAAAAAGTGCTACACAAAGCAGGTTTGGTTACAACAAACCTGCCAAAGTTATCAATACCTGGTCTAATAAGCATGCTAGTAAAAAAACAGGTTTGGTCAAGGCGATAAATAAATAAAGATATTGGGGACCAACAGACACTGGATCCTACCCAGTTTGGCTTTGTTAAGGGCAGATCCTGCCTCTTAAACCTGGTTGATTTCTTTGAAACAGTCACCAAGGCCATTGACGAGGGGAGGGTGGTCCACACAGCCTACCTGGACCTCGCAAAAGCCTTCGATACAATACCCCACTTGGGCATTATAGATAAGCTCACCAGCTTAAATATAAACCCCTATGTCACTAGATGGGTTGCAAACTGGCTCAAGGACAGAACCCACATGGTTAGAATTGCTGGAGCCATGTCAGACTCCAAACCAGTTACAAGTGGCGTCCCACAAGGCTCAGTCCTGGGACCTCTCTTGTTCGGTATATATTTCTCAGAGGTACAGGCCAACATGGAAGGACTGTGGCTGACCAAGTTCGCAGATGACTGCAAACTGGGCCATAATCAACTCTCCAGCCGACACAAGCATCCTCCAAAAGGGCCTCATAGAAACAGACAACTGGTGCCAGAGTCATGGCCTCAAGCTAAATGCCAAAAAGTGTATAGTCATCCCTTTGGCAAAAACAAAGTGCCCACAAATTACCACATTGGTGGTAATCCATTAAGTACAGAAGAAGTAATTAGGGACCTGGGGACCCAAGTTGATAGCAATCTCTCATTTGACAACCACGTGGCCAAAGTGGTTAGAAAAACATTTTATATAGCCCACCTAATCATGAAGGGATTCACATCTAGATCAGGGGAGGTCATCGTGCCTCTTTACTCATCCCTCATCAGGCCCATAATTGAGTACAATGCCCCTTTTGGGATGTACCTTACCAGACACCTGCAGCAACTGGAAAGACCCCAAAAGTACCTCACCAAGAGGATCAAAGGGCTCAAACAGATGCCATATGCTGCCCGGTTAAAGAAACTCCAGCTCTACTCAGTGGCATACCGCCTGTTCAGAGGCGATCTGTGCCTGACGTATAAAGCCATGTCCAACCCGGAATTAATGGACATGCTGCACCTCAGAAAATCCAAATCCCATCAAGCTACACGCTCAAGAGACCTGAACCTCAGCACCGAAATAAATAGGACATGCTGGAGGGACAGATTCATAACCCAGAGGCTCCCTTCACTCTGGAATAAAATCCCAGTCCAGGTTAGGCAGAGTCCCTCATTGACTCTCTTCAAGAGGAATCTTAATGAGTGGATGGGAGATCGTAGGTTTACCCCGGGTATCACTTCTGTGTCACTATTAGACAGAGGCACAGTATACTAACCTCAAAAAAGGGCATAGCAAAATTAATTTAAAATGGGTGGCGAAAGTCAAACACATTCTGGCTAGGCTTATAAATGCCCTAGAGCAGATAGCCTAGTATGAACCTATGAACCTATGATATCACACCCAACAGGGCATGGTTCTAACCCTGCTTAACACAGCCCTCACCATACTTTCATCATTCTGGTTCTGGCTCTTTGGATGATGGTGGCGGTTTTAAAGGCATGAGGCCACACTACTGGCTGAGATGAGAAAGAGACAATAATCATGCTCTACCTTCTGCATGACTCATACCCAGAGAAGATCCAGGTGTTCACACATGCCAATACTTGGAAGAAATAGATAACTGGCAGGAGTTGGGTGACCACCTGTCAAGTCGGACAGTATAAACCCCCTCTGGTCAGCAGTGCCATCAAAGGTATAATGACTTGCAAAAGCCCAGCTAGCCAAGTGGGTTGACCAGATTAGGGTGAGAAGGCCAGAGTTCTACAGTAAGTATAATTTTTAATCCAGATATAGCTGTATATATACATATAAAATACAAAAGGGGATAGAACAAAATTGTACAAGTACATGTACTTCAGAAGTCAGATATCTTTTACATTCTGAAATGCATAAAAAAGGAATAACATGTATGTAATTAGACATCAATTATTTCATGACAGACAAAAATACTACTATGTGTTAACAGGTTGCATTAATAAATGAAAATATCAATAAATAATATTAAAATAGTAATCTGTCCAGGTAACTCTGTAACTGTATTAGAAATGTTCAAATGACAGTAATGCTGACTGCATAAATGCATTTATGAAATAAAACTTGCAGTTACAGATGCAAATAATTATATAGCATTGCATTGAAAAAGAATATAAGATGTGTGTATATGTGGAATAGAGTCAAACACAGATAAACAAGATTATCCTTCTGTCTTTCACTTCTAGCTGAGGAAGAGATCCAGTGTAACTCCGAACAGGAGTAGAGAAGAACAAAGATACTGGTGGAATCTTCTGGTAAGAGTAACAGATATACATCTCAACTGTCCAGATTTTCACAGAATGTCCAGATTTTTCACTTATATTTTTGGTCTGTTCCTTATAAAATGTATTTTTTTTCCTCTGGCAAATCAGTGAAGATTGAAGTCACTAGATAATAATAAATAATGACAGCCTTTGAGTTTCATACTTCAGAAAATGCATAACAATACAAAACTTGTTACTCTGACAACTATCTAAGTTTATAGGAGCACTATTTAAAATCTGTCCTTATTTTTAGGCCTTTGCCCCCCCCCCCCCCCCACATTATTTTTGGCTTTGTCTAGATTTCTTGCTCTGTGAGGTTGGCAGGTAGGGCAACAGGTGTCCATAAGATATTTATTACATAACTAAGCATAGCACAAATTATTACACAGTTCAGGGCAGCATAAACAGTAATACAGTAATGCTTTTGAAACTGATTTCAATAGCTGTCCTGTAAACAACTGTTGTTATACCTTTACACTCGAAAGAAATGCAAGCAAAGACAAGAACAGATCAAGAAAATGTGTTATACTGTCATTTTAACTATGATTAACCACAATACTTAGTGATTTATTTCATGTTTGATGTCTGTGCACTATAAATGTGTTTGAAAAGTACAGAATTGAAATACAAAACCCTTCTGAAATAAAAAATCCCTTGCCATTTCAATGCATTGCAAGTATGCATAAACAGTACTCTTACATATTCACCCAAGTTACATAAGCACTTCCCCAATTACTAACCACAACTATAAGCATAATCACTTCCCATACACAAGTTTCCTTCAATAAAGGCATTTTTCTCAGGAATGTTTGAAATGCTACCTTGCATTAAAGCAGCATTGTGTGGATGTATGTGCTTTTTATGTTTGGTCTCTCCCCAGCCCTTTTTTCTCTTTTTTCAATTATTTTGCTTATGCATTGCTTTTCCCTTTGTTGTTTTGCTTATGTCCTATTTTATTTTTCTTTCATACAGGTTTAAATTCCTCAAGAGCAGACCAGGCACATACCTCACAGGCTAGGGAGAGATCACCCTCTGCTCATCCAGGGATGTCCTCACATGGTTCGAGTGGAGACACTGGTCCTGCAGGCACTGCAGCATGTGGTAGCCTGGAAAGCCTCATTGAATGGAAATTTTAGAGTTTGGTTGATGAGGACATACTGGTAGAGGTAGTGGACTGGAGAACTCAGCCAGTCAAAGCCTCTCTTCAGTGTGTAGAAGACATGCTTGCCCAGTTGGAGTTGATCACTATGCCAACACAGGCCCCTACTGCCTCAACATCAGGGACCTCCACTGCAGCTTCATCTAGCAGTGGGCATGTTTGAGGCTCTCTGGACTGGGTACACAGTTGGGACTTCCTCAGCCCTTCTTCCCTTACTGTTTTTCCTTCTCCCTTTTCCCCATTTCCCACCAACACTACCCTGTTACAAAAAAATTGAGAATTAGGGGTCTATCCCCTGACAAAAACATATCGACCATCCTCTCCACCGCCTCCATCTCAAACCCTCTTGATGTTTCCCTTGTGTGTTCACCTCTTTTTGTCTCCCCCCTTTTTAAATTTGACCGATCACCCCTTTTTGTTCTTTAATTAAACCACCAGGATATCCACAAAATGATAACCCAATATGAAAAAGTTCTATCCTCTTTACTTTAAAAAAAAAAACTTTTAGCTGCTGAGCAGTATGTAACTTTGCTATAATGCTTTCAGTATAACTGCACCAGCTGTGCTTGCACGTGATATGCCAAGGCGCATACCATTTACAATTCCATGAAATACTTCACCTGTACCAAAAGATGAGCTTTACATAAATTACACTTTTACAAAAATGGGCGTGTTTACAGAAATTTCTTTCCTTTTCCACATTTAATGCAACTATGTTACACTGGCCTTATTTGCATATGCATGAGGTCCACTGTCCACAAATACACAATACGCACTCGCACAGCCCTGGACTATGAATACCACCCTATATTTTTGTGTGATATAAACTGATTATTATTGGATATCTTACCTATAATTGATTATTTGTTTATATGTGTTGTAGTTATAGACCTCCTGTTTTCTTTAACACTGTACAGTGGAGAGATTTATTAGGGAGAATAAAAAGAAAGTTGTCTATTTTATTGTAGGTTAGTTCTAGT
Organism: Protopterus annectens; assembly: GCF_019279795.1. Lineage (NCBI taxonomy): Eukaryota > Metazoa > Chordata > Ceratodontiformes > Protopteridae > Protopterus > Protopterus annectens. The sequence goes on from NC_056728.1 coordinate 1,259,571,292, forward strand.
TTGCTTAGTTTTGTTTTGTGAGTGCTGCTCAAGATTAAAGATACATAATGTAAAGTTGAAAGTAGAAGTATTTGAGATGTTGATAGCAGTGCTGAGTTTATCAGAGACTGTTTAGCTTTACGTAGATTCTGAGTTTTTGATTAGTTTTACTCACCACATAGTCAATGTGTTAGGCAGATTTTAAATTCTAGTGTATAACTGCACCAATCGTCTCTGTCTAGTGAGTTCATTTTGAAGTTGGAATCATGTTTGGTTCTTATTAATATAAACAAAGAGTAGTGCATTTTTCATTTAAGATTAGTTGTAACCTGAATAACCACTTTTCTAGGGTAGCAAATGGCTCTTGGATTCCTATAGGCAATTTTCTAAGAGTATCATTCTAAGCCACAGTGGTGCAGCGGTAGCATTGCCACCTCACATCAAGAGGTTCCTTTGTTCGATTCTCTGCTGGAGCGCCTTCTGTGTGGAGTCTGCATGTTCCCCCCTCGGTCGAGTGGCGTTCGAAAGACATGCGTGAATGGGCGTGCCTTCGTTGAAGGTTGGGCATCAAGCTGGCACCTCGGCACCATAAAAATCTACTGCCAGTCATTAGTGGACCGGAGTTCCACTGTGGCGACCCCTAACCGGGAAAAGCCAGACTAAGACTATCATTCTAGAGCCATCAATGTATTGAACAAAAGCAGTAATTCATTTGTTTTATACATGTCATCAATAAATAAGCAGTAAAACAATGTTCGAGTCTTGTGCACACTGATAGTAATAGGTTAACTGATGGAATAAATATTTTGGTAATGGTCACTTTGGGTTCATTGTCCTTGTCAACTTTTGAATCAATGTAATGTTTGCAGGCTCATGGCTAAGTAGCCTGGTTTTCATTGTAGGAGTTTGAGGAAGACTGCCAAAGCATTTTGATGTATCTAGTAAAAGACTAGCAGCACACAGACCTTGATTTTCCTCTTGATTTATTTTATTTAGGGTAGTAAGTAGAACAATTTCAGTACTATGGCTGTGGCAGAAGACATATCATAGAGGTAAAATGTAGTTGTTTCTCAGTAGTTACTTAAGAATTTCTTTGTGTATTTGTTTTCTTTTTGTTTTTGTTTTTTTTTTGTGAGGGTTAGTATTTTTGGGATATGTGATATTATGGGTATTGGTTTATAGTTTGCAAGGTCTGTTGAGATACCATGGTACCACATTTATGTAATGGGAGTATATACAATTGCTACCACATTGTAGGAACAGTTTCTTGTAAATGATCTGGTATGCGGTTATAATTGTTGCTATACAAAGATATTCTGGAAGTAGATTATCTGGTGCTAATAATGTAATCTTTAGAGTTTTTAGCAACTTTTTAATTTTGGAAATGAGGACATGATATAATTTAAATGTGCATTTGCTGCTGATTTTTGTGTCGTACACAATTTGAAGGTGTTGCTTTGCTGAAGTTGTGGCAGCCTGTTCTAAATGGTTATTAATTCTGAAAGCTACATTAAATTAAGTTTCATCTGGTTGTGCATTGGGTTGACTTTGCTTGTCTGGTTGTAGTCACATATTTCTGAAATGCCAGAATTTCTTTAATTTTTTTGTGTTGTTTTGATTACTGTAGAATTGCCATTTGTTTATTATTATTATTATTATTATTTGGTTTCTAGCAGTGTAGTTCAGTGTTTTAGTTTGTGGTGTTAACCCAGGTGCAGGCATTTTAGTTTGATTATTTTTAATGTTTATTTTATATTTAGAATGTTTAGGAATGTTTTGTTAAATTAGTTTCCCATATCATCATGTAGACACATATCTCTCATCTATTCCTGCTTTCAGGGATGTCCCTAATTTTGTCTTAATGTTTTGTTCCGTCCCTTCTGAAACTGGAATTCTTTTGAGACATTCTAGTTCCATAGTGCCAGTATTTTAAATGTGTTCCTAATCCGGAGCCTTGTACCCTAATTAGTTTTTTTGTTTTGTCCATAATTTTTTTAATACATAAAAGTTGGGAATTATGGGTGGACAAATTTTGACTGGATTCCAGATAGCTACTAAGTATTGCTTTAAGAAGGGATTATTTAAAGTGTTTTCTGTTATGGGTCCATACCTCTCAACCCCTTAGTGCAAGAAATCTGGACAAAGCTAAATTAATGGGGAGGCATAGGCCCAAAATTAGGGGCAGATTTTATATATTGCTCTTACAGACTTAGAAAGTTGCTAGAATTACAGTGTTTATATTGGCATGCATTTTCTGATGGATAACAAATCTGAAACTCAAATGAATGTTATTATTTAGCGACTTCACTCCTCAGCGATTTGCCAGAAAATGGCAGATTTTATGAGGAACAAACCAAAAATATGAGGCCAAATTCTGAACATTCTGTGAAAATCTTGACAGTTGAGAAATATGTATGGACCTAACTGTAGGTTAGTATTTTGTTTACCTTCTTTTCCTCCATGCCACATATGCGAGGTAATGGATACTTAATGGGTCAGAGTATACCACTCTGATTAATTTTGTCTGGACCTGATGCCACTGTCCAGTCCAACATGATTTGTCACCCTGAGTTTTTATCTTCACTATCAGACTGTGAGATGTAGTAAGGCCATGAATGTTAATTGGCTTGTTATTCATTATTTTTGTTTTATTATAATTTGTTGTTATTGGTCAATGTATAATAACATCACCTATTAGTATTATCTCACATCTTAGATTTGATGTGACCCAGACAAGAAGTTTTCTAGGGTACTAATATTATATAACATGCCAGGGGAATGTAAACTATTATTATGTGTAAGATTTGGTTTGTATTCATTTTATGTTTCAATAGTATTATTTCTGACTTATCAAAGGCTGGGATATGAAACAGAGAGTTAGTTGTACTTGATTAGAAGAAAGGAGAGCTACCTCTCCTACTTTTTTCAACAGCCTGTACATCTTCACGCTGTTATACTGTGGTAGCGTTATTTATTCATCATGTGTTTTTGGTTTACGTCAGGTTTCTATGATAGACAACGGTTGGTTTGTGGTAATCAATCCAGACAAGTAGGGCAGGTATTTTGTTGCACACATTCCTGGTATTAATGTTACAGAATTTTAGACCCCAGGAAATATTTTGCATTTTGAGGGTAGATTTACATTTTGTGATGTTATTAACGTTTGGTCCTGGACTAGGTTTACATCATCACTTAAGGGGATATTAACAGATATTGTTAATAGTGGCTGTCATAATTTTTTTCTCTGGAGGTTGTTGCAGAAATGTGTTTTATAGATAGGTGTCTGCTGTCTTGGGTTTGAAATAGATGTAGGTGGTTGGGGGGATTGTTATAATGGTTAAGGTGTTTAACCCACAGACACAAGGTGCGGGGTTTGATTCTTATATTTGTAAGAGAAGTTGGTTAGGCTTAAGATGGCCCACAAGGATAGCTAGCTTAGTAGTTAGCTATGCGCAGATATTGTATTTTCTATGTGTTACAATATGCAATGATGAGGAAGCCTAAGGTTGTCATTTTGCAGTAGGATATGATAGTTGGCAATTGTTGCTAGTACATATAGGGCTGTTGCTAGAATTATGAGGAGGAAGAATTTGTGTCGTGTCTGTGTGTGTATGTGTGTGTGCGCGTGTGTGTGTGTGTGCATGCGTGTGTGTGTGTGTGTGTGCGCGTGTGTGTATGTGTGCGCGCATGTGTGTGTGTGTGTGTGTGTGTGTGTGTGTAAATATTTGCTTGCTGTGGGACAGAGAAAAATTTGGTACTAAAATAAATTTATACACAATGCTGGTTAAGGACATTTTTTTAGTGGACTGCTTGGTGGGTTTAAGTGACAGCATGAAGGGAAAAACCACTAGGGGTGGACCATGATGAGAACAAGAGAGGTGTGAAGTAGGAACAATTCAGCAGCGGCAGTGGCTAATCAGTTTGTCCATGTGCATAGCATGGCCCCAGTCAAGGACATTAGTGTGCACAAGTATTTGGATGTAGGTATATTTTTTGTGGGAAAACTCTCAGCACTGTTTGGGCAAGAGGTTGCCTTACAATAAAATAATATGTAAGGGGAAATTGAAGAAATCAAATCCTGAACTACAGAACAAAGCTTAATAGTAACTCATAACTTGAAAACATTTGTACCATCTGGTTACTTGGCATGGGGATTACCATTAATCACAACACTGTTTTCACAGGGCAAGGCTCTTCCACTTTACTTCATAATGCCACACTTCAAGCAGATAAAGTAGTCAGTTTATTTTGGTTAGCAGCTTTTTTTTCTCTCTCAGTGCTGGGCACTGCTTTTCTAGGAAGAGGTCTACAGTTCAGCCAATATAAGCTTCCTGCCTTACAAATATAGTTAGGATGGATGACAGTAACAAGTAATATAACCATCTGGATGCTGTGGTGCATCAAGATGGGGCTCTGACTGTGACCCAAACAACAGGGGATCTATTAGTGACCCCAGCATTAGTCTAACTAGACAGGGATGGGGGATTGAAGGAGGATGGCATGCTCGTCATTTCTGGGGGATGGATAGGACTGTGTGCACTTGGAGGCACTTTGGGTGGTGCAGTCTCCCCGATGGAGACTGCTGGTACCACCATTCATGCTTCAGCATTATTGGCAGGGCTGCCTAGAGGGAATATCCCTAGCAGAAGTGAAGGGATAGCCTTTGAGAGCAGCCTGTTCTAGTTCTCTTTCCTACATTTCAGGTGTGTACAAGAATCAGGCCTTAAAGAAGAAAATGTCAAACTCCTCCTGATGGCTATCTGAATAATGGCCCTTCCTGGTCTGCCCTCATGCAAGTGATGGTAGACTAATGACCAGATGGAAGGGGGCTAATGAATGACAGCCAGTAGGGGGCAAAGAGTGGGAGAAAAAAAAAATCAGTGTAACCATGTTACTTGCCCTAGTAATATTACTGAGGGTAGCTGATAGTAACATGCAGTACGCTTGTTTTGTCAGAGACAGAAGAGTTGCAGTGTAGGGTAGGAGCTGATGCTAGGGGTAAACTTCTAATTATTATTAAATTCACCTAAAACAATGAGGTCTTCCCTTATATTACTTACCAGATATAGCAGGGTGTTCACCACTGTCACTTTTGAGAAGCTGAGTGGGACTTGAATTTGTTTATTTTTATTGTTGCAAGGAGAGTGTTTCTCTCTGTATTCTTTATTTTTATTTTTAATTTTTTGTATTTGTTAACCAGGTTAGACTACTAATCACAAAAGCCCTATTACAGGTTCAGCCTGGATTACAAAACCAGTTAACATATAGATAGTAATTGTACTACTAATATTTGTATACATGCAGTAGAAAGAATGATTTACAGTAGGTTAACAGCAGTAACATATCATATGAAAGTAGTCAAGCAAATTTATGTATATACAATTATAAGACACATTTATAACAGCAGCATATTGAGACAGCAAAAACAGTATCAGTGTCAACATAATTATAACGCAGAGAATCATAGTTCAAATTTTCATTGAGTTGTTCTGTACTGCTTATAAAGTTGGAAGAGGAAGGCTGAGAGGGCCAAAGAAAAGTAAAGGAGGGAAGTGAGATGATAAACAGCTAGAGAAGTTATTATTGCTAGGGTACAGGGTAGGGTTAAATAAATAGTGATAGTGTCCTGGCATAAGGATAAGGACCCCCAACAATGTAATAATGATAATGATGGAGGGAGAGCAGACCACAATAGTGTGCAGTACCTTTAGAGGCACCTAATGAAGGTGATGTAACTGTCACATGACCTATGTAATGTTATGTCTAAAGATACTACAGCCATGTGAAAATAAGGTTAATCATGTTCCAAGTACATCAATTATAGCAAGAGAATATATTTTTATACAAATGCATTGAAGAGTGAGTCTGATGCATATGCCATGCACAGAAATGCGGATTATTTTGATATTTGTTGCACTTGACTAGTAAGGAATCAAAAGTGGAATTTGCAAAATCAATCCATGGATTTGGATGGACCAGATGTGAGAAGAGCCCATATATATATATATATATATATATATATATATATATATATATATAAGGTTCATAGGTTCATAGGTAGGTGTGTATATATATATATATATATATATATATATATATATATATATGTGTGTGTGTGTGTAAGGTTCATAGGTTCATAGGTAAATACTCGGCCCGAGGGCATAAGTAAGCCTAGCCAAAAGTGTCTTGGCTTTCGCCACTCATGTAAATTAAATTCCTGCCCCTATCGAGCAGAGCTCCAGACATAATCCCAGGGGTGAACTTCCTATCACCCATCCACTTATCAAGGTTTTACTTAAAGAGTGCTAATGATGAGCTGTGCTTGATGTGGATGGAAAGTTTGTTCCAGAGCATGGGAAGTCTCTGGGACAAGAATCTATCCCTCCAGCATGTCCTATTTATTGTTGTGGTGAGGATTAGGTCTCTAGAGCATGTAGCTCAGGGCGACTGGGATTTTTTTAAGTGGAGCATGTCCATTAATTCTGGGTTTGACATAGCTTTGTATGTCAGACAGAGATCTCCTCGGAGTAAGCGGTATGCGACCAAGTAGAGCTGGAGTTTCTTGTGCCAGTCGGCATAGGACAAGTGTTTGAGGCCAGCAATCCTCTTGGTGAAGTACTTTTGGGGCCTCTCCAGTTGTTGCAGGTGTCTTGTGAGGTACATCCCAAATGGGGCATTGTACTCAATGAGGGGTCTTTTAAGTGATGAGTAAAGGGGGACAATGTCTTCCTTTTTTCTAGATGTGAACCCTTTTGTGATTAGGTGGGCCATGTAGAAAGATTTTCTGACCACTGTGCTATGTGATTGTCAAAGGAGAGGTTACTATCCACTTGAGTCCCAATGTCTCTTATCACACTTTCTGTGTTAAATGGACTTCCCCCTATTTGGTAATTCATGGGTGCCATGTTTTTACCAAAGGGGATGACAATGCACTTTTTGGCATTTAGTATGAGGCCATGGTTTTGACACCAGGTATCTGTCTTGGTGAGGCCCTTTTGCAGGATGTCTATGTCAATAGGGGAATCAGTTATGGCACCCAGTTTGCAGTCATCTGCGAACTTGGTTGGCCATAGACCCTCAGTGTAGGCTTGCACTTCGGAGAAGTATATACCAAACAGGAGAGGACCTAAGACTGAACCCTGGGGTACTCCACTTGTCACTGGTTTGGAGTCGGAACTGGAGTCTGCTACTCTCACTGTGTGGGTTCTGTCCATGAGCCAGTTGGCCACCCATCTCGTGACATAAGGGTTTGTATTAAGGTCGGTGAGTTTATCTATGATTCTTGAATGCGGGATAGTATTGAAGGCTTTAGCAAGGTCCAGGTAAGCTGTGTGAACCACCCTGCCTTCGTCTATGGCCTTGGTAATGGTTTCAAAGAAGTCTACCAGGTTTAGGAGACAAGATCGACCCTTTACAAATCCGAATTGGGTTGCATCCAAAGTTTGGAGGTTACCAATGTCTTTGTTTATGAGTTCCATGATGATATGCTCCATGGCCTTGAAGACCAGGCTTGTCAGACTAATACGTTGATAGTTCCCAGGGTCTGTGGTGGCTCCCCCTTTGTGATGTGGGATAACCGTTGCTGTGCGCCATTCAGTGGGCACATAGTCTGTGGTGAGGCTGTGATTGGACATGGACTTTAGGTGGGGGGCTAGTTCATTTTGGAGTTCGTGTAAGATGCAGCCTGGGATGTTGGCCGGTCCCATGGATGCTGTGTTTTTGGCTTTAGAGAGTGCCATTTTTACCTGCATGTTTGTGATTAACGGTGCTCTACAATCATTTGGTATAGTTATAGGCCCTTTGGGGTGAGAGGGGAATAAAGTTAGCACTGAACTTATCTGACAAAATGTTGTCAATATCAGTTGGCTCTGTATATTTTGAGCCATTCTGCTGTAGCGCAGATCTGGCTGTTGCCATGGAGATTCTTGACATAGCTAATGAATGCCTTGTGGTTGTCTTTGGAATCCATGGCAATTTTTCTTTCAAAATTCCTTTGGAGGATTTTATGAGGGATCTTAGCTTCTTACTGAGGCAGATTAGGGAGCTCCTCCATTCATGGGTTTTTACTCTCTTTTGCAACAGTTTCTTCCTTCTGTTATAGAGTTTGTTAATGGCAGGGGACCACCAGATTGGGTATCCTTTTTTTGGAGGATAGCGTCTTGGTTTTGTTAGGGATAGCACGATCCATGCACTCATGCAGGTGTTTGTAGAGTGCTTTTGTATGGAATTCAGCAGTTGTGACTGTATTATCCATCTGCAGGGACGTCGCAAAGTTAGCCACTTCTGTTTTGAGTAGCATGAAGTTCACTTTGGAGAAATGTTTTACTATGGTTTCCTTGTGTGGGGGTGGGATTGGGATGTGGATATCTAGGGTGATTAGTTTATGGTCTGATCTAACCAGTGAAGAGTTGATATCGGGTGTTGAGCACTGGTCACCCATGTTGGTAATGACCAGGTCTAGAATATTGTTGCCCCTGGTGGGGGTGTTGACAAGTTGATCCATGGCATTAGACTTTATAAATTCCAGGAATCGTTGAGCAAGGGGATTAGTACAAGAGTAGTTTTCCCAGTTTATGTTTGGGTAATTGAAATCGCTCATTATTAGTTCGGGTAATTGAAATCACCCATTATTAGGGTATTTGGTTGGACCCTCATTTTTTCCACTGTCCCCAAGAACAAGGAGTGTGGGTCCTGAGTCATGGTGGGGGATCTATAACAAGCTACAATTTGGAATGCATTTCTGCCCAGAGTTAGTTGCACTTGGATGATCTCAGAGGCATTGTGTTGTGCAACTAGCCTGGAGGCGTGGGTGTCCTTGATGAATATGGACTCACCTCCGCCCTTAGTGTTTTGGTCTGGGTTTTGTGGCCGAAACGTGTGGTATGAATTACAGCCTGGTTGAGCTGGGGTGCTCTCAGGATCCTTGAACCAGGTCTCAGTCATATATATATATATATATATATATATATATATATATATATATATATATATATATATATATATGTCTGTCTGTCTATGCCTTAAGACTTTGCCAAGAAGGGAATGCAGAAACAACCTTAGCTTTTATAAAATGAAAATGTTTCTTGTAACAAGGTAACATAAGGTAAGGCAGTATTCTTGTTCATGCAGAATTACAAATTCAAATAATGTGAATGATGTAATGTATGTAATAATAAGGTACTTGACTGGGGCATATTAGACTAATGAAGGGAACACAGTACTCAGTGAATGCTGCAGCTAGAAAGGGAGCAACACTCAGTAAGGCTGACGTGCAACTATGCCCTAAAAACAACACTTCCTTTCCCCAGAAAGTATTTTCTCTCTATGGAATGATTCCCATGTGTCCACGTACTAAAAAAATAAGACATAGCATTTTCTCCCCTCTGTGGCATTTCTATCCTGGTCATCTTCCCTGATGCACACCATACTGCAGATGAATAAAAGCATATAACACTTTATTTTCTAATTTTTAGGTTCACAGGTAGGCACTAGGCTATTGACCCAAGGGCCTACGTAAGCCTAGCCAACAAGGCTCCCTGGCTTACGCCACCCAAGAAAGTTTTTTTCCTGGGCCACTGTCAAGCAGAGCCACCAAAGTGATCCCTGGGGTGTATTTCCTATTTCCCATCCACTCATCAAGATTTTTCTTGAAGAGTGCTAATGAGGAACTTTGCCTGACATAGATGAGTAGCTTGTTCCAGAGTATGGGAAGTCTCTGGGACAGGAATCTATCCCTCCAGCATGTCCTATTTATTGTGGTGACAAGGTTTAGGTCCCTAGAGCATGTAGCTCAGAGGGATTTGGATTTCTTTGGGTGTAGCATGTCCAACAGCTCTGGGTTTGACATAGCTTTATATGTTAGGCAGAGATCACCTTGGAGTAGGTGATATGCTACGGAGTAAAGCTAGAGTTTTTTGAGATGGTCAGTATAGGGCATCTGTTTGAGGCCAGTAATCCTCTTTGTGAGGTACTTCTGTGGCCTTTCCAGCTGCTGCAGATGTCTTGTGAGGTACATTCCAAAAGGGGTGTTGTACTCTATAATGGGTCTAATGAGTGTCGAGTAGAGGGGAACAATGACCTCTTTTTTCCTGGATGAGAACCCTTTTGTGATGAGGTGTGCCACGTAGAAGGATTTCCTGACTACTGTGGTGATGTGATTATCAAAGGAGAGACTACTGTCCACCTGGGTCCCAAGGTCTCTTATCACACATTCGGTGTTAAGTAGATTGCTGCCTATGTGGTAGTTCATGGGTACAGAGTTTTTACCAAAGGGGATGACAATGCACTTTTTGGCACTGAGCTTCAGGCCATGGCTCTGACACCAGGCATCTGTCTCAGTGAGGCCCTTCTGTGCGATTTCCACATCATTTGGCGACTCTACTATGGCTCCTAGTTTGCAGTCATCTGCGAACTTCCTTAGCCAGAGGCCTTCTGTGTTAGCCTGTACTTCAGAGAAGTAGATACCAAACAGGAGAGGTCCCAGGACTGAACCCTGTGGTACTCCACTTGTCACTGGTTTGAAGTCAGATTTGGAGTCTGCAACTTTTACAGTGTTGATTCTGTCAGTGAGCCAGATGGCAACCCATCTTCTGACATATGGATTTATACCTAGTTTATTGAGTTTAGCTGTAATTCCAGAATGGGGGATGATGTCAAAAGCCTTGGCGAGATCAAGATAGGCTGTGTGAACCACCTTACCCTCATCTACGGGTTTGGTGACTGCCTCAAAGAAATCGATCAGGTTCAGGAGGCATGATCTGCCTTTCACAAACCCGAACTGGGTGGGGTCCAGAGTTTGGAGGTTACCAATGTCTTTGTTTATGATACGTTCCATGGCCTTGCAGACCAGGCTCATCAAGCTAATAGGGTGATAGTGCCTGGGGTCAGTGATGGCTCTCCCTTTATGGAGTGGAATAACTGTTGCTGTGTGCCATTCAGTGGGCACAAAGCCTGATGTGAGGCTATGATTGAACATGGTGCTTAGGTGGAGAGCCAGTTCATTCTAAAGTTCGTGTAAAACGCAGTCTGGGATGTTGTCCGGTCCCATGGATGCTGTGCTTTTGGCTTTAGAGAGTGCAGCTTTTACCTGCGTAGTTGTGATTACAGGGACTCTGCATTCTTCCTGTATAGATATGGGCCCTTTAGGGGGTGAGATGGGGGTAAAGTTAACACTGAACCTATCTGCCAGGATGTTGGCAATATCAGTTGGTTCTGTAATTTTCATGCCGTTGTGCTGTAACTCACAGCAGATCTGGGTGTTGCCATTGAGATTCTTGACATAACTATAGAATGCTTTGTGGTTGTCCTTAGAATCAGTGGCAATTTTGTTTTTGTAGCTAGCTTTGGAGGATCTTATAAGGGATCTCAGATTCTTACTGAGGCTGACAAGGCAGCTCCTCCACTCATGGGATTTTACTTTCTTTGGCAACAGTTTCTTCCTTCTGTTGTAGAGTTTGTTTATGGCAGGGGACCAGCATAATGGCTTCCTTTTTTTGGAGGATAGTGTCTTGGTTCTGTTTGGGATAGCACGATCCATGCACTCATGTAAGTGCTTATAGAGTGCATTTGTGTAGGATGGGTGTCATGAAGTTCGCCACTTCTGTCTTAAGAAGAATGAAGTTGGCTGTGGAGAAATTTTTTACCGTGGTTTCCTTAATGGGGGATGGGGGCAGGATGTGGATATCTAGGGTGATTAGCTTATGGTGGGATCGGACCAACGAGGAGTTGACTTCAGGTGTGGAACACCGGTCACTCCTGTTGTTAATGACTAGGCCTAGGATATTGTTGCCCCTGGTGGAGGTGTGGATAAGTTGATCCAGGGCATTTGAATTTATGAATTCCAGAAAGCATTGAGCAAAGGAGTTGGTACATGAGTAGTTTTCCCAGTTAATGGTGGAGTAGTTGAAATTGCCCATTTTTAGAGTGTTTGGTTGAACTGTAATATTTTCCAGTATATCAAGAAAAGAGGAGCGGGAATCCTGGGGCATGGTGGGGGATCTGTAGTAAGCTACAATTTGGATTGCAGTTTTGCCCAGAGTTAGTTGCACTTGGATAACCTCGGATTCATTATGCTGAACAACTAGCCTGGAGGTGTGGATATCCTTAATGAATATGGACACACCTCCGCCTTTGGTGTTCCGGTCCAAGTTACATGGCCGAAAAGTGTGGTATGAGTTATAGCCTGGTAGTGCAAGGGTGCTCTCTAGAGGCTTGAACCAGGTCTCAATCCCTGCACAGATATCGATGCTCTCCACTTTAAGGAGTGCTTCGAGTGAGTGTATTTTGAGATTTAGACTTCGAGCATTGAACAGCATTACCCTCAGTTTTTCCTTGCCTGTTCCTGTTATGGTGGTGAATTTGTCATTTGAACCTTGCCTAAAAAAGGCACTAGGGCAGCAAGAGCTTTAGCCAGTATTTCTGTTGTTTAACCTATTACAAATGAAAGGTTCTTGCCAAGGAGTATACACATATCAAGGTACATATTTTTATTTTTGTTATTTCACACCTACTGGCATCATAAAACAATACAGGCTGAAAACACAAATCTTTTTTATGTGCAACATATATGCATGAGATGAATATCTAAATGTCACTACAAATCAGTCCTGACACTTTTATGGGAGATTCACAAACTTAACAGTATTTCTCACTATTTCCATTCTAAGTGAATGGAACTCTGATCTGAGACTATGGTGAATTAGTCTATTAGCTGTGTATTATGAACAAAAAGTAGCTTTGTGAGAAAATAAGACCAAGCCAGGATGTTTGCTCCTATGAAGGCATTCAGGCTTAGAAAAAATCAAATTAAAAATAACTATGTATTGTGCTTGCGGTATGTTTGGATTATGTAGAATTTCATCCATCCACAATCCCTTTTTCCCACTTTTGCACAAGTGGTCATGGTGTCACATCATCTAGAGCCAGTATTCATACCACCAGGTGGCTAACCATGCTGCAGAGAACTCAAGACAAGAGAAAAAAATATATATATATATATTTTCTAATTTCTGCCCAATAATTGCATGCTGTAGGAGATTACATCACTGCAATCTGATTTGTTGGCTAGTTAAGATGGAACAAATGAAGTTAAAAGTGCCCCTAGATTAGGAATCAATTACGGTTGGAGAGGGCAGGTAGACTGACCTTTATCACCTCCTCACTTTAATTCAGGAGTCTGAGTCATTCCTAAAAAGACTTTCTTGTCTTTTCCCCAAACTTTTTCTAAGTACCTTAGCACATAACCTTGTGAGGCCCAATAAGCAGGCCTCAACATCAGATCAACCTAATTAGATAACACACATAACAGGTAAAACAAACTATATAGTTTAATCCTATCACAAACAATATCTCATCTAGCATGCTATAGACTTTTATACAATAAGGCAATATTTGACAAAGGCAATAAGAAATAGTACAGTATATGAAATGGCAAATATCAGGACAAAAGTAAACATCATACAGATCATAAAAAGCTACATATCTGAAAATAAAAAATATGTATAAGCAATTTCAAACATTTGTCAATACAGATTTCATGACTACATCTTGTGGCAGTAGTTTAACTCATTTTCAACCTCTATTAGGCAGCTATGAAATAAAGTACCCTGTGCACTCATGCACACACACACACACACACACACACACACACACACACACACACACACACACACACACACACACACACACACACACACACACACAAGGAAACACACACACATAGACTATTACAAGAAATGAAGCCCTATATGTGGCTTGATAAGACAGCATGTGCCAGCAATTAATTATGCATATATCACCACAATGTGATACATCATAAGGAAAGTCTGAATGCATTAAGCCTGATCAAAACATGTGCTTCTGGCACATACATAAGTAACCTAGTATGTACCAGCTATACTAACCCGCTTCCCACTGCTTGGTTGATTTCTGAATCTGTTTGAATACTGAATTACTTTCTTATAGCTGTACATTTCATATGTACAGTATCAGTTCTGCACATAGTTGCTTGCCTAAAGTATACATTCTTCCCTATAGTTACTTGCACTTTGCTAAGCTTCACTGAAACTCATATGTACTTATCTGCTTCTTCGCAATATTCCTAGCATCTTTTTGATCTGGGCACACTCAGACAGATAGACTTCTGCTGAGACAGAAAGGTTCCACCCCCACCTAGCTCCTCTCCCACCCCCATTTCCTCAACCTCCTTACAGTGCACCACACACATACCTTTCTACCCCCCACAACCAACTCCCAGTCCTCTCCCTCTTAAATCAATACAAACCCCCTTTTATTAGTTTTACCATATACTGACAAGAACAGCTACCTTATCTTATCTAGTCATACTATTCCAAACTAATTAGACATCAGTTTGCACTTTCATATATATGTAATGTAAATATTAAAAATAAATAAAATGCTGCAATTAACAACTCTCCTTCTCCCCCTTTTTCATAGTGCCAAAACATACCAAACCTAGGGACATACGTGTAAATCCAGGCACCTATCATCTCAGACTTGCTGCTGTGAATATTTGCAGAATAAATAATCAGTGGAGTTAGCTAGAATCTTGGATCTCTTACCTCTCAACTGTCCAGATTTTTGCTTTATATTTTTCGTCTGCTCCACATAAAATCTGCAAGTTTCTGACAAATCACCGAGGACTGAAGTCAATAAATAGTGACATACATTTAAGTTTCAGATTTCACATCCTTCGGAAAATTCATAATTCATGTTATTCTAACAACTCTCTCAGTGTTTTAAAATCTGTCCCTATTTTTAGGGTTTTTGCCCCCCCCCATTATTTTAGTATTTGTCCAGATTTCTTGCGCTAAGAGGTTGAGCACTGTGTTATAAACCTTCTGTATTAGCAATTGTGGACTTCTGACTAAAAACATTGTCTCATGCATACCCCCATTTCTTACAGAAAATTATAGTATCTTTACTGATACTAGACCAGGGCGTAGAAACAGAGGTGGTGTTTTAATAATTGTGAGCAAAGAAAGGAGATTAAACACTATCCTCCTAGATAACAGTAACATTACACTTGATACTGACCACAGCTGGTCTCTCACCCCAGTAACAATATCCAGGCACATTATAATCTTTATAGCTATAATATATGTTCCACTATCATCTTCCATTGCAATTCTTGAACTTATACTTAAAAACTACTACACTACCCTAAACACAATAAACGTTATAATGGGTGATTTTAACATAGACTTCACTGGACCCTTAAAACATAACCTCTCTGTAATAATTCTATTCAGAAATCTAACTAAAGATGCTTGCATCAGGAAATGGACTTCACCTCCTTTTCAACAAATTATCACTACTTAACATTATACTAACAAATGTCCAAGAAAATGTGTTGCAGTTCATATACTACACATTTCAAGCAATCATAACAGAATAATCTCCAAGTAGAATTTAAAAACAAGTACATCTCCTCCAAACTGTATAACAAGTAAGACAGGAAAAAAGCTCACAAGATAACTTAGTGGCAGAAATTGGTTCAATAGACTGTAGACTTCTTCATGGTGCTGCTTTCCCTGATAAGGCTTTCACGCTATTCCTGAACATCATATTTCCCATTCAAAGTAAGCTATACTCATCAAAAACTAGAAGGTTTAAAATACACAAAATGCCTTGGCTTACATAACAAATTGCCCAGCTCATAAAATTCCGGGACAAGGCTTGGATAGACTGGAAAAGTTATCCCAATAATAACTGTAAACACAATCTCTATAAAATCCTCAGGAAAACACAATAAGCAGCACTACCAAATCAAAGTCCAGCTATTGAAGTTAGAGACAAATAGCACTTTTCAGCCACCCCCCAAAAAATTGGAATAAAGTCAAAATTCTGGAAATTGTAAAATATGCAGTACTAATACATACAAAAAATACCCACTGATATAGTAAAAGGACTGCAGCACAATGTTTGTAATACTGACAACCCTATGATATAATTTTGCATACATCCGCATCTTCAGCAGAGTCACTGTTTTCCTACCTAGACTACTCAAAGTCAATAAAAAAAGTCTCAGACAAGCTAAATAATATTTGAGAAAACAGGTTAATAGCAGCAACAATAATTGCCTTCTCTTTATCAAACTTGGTAGACACAGTATAGTTTCCCCACTAACATGTATCTGCAACTTCACTCCAAATGTATTTAAGCATGCCACTGAAGTACCTCTCCCCAAAATACCCAACCCAAGATCACCTGAAGAGTATCACCCCACTGGCAACCTGGGCCACTGGCCAAAATACTAGAAAAACATATATATGATCAAATCATACAGCTTTTTACTTAATATGACATCCTTTCAAACAGGGAACAGCATGGATTCAAATTAAAATACAATGTTACCAATGTTATACCTTTCTCTTATGAATATGATTTATACCTGTATGGAAAAGGGGAAAATGCCAGGTACAGTGCTTACTTTAAAGAGTATATGAATGCATCAATGATGGCATCTTATTGGCAAAGCTCAAAAAATGCAAAATCTCAATAGAACCTTTACCATATCAATAACAACCACTGATCTCATTAATACCAATGTACCACAAGGCTTATTTTCTCTGTATGTCAATGATCTCCTTTAGAATCTTGTCACAATTGAATCCTTTATCCTAACAATGTAGCAATCTTCAGATCTTCTAATACCCACAAGCAAATTAACTCCTTGCTACAAAATAATTTCAACAACCTCTGGAATCAGTTTCACCATATCAAACTATCATTTAACACTAACTGGCACCAGTAGGAGCTTATGCTCCAATACATCAGTTACTACACTAGACCCAGGGCACTAACCAATGACAGTAGTCACATAACAAAGGTACCTCAAACTAAGTCTTGATTAAACATTATCATTCCAACATCACACTCTGCAATAACCCATCATGATCATTTTCCAGCTTTGGGTAGCATTTAAAGGATGGCACCTTCTTTCTAAGGATGCAGCCACTGCTATTAATTTGCTTTTACTTTGACTTAGGAATTCACACTCCATCACTGCCCTACAATATTCACACAACCTACACATATTACAAAAAAAAAAAAAACTAAAACAAAACTTTCAGGTTCATCCATGTCAGCCCTCACTATGAGCACTGCAGTATGCAAATTAAGAAATCAGTTGGCTCCCAGTAGAAGGGACATCTTCGGTGTCTATATTTTAACATGCAAACTATTAAATGACTCCTGCTTTAAAAAGCAAACAAACAAACAAACAAAAAACTTCACTTTCAGAATGCTACATGCACCACTAAGAATGCTGATGCTAGCCTTCTAATCTGCCATTCCTATGCACTTATAGCAGAGAAATATTTTTCTGGAATAAAATACTCCCAAATGTGTTTAACTTCAGCAGTCTAGATAACCTTTGTAAATCCCTTAAAAACATCACAAATAGCTATCAATATCATCAACCTGACAATGAAGGTTATCTACTACTCCATAACTGTTTCACCTGGCAACACATAAACAAGGAAAACTCATTCAGATGCATGGCCATGTAGCCAAATTGTTAGAATGACAGCCTTATATGCAGCAGTAAATGTTTCTGTAGACATAAAAAATTCCAGCATCCACAGCTTTCTCCCGCCTTCATTTTTATCACTCTGACTCCCCCAATATCATAATACCTAAACCTCCAATTTAGTACAACGTAAGCTACTATTGTCTTTGTACCATTTGTGTAACATTAGCTGTCTATCGCACTGTTTCAGGCACATCTGTATTGTCGGTCATAATTTATTTACTGTACCGTAAGTACCATTCTCTTTGACGGCTTGTATATTTTGTTCTGTGTATCAGTGCTTTCTATGTCTTTGATTGTATAATAATTTTCATAAACACTTTAAATCTTTTGGCCTCAGTCATACCTTAAAAAAGATTCCTGGATCAGAGTGCTTATTCCATCAACAAATATATTAATAATATAAATAAAGAAACTCGGTCTCCGTCCAAAGATATTAGGCAAATTACCGACTTAATCTCTTTCCAGAAGTAACTTTAAAAACTTCTTAAGAAAAGAGACAAATACACATTTTTGGGGAGGATGACTGATTTAGTGGATAACATAACTACCCATTATTCCTCATGGATTGATTTTCTTATTATGATTAATTACTTCATATTTTATAATTAGAAGTAGGTATAATACTATTTTTCTTTGCTAGCAATGTCATGCCTTTTTATACATTATTCAAATACTTTACTACATTTTGGTAGTCATTACTGTATAGCTAATTAATAATTTTGCATTATAGATCCTAGCCATGCATGCCAACTCATTATTCTGCATTTGATTTGTTATACTCTTGCATCATCCATGTGTTTTATTGCTTGCATTTGCCTATGATTACCTGTGGCATCTGGGCTCTTTGCATGTCCTGTACTTATCTTATAGTCTGGGAAATGGCTGAAAAGGGTCATTGGACCAGATATTCAAATGACTAACAAACACGAATAAAATAAAGTAAAACAACTTTAGCACACCAACCACTCATTGCTGAAATGGTATCATGGAGTTATACTGCTCTTTTAGAAACTCACTAGAATCATCACTATATCAGTCAAGCTCATTTGCAAAACAATACCAATGCCCAGGCAAAACTTTAATTTGCTGCCTTATCACTTCCAGAGCATCTTTGTATTAGTTGCCCATATTCTTGTCTCCTTTTGCTGATTGCTGCCTTCAATGAGTTGACGCCGAGCATCTGTAAGGTGGCCTTCATAATCCAGCACCTCCTCAAATATGTCCTCTTACCTTCTGTTCACTTTTGCCCAAATCTGAAGCTCTCACCTGAAAAGATGGCAAAATATAAAATACTTAGGCCAAAGCTGCACCAAGGAACACACTTTAAATGTAAAAGATACATTTTTTCCATTACATTTAATGCTGTGGCAGAAGAGAGAAACAACCTCTTAAAGTACCATGCAACTTCCCTTTGGTTTTGGATTTTGAGATGCAGTTTTTTGTCCAACTATCTAGTGTGACAGCTGCTTGGTAGATTTCACTGCTGTTTTTATTGTACTATGCCTGCATTTGGTTCCTGCAGATCACAGCCAGCTAAGGAACAAGAAATCGAAGCTGATGAGCTGCAGTTATCCTACTGTCACCTCCTGGTTGCATGGTAGAAAAAACATGCTGACTTGCAGGGAAGAGATGTTCTTCCCCAAGTATGAGAACACTGGCAAGGGCTTTGCCGTGTCACTGGCATTCATTATGCTGGGAAACAATGCAGGTCAGGTGATGACACTTTATCTGTAATTATGTTGCAACTCTCCAGGGCACTTGGTTAGTAAAGACTGTGTTTATATGGCTGAAGTAGGTCAATGCAGAGACCATCATGTGTACATCTTGAATTCTGTCACTGGCAATTTTCCATGCTTTGAAGTATATAATTCAGGGCACACAATATCATGCTAGTTAGCAGTAAGTATATGTGACTTTATCTATCAGCATGCCTGAGTCACAAGATAGGAAGTACATCACATGCAGTGCAACCTCTAAGTGCAGTCATAGGGACAGATTCCAAAAGAAAGTTGTGCACAGTGCAGTGTGCCAAAGGAAAAGTTTGGTGAACTAGCAGCAGACACAGTTTCATGACCATCCAAAAGCAGGCATATGTGTTAATGGTTAAGGGCAATGAAATGCTACAAACTAGTACACTAATTCTTTGCAGTAAGCACTTGGTGAAAGATACTATGCTTGATTTAGCTTTCATAAATTACTGGCAGTATTAGAAAATGTTGACCGGAAATTCTGCAGAAATACCTGTCAAAATAACTTATTCTGACAATGTGTTTCAGCAGTCTGGGGTTTTATAGGGTATGTTGGAGGATTAGTCTGCAAGTGCATGCTGTCTGCAGACAGCCAGTATTTTGGTAAGCCAAGATATACTTAAGCCAGCTCTCCGATCAAGAAATAATAGATCAATACAGATTAGACAGAGAGCAGGCACAGGCTGTGTGTAGGATATGTTCACCCTACATGTCCTTATACAGCCTGCAGAGTAACTCAGTTCCAGCAGAAACAAAAATGTGTCTGAGTTTTGGTATATTGGCCTTGAAGACATTCCAGTGGCATATAGCTGATAATGTAGTGGTGTCCTAGACAGCAGCTAGTTGCATACTATGACTGTTCGTGGCAGTCTTATGAAGCAAGGTGGTTGAATTTATGCACTTGCCAGCAACACAAAGGCAGTGGCAGGTTGTCATGGAATGGTCCATTTCCATAACCAACTTCCCCTGTTTCCTTGCTGCAGTTGATTTCACCTATGTTCCAACCTCTTCTGGAGATGACACAGAATGTTACCTTAACAGGAAGGGATGGCCATTGCTCAATTGTCAAGTAATGTGCTCAGTTGATGGGTTCATTATTAGCTTGATGCAACACAACCCAGTATACAGTCTTAATGCTGCAAGACCACATTCACCATATAAACACTGTCTCATACCGCTAGCAATTTTCTATATCATATATCATTATAATTAAATCTGAGTAGTAAGTCACTAGGCTTAATGCAATACAACTTGAATTTTGAATTCAACAAATAGTCTAACAATTGAATGAGATTTGGACAAGGGATATGGAGCCCTGCCAAATGGTTTCCAGAAGCTAGTGTCTCTTTAATAGGTAACATGATTGCAGGCCCACAGATTTCCTACTGGAAGGATCATGGAGGCAATGCCCCTGTGAAGGCCGCCAGCCTAGCTAGATAGAATTTTGTAAATAATTCTATGTCATTGTAAATATTAATGTAATCCACATGCTTGTTCTACAAATGTAAAGAGAACTATATGTTATGATTAAACTATATGTTGTACTAAGCTTCAGAAAATGCAACCACAGTGCACTCTGCTGGAAAAAAGCTGATAAAGTAAAGCATTTTATGACTGTTTGATCTCAAAACTCAGATACAGAATGTCTAGACTAAGGAATTCTTTCTATTCTCTTAAGACAAGAGTTATTTGCTGTGGTTTCCTGGTCAGGTGCAAGCTTACTAAGAAATGTAAATTTTGAGTTTCTGTTAGCCTGGGAACCAGAGAAGTGTCAAGAATGATGCAATGTAAAATGACTCAGCAGTACTGTGTTATCAGTTTAAGACTTTCTCAGAGAGAGAGAGAATAAAGCATTTTGGATTTTGTCTGAACCTGTTAACAATTCACCATCACTCTGTCTTGTAAGTAAAGTAGTATTTAGAACTGTGATTTCTATTAGAGTTAGATAGGAATTTAGCCAGATTAGATGAGCAGTTTTCTATATTTGTCAGACTATCCTACGATATTGTTTTAAAGTTTTTCCTGTGATCTTTGAACTCTGTAATGTCATTGTGTTGAAGTAGTAAATATTGTCTTGTGTTATTATCTATTATTAAATATTTTAAACCTATCAATTATGGCTGTTTTGTGTAGAGATAATTTAAGCTATTAGAGTGCATTGCATGTATTTTGTGATACTGTACCAGCCACTCCTAAGTAGACTTCAAGTCTCAGTCACACTTACTATTTGGATAATAATATTACACAGTAAAATTGGACACCCTTTGGGAAGGGCCTTATAGTAGCTGATATTAGTGGTTGGTGGCAGTTGGTACTACCTTATAGTCTGGGCAGAAAGGGGGCACAGCTAGAGAACCTGTGCCAGCCTTCCCCAGAAGTGTCTGTGTGTTTGTGTCTAAATCAAATCTTGTGTGTGTGTGTGTGTGTGTGTGTGTGTGTGTGTGTGTGTGTGTGGGTGTGTGTGTGTTTGTCAGCTACTTGGGCAGGGACACAAAGCACTGGCTGGACAGAGAGGGTGCTGAAGGTTTTAGCTTGACCACTAGGCTGAGATCTGGACCCTATAGCTGTACCATTGGGGAGTCTTATTGGGGATCTAGAGAGAAAGGGAGAAACCAGCCCCAGTCTGACTGTGATCTCTGTGTGCTGTTAAGGGAAATTGTACTTTACTGTGTGTGTACTTGTTATCCTCCCAGTGTGGATGCCCCTCACTGGTGCTAGTGGTGAGGATTGAGGCTCCTTGATTACTGGACCAGTGCAAGGACGTCACATCCCCTCCTCCCCAAAAAATATGCAAAAGCTTCCCAATCAGAAAGTTTGCAATTTTTAACTATTTTGCACATTCAGAAACTTATGTTTGAATGATGACTTAGATCCCAACATTTCAGTATATTCATATTATAACACTGGTATATAAATTGAATTCTTACCAAGAAATTTATTTTGTCCACTGACAGTGAAAAGCCTTTCAGAGAGATTTTTTTTCTAACAGTATTGTGATATATTACGTAAGATCATGGGCTGGATTATGTAAATCTCGCTTAATCCACATCACATTATACCAATATCAGTGAGAAACATGCAGATAACATGCTAAGTATGACAAGAAACTCAGAATAACTCAGTACACAATGGAGTTCCACAGCTCCAACAGTGCACTATGGAAATGTGCAAGTAATGCGTAATTATAAAAAATGGTTGTCAAATAACATTGTACAGTACCAAACAAATGGAAAAATAATCACAAGTCAATAATCCTGGCAGCAGTTTAGAAAGATAACAAAATTTGTACAGTAAGGTTATGGACAACTATGGAATGTTACTGACTCCATAGCAATAAACACACACACATACACACACACACACACACACACACACACACACACACACACACACACACACACACACACACACACACACACACACACACACACACACACACACACACACACACACACACACATTAAAAATGCTAAGCATTCCAAAGTAATTCACATGGCAGTCATAACCTAAATTTGCAGAAGTATACACAGAAATGTCTTAGACAATCACTGATACTTCTGTATCTCATCCATTAACTTATAATATATGCTTCAAAGCTGCAAGGGTATTTGTAATACATACATATACAAATCATTTAAATTAAACTGAGAGACAACTACAGATATCTACAATATACATGTAGCATTAAAAAAATATCAACTTGGATTTAGTGATTCCAATGGAATCCGTAACTTTTCTAATAAAAAAAATGAAAGGCAAAGGGCAATCATGGCCACATCGCTATAGCTGACAGTTGTGTGGGGGACACACGTAATGCACACACCCAAGGAATGTGGGAGATAGAAATGAAGATAGGGGTTATAGGTGAAGAAGAGGGACAAACAAGAGATGTTAGAATAGCAAAGTCTAAGGTGAAAATCAGAGGGGGATAGGCAATTTTTTTAATGGAAATAGGCCCCGATTTTCTTTTTTGTAAAGAATGGAAGGAAAGATAAATATAGGGAGAGAGGAGATGAAGGTAAGCACAGCAGGTATACCCATAGAACAAACAGCACAACACAAGACAGACAAAGGCTGGAAAAAAACAGTATGGACAGGTGAGTTACACAGACAACACACTGCACAACATGGGCAATAGAAGTTGTCAAATAGAGTGGGGATGCATACCAGCCATAGTAAAATGCAGAAAAATATGTCTACCTATGCACTATCATGTTAGCAAATGTTGCAAACTGTGTGACAGTCATACCTGGATGTGTATGACCAATGGTAAATGTGTGTTGTAGTGTATTGAATAAGGATCACAATACAAACTGGATGAATAAATACATATCCAGATTGTCCATCAGCAGTGCAGGTGTTAGCCAAGCCACATCACAGATGAGCAAAGGCAGGTCAAGCAATGGTACATAACTCCAAATAGGAGAACCAAACCTACAACTATGTGAAAGGCAAACAACCAAGCACAGTGCTAAATAGAAGTACTGCAGAAGATCATCAAAGGCTACTACATGCACAAGCAGGTGTACACAAGCAAAACAAATGTGTGCTGGAATGTGTCTATGTTACGCACCTATGCCATGTCAAAGGCAACACATAGGTGTATGTGTACGTATGTGTGTCAGTGGCATAAATGTGATGTACATGAAATCAAGGTGAATAGGCATACAAACATCCACCAATGACATGTAATAAGTTATGGTATGTGACAGTACGGAATAATGAATATAGCAACATAACATACAAATAGAATGAGAACAAGGATGTATTGCAAGCATTAGCCAGTAACATGTGTGCACATGTCCTGCATTGTAAAATGGCCATATATTTAGCATATGTTCACTATGTCAGATTAATAAATGGTAATGGACAGTAGTTTTGACAAAGGCAAATATACCTTCAATAAATACTAGGGACATATTAAGGTGGGAGGGACGAGGACAGCCAGGGATCACATCATTGTAAAGTGGGACACAGTAAGAAGCAGGAAACGGTAAGTTAATACAATGCAAATGCAGGTGTAAAACGCACAGGGTGCTGTAAAAGACACACAGACGTACATTTAAACAAATGGCAAATGTATGTCAAATGGCCAGATGGCTAGGTAAATAAGTTAAAAATTGCAATCACATACGCATATACTGTCATGCAAATGACAAATAAAGAAACACATGTGTATGTCAACCGCATTGCTCATTACGGAGTACAGGACATCCCTGTGAGCATCATTATAGCACATCAGCAGTACATCACTGAATGTTCACTTGTCAGACATACATTTGTGTCAGTATGAATCTGACTATGTTCACAAACATGTACAACCATAATGTGTGCAACTATTTATGGAAGGTGTTAAGTGTTCACCAATGTCAGTACAGTAACAGTTTATAGGTTCATAGGTTGATACTAGGCTATCTGCCCTAGGGCATTTATAAGCCTAGTCAGTGTGTGTTTGGCTTTCGCCACCCTTTTAGATTAGTTGACTGTGCCTCTGTATAGTAGGTCACAGAAGATAGCCCTTTTGAGATTAGTTTACTGTGCCTCTGTCTAGTAGGGACACAGAAGAGATCCCACGGGTAAACCTACGATCTCCCATCCACTCGTCAAGATTTCTCTTGAAGAGGGTCATTGAGGGACTCTGCCTAACATGGATTGGGATTTTGTTCCAGAGTGAGGGGAGCCTCTGGGATATGAATCTGTCCCTCCAGCATGTCCTATTTATTTCTGTGCTGAGGTTTAAGTCCCTGGAGCATGTAGCTCTAAGGGATTTGGATTTCCTGAGGTGGAGCATGTCCATTAATTCTGGCTTGGACATGGCTTTATACGTCAGGCACAGATCGCCTCTGAGTAGGTGGTAAGCAACTGAGTAGAGCTGGAGTTTCTTTAGCCTAACTGCATAAGGCATCTGTTTGAGTCCCTTGATCCTCTTGGTGAGGTACTTTTGGGGTCTTTCCAGTTGCTGCAGGTGTCGGGTAAGGTACATCCCAAATGGGGCATTGTATTCAATTATGGGCCTGATGAGTGATGAGTAGAGGGGCACAATGACCTCTCAATCTAGATGTGAACCCTTTCATGATAAGGTGGGCTATATAGAAGGTCTTTCTAACCACTTTGGCAACGTGATTGTCAAAGGAGAGATTGCTATCTACTTGGGTCCCCAAATCCCTAATTACTTCTTCTGTACTTAATGGATTACCACCTATGTGGTAATTTGTGGGCACTTTGTTTTTCCCAAAGGGAATGACTATGCACTTTTTGGCATTTAGCTTTAGGCCATGGCTCTGGCACCAGTTATCCGTTTCTGTGAGACCCTTTTGGAGGATGCTTGTGTCAGTCGGCGAGTCGATTATGGCACCCAGTTTGCAGTCATCTGCGAACTTGGTCAGCCATAGTCCTCCCATGTTAGCCTGTACCTCAGAGAAATGTATACCGAACAAGAGAGGTCCCAGGACTGAGCCTTGTGGGATGCCACTTGTAATTGGTTTAGAGTCTGACATGGCACCTGCAATTCTAACCATGTGGGTTCTATCCCTGAGCTAGTTTGCAACCCATCTTGTGACATAGGGGTTGATATTTAAGCTGGTGAGCTTATTTATGATGCTCGAGTGGGGTATTGTGTCAAAGGCTTTTGCGAGGACCAGGTAGGCTGTGTGGACTACCTTCCCTTCATCTATGGCCTTGGTGACTGTTTCAAAGAAGTCGACCAGGTTCAAGAGGCAAGATCTGCCCTTAACAAAGCCGAATTGGGTAGGATCTAGTGTTTGGAGGTTCCCAATGTCTTTGTTTATGAGTTTCATGATGATACGCTCCATAGCTTTGCAGACCAGGCTAGTCAGGCTTATAGGGCGATAGTTTCCGGAGTCCGTTGTGGCACCACCTTTGTGGAGTGGGACCACTGTTGCTGCACGCCATTCCTTGGGTACATATCCTGTAGTAAGGCTGAGATTGAACAGTGACTTTATGTGAGGGTTCAGTTCTTCTTGGAGTTCATGTAAGATGCAGCCCAGGACGCCGTCCGGTCCCATTGATGCTGTGTTTTTTGCTTTGGAGAGGGCAGCTCTCACCTGTGCATCTGTGATGTCAGGGAGGCTACACTCTGTTGGGATAGACATTTGCACTTTTGGGGGGGGGGGAGTTTGCACTGAACCTGTCTGCCAGGATGTTGGCAATATCTGTGGGTTCAGTGTATTTTTTGTCATTTTGAACTAGCTCAGAGCATATCTGGGAGTTGCCACCCAGGTTCCTGACATAACTAAAGAAGGCCTTGTGATTATCTTTAGCATCTTGTGCAATTTTTCTTTTGAAGCTGGCCTTAGATGATTTTATGAGGGATCGTAGTTTCTTGCTAGAACTGATCAGAGATGCCTTCCCTTTTTGGGATTTTGCTCTATCATGTAGTAGCTTCCTCCTTCTGTTGTATAGCTTATTTATGGCTGGGGTCCACCAGGCAGGTCTCCTGCCTTTGGAGGAATGAGTATTGGTTTTATTTGGGATAGCACAATCCATGCATTCCTGTAGGTGTCCATAGAAAGTGTTTGTAAAGGATTCTGCGGTTTGGGCCGTATTTTCCACTGGCCCGGGGGCTTTGAAGGATTCCACCTCGGTTTTGAGAAGTGTGAAGTTTGCTTTTGAGAAGTTCTTCACCGTGGTTTCCTTGGCTGGGGGTGGGGACGGGATATGGATGTCCAGTGAGATTAATTTATGGTCAGATCATACCAATGAGGGGTATATCTCTGGTATGGAACATAGAGTCCCCATGTTGGTGATGATCAGGTCCAATATGTTTTCCCCTCTTGTGGGAGTGGTGACCAGTTGTTCCATACCATTTGAGTTTATAAATTCTAGGAACCATTGGGCGAGGGTGTTGGGGCTTGAGTAGTGCTCCCAGTCTATGTTTGGGTAGTTGAGGTCACCCAATATAATGGTGTTTGGAGAGACCTTCATATTCTCCAGTGTTCTCAGGAAAGCCGAGTGGGGTTCCTGAGTTTGGGAGGGTGGTCTGTAGCAGGCTACAAACTGAAAGGCAGTTTTGCCCACTGTTAGTTGCATATGGATGGTCTCTGATGCTTCATGCAGTGCCACTAACCTGGAGGTGTGGGTATCTTTGATGAATATGGATACTCCCCCTCCTTTTGTGGTTCGGTCTGAGTTTTCGGGCCGAAAAGCATGGTATGAGGTATAACCTGGTAGTGCTGGGATGCTCTCGGGAGCCTTGAACCAGGTTTCTGTTACTGCACAGATATCGATATTCTCCATACTGAGGAGAGCCTCGAGTGCATGCATTTTGAGGTTTAGACTTCTGGCGTTGAGCAGCATTACCCTTAGTTTCTTTTTCTTTGTGTTGTCTATAGAGGTGGGTTTGTCTTTTGAGCCTTGCTTAAAAAAGGCACTATGGGGGGTGGCAAGAGCCTTAGCCTGTATTCGAAAGCCCAGGGGTGACAGGTGCAAGCCATCCCTAGCGAAGCAATGTGGCTTGTCGAGCATGTCATCCCAGGCTGACAGACACTGGATCCCCTTTGAATTACACCAATACTTTAGCCAATTGTTAAAATTGATCATTTTGTCTTTATAATATGGCATCATTCTTGGTGAGGGTAAGATGCTACTCAAGGTCAGGGTCATACCGGCCTGGGCTACATGCTCAGAGAGCTCCTCTATGTCTCTTTTGATGTAGTCCAGGGAGGTACGTATCAGGTCATTCACACCAGCATGGACAATGACTGAGTCATATTTGTACTTGCCTTGGAGTGACCTGAGTGCTTGTGTTATGTGGTGGATCCTAGCGCCCGACAGGCAGCTCACCGTGACCTTCTCCTTGTTCAGCCTGGTGAGCGGGACGTCAGTGTGCCTGACGATAGAGTCACCTATTACAAGTGTATCAGGTGTGTTGTTTAGCCTTAAGGGCTGTGACTGTTCGGCACACTGGCTTTGTGAGCTATGTGTTGCACGTGTTTTGTTTTGGGGTAGTGGTTGCTTGGGTATCTGCTTTGGAGGTCTCTGCTGCTTAGGCAGATTTTTATTTAGAGCCTCCGAGTATGTTTTTGTGTGTTTATGTGT
Organism: Protopterus annectens; assembly: GCF_019279795.1. NCBI lineage: Eukaryota > Metazoa > Chordata > Ceratodontiformes > Protopteridae > Protopterus > Protopterus annectens. The sequence goes on from NC_056728.1 coordinate 1,259,599,630, forward strand.
TTGGTTTGCTGTCGTGGTAGGTCTGTGTGAGACTGGAATTTTAGTGAGTGTGGTTTCCTTCTCCTCCTGACTCCTCCAGTACTGAGTTGAGAGAGCTTAGCCTCCAGTTTGGCTATATGGTTGCATCTCTCACATGTGTTGGAATTTGTTGGGAGGAGGAGAGGGTTGTCTGTGTACATGAGGCAGTTGTAACATTGCCTCAAGATTCCCAGATTCACCAGCTGGACCGGCTGTAACATACAGCTTCTGTGAATATAACCACACCTGTTGCTGTACATTATGGACACAGAAATGTATGCCATTATTCCTTGTGATCTACTATTGACTTCAGTATTTCATGCCAAAACAGTCCTTCATAACATTTTAAAAAATATACAATATTAACCAAAAATTGCTCAGGCATAAAACAGGATTTATCAAGATGTACTGCTCCCGCTGAAAAATGGCTGATGTTTATGGAATGTTACGGATTAAGGATATATCAGTAGTAATTCAATGAATAACCTAGTTATTCACAACAAAGCTCAAAATACATGTTAATATGAATGTGTAAAATGCCTTGTTCAAAGAATGCTATGGGTATATGAAATTAGTATAACAGTTTAAGATAAATATGTTCCCTTATAAGATTTGAACACACAGCACACAAAATGTAGACATGTTGGCCAGGTGTATATCATATGAGCAAATCGCACAAATTTCGAACAAACACTCATAATATCAAATGTACCGGACCTTGAACTTCTTATTGTGGGGGGCTCCCCCCACTAAATATATATTCCAACTCCGAGATCACACTACAGTGCGGAAAGGGCAAATATCCCATTCTTCACTGTACCGCGATCTCAGAAAAAGCACCTCGAGGTCCGGTACATTCAATATTATGAGCGTTCGCAATTTGTGCGATTCGCTCATATAATATAGACCTATGTTGGCCTGCATCCTTACAAGCTGAGCTAACATTCAGTGCATGCAGCTTATAAACAAACAGTTAATGCTCTTCAAACACTGTTGTTCAACAACTGATGTTGTTAGGCCATTACGGATTATGGCATTAACTGTAGAAAGTCAAGATCAATGTGTCGTTACTATGCACAGCATGAACCTTAATATAAAGTATTGCAATATGGATTTAAAAAAAAATGATATGGGTGAAGTTAACCAGGTAACAGATTTCCCTATGTGGTTTGGAATCCACAACATGCCAAAATGTACACATGCTGACCATTTGCTTTACAGGCTGAGCTAACATTCAACTAGGCTGTCACTGTAGACAACAAGTCCTGCAGGTGTTTCTTAGAAATCCTGTGATGAATGGCAGAAAACAGGAAATGCATACAATTTAAACACCTCTCATAGTGAAGACATAGCTATCAACAAATATGTAACAAAATATGTTTGACTAATGGTATGGGTATTCATTTTTACACGAAGTAAACTTGTCTGTGTACTTGTGTAGGAAGAATTATGTAACTAACTTTAATACATGTTTGTCTTTCACCTTGTAATGGTCCAATAGGTGATACAGTGGGACCTACTGCCCAGGAGCTGTAGGCATCAGTGATACACGAGGACAGTGGTTATGTGAAATTATGTAGTTAGATGTTATAAAACATATGTACATCTTCAAAGGATATAGTTAAGGTTTTTATTCAATTATTAAATAAAATAACAACATGGGTATCAAACCCATAGTCAAGAGGGGAGTATGTACAAAGTCTACTGAACTATCCCTACAAGCTAATTCACACAGCAACTAAAGCATGGTTATAAAAAAATCTATATGATGTATATGGATCAAATAAATATCCGTAAGATCCGTAGGAATACTAAGGAATACATAGGATATTGGTACTTACTGTATTGATTTATGGACTGTCTCTGCACCTCATTGACCCTCATTTGAAGCTTGGCTGTGTCCCTGCAATGTAGGTCATCATAGTGGTGACGCACCTGTACTGCAGTAGCTCCCTGCCCTCTGTCAATGCTCCCTCACAATCCAGTTCCACAAGTCAATCATAGCGAAGTTCCTGGGCCTGTCTCTCATCCTCTACTTCAATCTGGCATTTGCAATCAACATCGGTTTCATATCCTCATAGGTCCTGTTAGATGCATGGACATGTCACAGCCTCCTCGAAGTCGCCATCATCATTTTCAATTAGTAGATATCTGATGAACAGAAAAACACAGAAATGTTCACTGATGTCCCACTCAGTTCATACTTAGCAATGGTCTGATCATTAATTGTATCAAAATAAATATTGGAGAGTGGCTCTGATGTCATGTTCTAAGATTATTAGAAGATAATGGGCACATGCCACACATGATACCGTTTATTGATACCTACTGGGTTTTAACGCGGTACTCCTGGGTCTTTCAGCACATAACAGTGATTTACGTGGATGCGCATGAATGGGATTCAAAGAACTTGAATTTTAATTCACCTCATTAATTATGTATGGCACAAATGGTATTTAAAGCTGTGTGTACACGAGGTGCACTTTGATTCTGTAAGTCAGAGTGAGAGGTGCATTGGCAACTGGGGGAATTTTTCTAGTGGTAATTAGTACATCTGTGAATGTGAATCATTTCAAAAGGTACACCTTTAAAGTCATATTTAATCAAAAAGTTAATTTTAACAGATGTTCTTAAAAGCTCCTGGTCTCATGTTTTCTGGAAATGTATGCATACACGTTTTGTTCTTCTAAATATTTTTGTTCAATTCCATATGCAGTTGTATAATCAGACTTCCACTGCAAATGATAACAATGTATGGAGAAGGATTTATGGATTATCTGCAATTTATACTGGTAATTACTTGCGCTCTGTAGAAACTAAGGATTACTGCAGTATCACTATCTAGTATGTGATGTTGATATTACAGATATTGCTTAAATCATGTCTCCTAAAACAGTGTTATAATGTGCTGCTGCTGGTATTATTTTTTTCTCAAAAAAATTTTATTAATTATATGAATAGCAAGACAATTAAAAGATTATACATAACAAGAAGGCATAAATGAACATATAACAATTCATCTAGTGATAACAACCTTCCTGAGATTTTGATAAATTATTTAGAAATAAAACATACACCATATGTACACTATATACAAGTTAGGCAACCTGAGAGAAAAAAAATATATATATATATATATTTAACATTAACTATTTAATATGTTTAGAACCTTTTCTAACACAACCTTTCTAATAGCTTTTTTTTTGGACTCCCACCTAAGTATCTTTGAGCATCAATAAATTTAAAAGCCATTTTCTGGAAAGTAACCCATTTTAATTTAGAACGATCAATCCAATTTTGTATTATATAAAGTTTTAGCAATGAGCAAATAAAATGATAACATGAATATCAACTTTTGAAAGATGAATCAATGGAATATGTAGAATAGCAAATTCCCACGTCAACGTGGATTTTTGATATCCCATTTTCTGCAGTCTGACTTTCAAAGATGTCCACAATCTGTGAGAAAAATGACAATACCATAGAATATGAAGGAGGTCTGCTTGGGGATGAGAACAGCATGAACACGAAGGGGACTTATTTGGGTTAAATTTGTTTAATTTGATTGGGGTAAAGTAGGCATCATTATTAATCATTAATTGTGTGTATGCTAATTTTTAAAAGGGATAAATTCCTTAGTGTGTCTAATAGCCAGGACTTTCTGAGATTCTGACAATTGGGAATTATAATTCAACCAAACATTAGATAAAAGGCAGTTGTGGTCCATCATTAAAGAATTAATTAATTTATATGAGTTTGAGAGCATTTTATCAGATGATGAAAGTATTTTGATAATCGTGTTAAGGTTTTTCAATTGTGAGTCTATGGGGACCAGACATACAAATTTGTTTTTAATTATTGCTCTTAGTTGTGTAAGAATTGGTGAGTAATTCCAGTTTACTTTCAATAACTTACGCCAGTCAGATAAAGGCAAGTCAAGATATTTCAAAACATCTCCTACTTTTAGATTTTTAATTAAAGGATAGTTTGTTAAGTTCAAAAGTTTATTGTCCAATAATATATTTGGGTTTAGATGAATTGGCTGAACATGGTGCGAGATCTTTTCTAGTTTACACATTTTGAGTAAGGTTTGGAAATCTCTAATCTTTTGTTTAAATACTGTAGATATATTTTAATAAATAAACTATCCAGAGAGATAAAGGGAATAGCTTCAAGATTTAAATTATTAGAAATGACATAATTATACCATAATTTTATCCATAAAGATTGATTTGGATAAGAAGTGTTATTGAATTTAGAGATAGTAAGAAGTTTATTGGATGAGACAATCAAATAATAGAGATAAAGATTAGGTAAACCCAAACCTCCCTTGTCCTTCGAAAATGCCAATCTAGAATAAGAAATTCTAACAGATTTAGGGAACCATATGAATTTTGCCAAAGCTTTATTTACAGACTCAAAAAAAATTTTTGAAATTATCTGATCAGATGATGAGAATTGGTAAAGAAATTTAGGCAGAATATTCATTTTAATAATGGCCACCCTTGAAAGAAATGAAAGGTTTAGATGCTTCCATCTGTCCATGTCAGACAATATAGAGTTCCATAATTTATTAATATTATTTTGAAAGGAAGATTTATTATTGTGTTCTAAATTGATTCCTAAATATTTTATATTATAAGTAAACTGAAAATAATCGTCTGGAAACAAAAAAGATTTGTGTGCTAAATGATTTAAGGGAAAAATATGAGTTTTTGTAGAATTTAAAAGATAGTTGGAAACCAAAGAAAAATAATCAATAGAATTCATTATTTTTCTGTAATCAGATAATGGAGTTTGAAAGTAGATTACTAAATCATCAGCAAAAGCAGAGAAATGAATATTAGTATTAAGAATTCTAGGGATGTTATGAAAAGTATTTTGAGTGATAAACAATAGCAAAGGTTCTAAATAAATGTTGAAAAGAAAAGGGGACAATGGACAACCCTGTCTTGTTCCTTTAGTGATCTTTATCGGAGCAGAAAATTGACCATTAATGTATAGTCTAGTAAACATATTCTTGTATAAAACTTTTAAAAAATTTATAAAGAATAAGGGAATAAAACATAACATAGTTTGAAATAGAAAGTTCCAACATACTCTGTCAAAGGCATTTGATGCATCTATAATCAAAGCATATATAGGGTTTGGATTTTTCTTAATGAGATGAAGTATAGTCTCTAAAGATAGAGTATTATCCCAAGCATGTCTCTGAGACATAAAACCTAATTGATCTGACGAGATAATTGAGGGTAAAATCCGTTTCAATCTGTTAGCCAGAATAGATGACAGAATCTTAATATCCACGTTAATTAAAGAAATGGGTCTATAATTTACTGGGTCAGATTTATCTTTATTATTTTTTAGAATTAGAATGGTTTTGGATGTGTTCCAATGAATACTGCTACTGGTATTATATAGACAGATCTTCAATGATGCTTCTAAACAAAGGTGTTATCACTACTGTCTCAATTTACTATGGATCTGTACTATCTATGGATCCTAGGGTAGTCTGATGCTTTCTGTACATTGTTTAATTGCTAAGTGATGTAGTATTTTAATGTGAAATGCAAGCAGACTGTGTTTGACATGATGGTGTTGTCTTTGAACCCCCCCTTCAACATATATGCAATATCAGAGGTTCAAATTCCAGTCATGAACTGTACAGATATTATAAGTTATGCTGATTTTACAGATGCAGAGTGAAGCCATTGTCGATGATTTTCACATGTCATGTTAGTATTTCTCACAGACATTGTTATACTGATGTTTGCATTGCACAGGACTGCATAGTGTTTTTTTTTTTTTTTTACATATGCTGTTCACAAAATCACATGCATAAATGTGTTCATCCATGAATATTATCATGTGCATATCAATGTTTTCCAGATGACCAACCATCCTAGGGGTGACAACTTATTCCTCCAGGAAAATGATATCATAATTGATGCTGTCTGACGACATGGAAAGAGGATCCTAGGCCATTCAGGGAATACTGTTTGGAGAAATGAAATCTGGATGAACCTCACCAACATGATCAATGCAGTTGGAGACCACAACTGATCCCGTGAGGCCTGGAGATGTCACTGCTTGGACATGATTCTTCAAGCAGCCAACAGAATGACACATTATGAGAAGTCAAGTGATGTCACTGGCAGCGGACAACCCCTGCCCCCCAATGACATCACAGTATTTTTGGCATCACTGCATATAGCAAGAGGGGAGTGGTGAATCCCTGGTGGTGGGATTGAAGCTAGGGTTCCAGGACGGACATGTATGTATCCATGTTCAGTACAGGGATGAGTACTATGACACTCACTACATATTGGTTCAGCATGCATATTCGTGTATTCCTGTGCTGGATTTACAACAGCAGAGTTGACCTGTGAATACACTTCCACACAGAGTGAGGATGATGAATGTATGTATAATTACATGTGTTGGTATATCTGAGCTACAGACAGAGCAGTACAAACTATTGTTGTAATGCATATTTCAGTAATATCTACTTTGGGCCTACAGCAGGAAGCAGCAGGTGAGTGTCTCTATACTGTTGCTGTACAAAATAGCATGATAGTGCCCACACCTCATTTAATGGCACTGCTGTTTACTGTTACATTGTTGTTTCCCTAACACTGAACACTACAGGTACATCCAGAGGAGGGGCAATCCATGCGTTATCAAGTACAGAAAGACCAGCTATGTTGCAGTGACATTGTCAAAGCTTTCAACTATGTTTAGCACACATTATGACTGTCATCTTTGTTAATACAGGCCCTTCTGTTGTACAGTTGCAATGTCCATCACCTGAGTATTTGCAGCCCATATTACTGTGTAGTATATGTGATGCTGTCATTATTAGTTTAGATAACTACATGACTGCATTGTCTTTCTCTTTATGTCCCACTACAGGATCCACAGTACAAACCACAACCTCTACACAGCACGAGTCTTCAAATACACATATGAGTGGTATGTGTATGTCACACATTCTGTATGTTTTAACTGTGTTCACTTAGTAAATGTTTTGTGAATGATGTGATCCATAATGACTTTTTTTTCCCCTACACTAGTTGAAGTTCAGCACAGTGGAACAACAACAACATCTCATGAGAGTTTTCCATGTGTGTTGTTATGTCTTTATGCATCACATGTTAATAGATTATGTAGTTATGGTATATACATTCCACGAAACATACATATGTACATACAGTACACTGCAACTGAAGTCAGTAGTATTTGTGACATTGCAGTGAAATATATATGCCAACTGTCTTTTATATTTATCATGTGCTGTAGGCACATTGTCCTGATCTGTGTCTTTGTATCTGTCTTTGTCATCCAGCAGCCCATCCAGCGATCATTATGTTGTTCATGATGTGTCTCAGCCTGGTATTATGACCCTGGGCAGTGAGGACCTTCATTTGCTTAGAGAGTCCATCCAAGAGGTTAACAGTGATGTTACACAAGATGTATCCTCAGATGTTGAGTTCCACTTGTTGATGCATTCAGAGGATGGTGGAACAGTGGTTGTTGAACAGGGTGAGGCCATTGGTCAACACACCAAAGTTGGGAGCACATCTGCGTAGCCTGTTGTACAAGACCAGGTGTTAGAGGGTGTCTGTCTTCTGCTGCAGGCAGATGAACAGTCACAGCTACGTCATCCTTCAGACATGCATGCACTTGCCCATGCCACAGATCATATAGCACACCAGTTACGTGTCATGCATGAAGGACAGGAGCACAGACAAAGTAAGATTATGGTTGCATTGGCTGCTCAGAATGAGAGTCTGCTAGCTGTGGCTCGGTCAGTGGAAACCCTGACCTCTGCGGTACTACAGCAGTGTCATAGTACAAGCAGGATTTTGCATTCCATGACTATACACAGTAGATTGCAACCTGTGAGAGGCTGGCTGCCTGTCCACAGAACTACCATTAGGAATCCCTGTCTGTGGTCCAGCCTGTAAGAATGTCATCTACTGGCAGATCTGCTGAGGTCTTACCAGTGACAAGGCTTTCACTTCACAGCTATGCTTCTTCTTCTCAATGCGGTGTAGTACACCCATCCATCTCCTCTGTGGAGCAACCAGGGCAGGATGTGCCTGTACAAAGTCATGGCAGGGCAGACCCTGGTGTGAGACATCACCAAGGTTGACTAAGACTGTGTTAGAGTGTGTCTAACAGTGTAGTACACATAGCTGACTCTTATTATTTCAATACCACTGTACTGTGATATGTGGTTCTGAAATAAAACTGTCTATATGATGTCATGTGCGATTTTCTCTTTTTTTGTGTTATGATATTGTACATATAAGTGTAGCACTGATGTCCCTTATTGTTTATCATACAGTGATAAAACTAACACAGTGTGTATGCATACTTCTGTTGGTTATGGCCTGAATTAATGTTTTGTTTTTTGACACGTACATATGTTCACGTTGGAATATGTTATACTTATGTGTGATGCTCAGTGTGTACATCTAGTGGGTACTTGCCATTAGATGCAATGTGTGTTGTTGTGGTGGGGCAACACCTGAACATCAATGTTCAATGTGTGTAGTCATGTACTTGTGATTTGTCATGATTCCAATGCCTAGATTAGACTCTGCTAGGTAGCCTGGACCTGTATTTGTAGTCACACCAACTGTTGCCTATGCCTGTGACTTCTGTCCCCTGTGTCCTCCTGCTCCTCCTCCTCCTTTGATACCCATGGGATGTCCGCTTCAAACATTTGTAGTTCTTGGGGTAGGTCACCCATACTTGTAGCTGGAAGACTGCCATGTGCTCAAGTTAGCATGTTGTGCAGCATGGCACACACCAATATCATCTGTGCTGCCTTCTCAGGTTTGTATTGCAGTGGACCCCTGGGTATGTCCAGACATCTGAACCTAGCTTTCAGTACACTGAACACACACTCAGTGGTGTTTCTGGTTGTACATGTGCTCCATTATAGGCTTCCTGTGCAGGGTTGGATGGTTCATGGTATGGAGTCATTAGCCATGGCTCAAGGGATAACTGCAGCCACATGTTGTGAGAAGTAAGAACACTTTTGTTCAGACTGAATATTGCTGAGGGAGGGATCTTTAACTTACAGTCTAGCTGTGATCCAATGCATACCCAAAAGCAATCCCTCATGTATTTCACCTGGCTGGAATGCAGTCCTACATCCACTTTCCCTCCAAATGGCAGCATCATGGACACTTCCAGTGTGTGCTGCCATAATGTCTGTTATGCTGCCATCTGCTGCACACACAACTTGGCAGTTTCTATTTATGTATGATGTACTGGTATCCTGCTAGGCATGTGTGTGCAATCTATTGCATCAAGTACATGGGGGAAGTTAGTGATGTTGCAGAACTGGCTATTTACATTTCCCCGCTCCATGGGTGTGGATTGAAAGTGTATGTAGTCATCCATCTTGCTGCACATTGCTTCCAGGAATTTTGCCAAGATACGACTGGCAGCTGTCTGTGATACTCCTACAGCATCCCCCTTGTGTCTCTGGAATGTCCCAGATTGAGACACACTTTAGTTTCAAAGGGGATGGGGTTTTCTCGCAGGGTTTGTAGAGATGGGTCTACTTTATTTCATTGAATCTCATTTCACTGAATTTCATTTCACCCCGACCACTTCACTGAAATCTCAAATGACTGAAAACTCATTTCATTTCACTGAACTGCAGTTAGTATATATGGCACCGTGTAGAGTACTGTAAGGCAAGTAAAAGGTATATGCCCTTTTCCTCACTGTAGTGCGATCCTGGAGTTAGCATATATAGTTGGGGGTTGGGAGGGCATAGCCCCCACATAGTCTGAGTAAATATTGTCTTCTGGAGAGAGTTAGTCATTGGTGTTGCAACTATGCATGTCTATTGTTTAAAATGTATTGTTTTAAGTTTTTGGTAAAATACAATATAAAACAAACAAGGTGGGGGGGGGGCTACGTCTCCTACACCCCCCAATGTGGGGGGGGGATGTGCCACCCACACCACCACTAGCTATATATACTAACTCCAGGATCGCACTACTGTGGGGAAAAGGGCATATATACATTTTACTTGCCTTACAGTACTCTACACAGTGCCATATATACTAACCTCAGTTCAATGAAATGAGATTCAGTGAAATGAGTTTTCAGTAATTTGTGTTTTCAGTGAAGTGGTCAGGGTGAAATGAAATTCAGTAAAATGAGATTTAACGAAACAAAGTAGACCCACACAGATATGTGTGAGGCACACATGTTACAGACATCCTGCACCATTTGTCTGTCTAGACAGTATCTGTTGATTATTTCCTGGTCTAGCAAATGGTTTAGTTGCAGCTTTGCTCTGACTCTAGCTGGCTGCCTTCTAGGACACACATCCTCATGAATGGCTTGCCTCACTGCTGCCTGTTGCAGTATATCAACAGCAAGTTGCATTTTTCAGTTTTGCTACAGATTTTGCCATAATCCGTGGTATTTGCATGAATTCCTTGGGATCCATAATGTATGCACTGAGGATTTCAAAAACTGAGTCGGCATGGCTGTTTTCTCATTTGAGTTGGTTTGTGTGCTCACAATGTGTTTTGGAATCACACTGGCATGCAGGGAATCTCTAATTATCCTACGTTGAATATTTAGGTAGTTGGTCTGCCTTCGGTGTGTCTTCTGGAATCGCATCTGCAGCAAGTGCGCTGAAGTCTTCCTTCGAGTGTTGCACTGTCCACAAATAGCTTCCGCAAACTTTATGGAATCCAGCCCCATGATAATGCCACAAGAAAACTTTGGGGGAAACATTAAGAAATGGTAAGTTATCATTATTTGTTTAATTTTACTAGAATAATATTGAATCTGGAAACCTCACAGAAATGTGTTGTAAGCCATTACCTTAGTACATGCTTGACAACAATAGGATCATAGGATAATAGGATTGGAGGAACTACAAGGCAAGTAAATCTGAAAACTATGTGTGTCTTCCCAAATATCACCCTCAAGATTCACCCCTCCCTCCCTACCTCTGGGAAGAAAAAGCATGTAAGGTTGGAGATAAACTTGCAAGTATCTATCCAATCATCGAGTCTTGAATGAGGCAAGGGTGGCTCTCTGCTTGACATGCATGGAAAATTTGCTCCATAGATGGGGCAACCACTGAGTAATTAATCTATCCCTCCAAATTATTTTATTTATATGTTGGGGACGATCAGACCCTTTGCTGGTTCTTGTGAAACTGTTCATCCTATGAAGGTATAAGAGATGCAGTACGTTGGGGTCTTTGAGTCTATGAGACAGAGTACATGAATAAGGCTTCTAGCCTCTCTTGGCAGCTAAGGGTTTCTAGGCCAATAATCTTTTTTTTTTTTTATTTGTTTGTTAATTTATTTATTTATTTGTCAAGGAAAGCAATGAGTAAAGGCACACGTTTGATATGATGAGTAAACCAAATGGTAAATATTGATGAATGAATAGTAATCTGCAGGAGGGGGAACTAGGATGATACAGAATATGATAAGCAATGATTTCTTTATTGTAGGATAAAACACTTAAAAGAAGACACTTTTCCTCAGCTCATGGACATACAGCTGATACATTAAGAAGTCAATGGCATCTTTGGGTTGGAGGTTGGTTGAAAAGTATCCCAACATGACTGAATATTACCACATTCCCTGTGATATGGTGATGTTTGGTAAGGGAAATGCTATGGATGTGCCAAGAGTTGCGTTCTGTTTTTTTTATTTTTGACATAAAAACATAACTGTAGTTTACAGATAGGATTTTCAAAGGGTAGAATGATATAGTCTTAGGAGATTTAGTATACATTGATATTGTTGTCAGATGGGGAGACAGACCATTTGGAGAAGGAGATGGAATTTGTATAACAAACAAGAAAGCAGACTTAAGGTGTCTAGACAGGATGGTTTTCTTTATTTCAGGTATGGTAAATTAGAGACCTACAGCGGACATGACAGTAACACAAGAGGCAGTCACTGTATCACTATTGGTTTATATACGTGTCACAGGGAAAGCAGTAAGGAAATGTTTTATTTTTAGCACGAGAGAGTGAAGTGATTTTTCACTACAGATACTGATGTGGTCTTCACCATAGCACAACACCTGCATTTCTGACTTAAGCCATTTGGAATATTAATAACCATATTTTATCAGTGGTATATTTAGATGTCAAAGTTAATAAACTGGGAACAATTACTGAAAGTTAACCATTTCCATGGACAATTCACAGAAACATTAGACAGTAACTTACCATCCAGTTAACCAGTGTGAGCAACTTACAAGCAAGGAAACATGCTTATTGTTGTAGAAGGTAGAAAGGCAGTAGGATGGCAAACAGAGACGCTCAATAGGAAAATGCGTGTTTGAGTACTGAGCAACTTAAATTCCCACTTTAGAAGACAAACATAAATGAAAGTTATAAAAATATATATTAAAGCTGTGGAGTGACTAGGTTACTTGTAGTATCACACACAAAATCAGACCCATGCAAGTCAGAAAAGGAAAGCAATCAGCCAGTTGACGTAGAAATAAAAAGTGTGTGTGTGTGTGTGTGTGTGTGTGTGTGTGTGTGTGTGTGTGTGTGTGTGTGTGTGTGTGTGTGTGTGTGTGCGCGTGTGTGTAGCTCTTTGTAAAACCAGATAAGACATTTCCCTATATGTCAGACTTTGCTAAATCATTAGACAATATCAGTAAGATGACACAATAAACAGGTTGCAAGCAAACATCCAGTCCTACCCTGCTGTTGCTTAGGCCGAGTCACTGACATTTAGTGAGCAGTGTCCTGTAGGCAGGTTCTACCATTTCACCTTGTTGTAACATGACAGAAGATCACTGACATCATAAAATTAAGACACTATGGGTGCAACCACTGTTATATAAAGAAGACAAGGTCACTGCTGTTATATAATTAGCTAATTATAGGTAGGGTATGCTGTTATACAGTGATATATAGTTAGGCAGAGTCACTGAAGTCAAATTATTATTTCTCTGCAGGCAGAGCTCCTAGGTTTACTGTGTTATGTCATTAGGTGATGTCACTTGTATTACAGGGCGCATACACTGTAGGTTGTGTCACCGTGTTCAACAGCATTGTCTTGTTAGGCAGAGTCACTGATATGCCATTCATTTCACTCTTTCTGTCCTTCTGCTTCCCTTCTGTATGTCTTCGATATTATCAAGTTAATGTTTTCTTCTTTCTGTTGGTTTATTTCTTTTATATGGTTGTGCTCCAGATGCGCACTCTTTAGCATGTGCTTGTATGTGAGAGACCCACCACTACTTTGCATTTCTTACTGCTACTGCTTATGCCTCCTTCTTTGTGATAAACTGTTTATATTGTTCCATTTCATCCCTTATGGACTACTCTGGTTACAACTACTGCGTCACATTCTTCTTTACTGCTAATATATTGTTTTTTATTATTTATTTATTTATTTATTTAAGTTTGATGACCGGGGAAGTCCACTGGGCCAGAAGAATCCATTTTCAGTGGAGGCCCAGGGAGAAAAGCTCCAAAACAAATTACAGTTAAATTTGAATTTACAACTTGCAGGTTACAAAGAAAGGGCAAAAATGTATACATTTCAAGTACATATTGTAAGTTACTAGTGACACAACAAGTAACTGTGCAGAACAAGTTAAAGACATTTCAGAGTGTGTAATACAGTATGTTAAAAGCTCATGTGAGTAAAACATTTAAAATATATAGTAACTAGCTTATAATGGTAGGTAGAAGTGATCAGATACAGAGTGTAATTCGTGGCAGTAGAATTCTATGCGAGTTGAGATATAGCTATTATTTATTTTAGTTTAGGTGGTCTATAAAGCATGGAGAAAGAAACAGAAGGGGTTTATTTGTAAACGTGGTAAGCCCACTAGAGAAACTGTCCATTTTATGGGCAACCAGAGAACACTGTCTGGGTAATTGGTGAGTGGAAGTAGAAATGGTAAAACCACGTACCTTTGACTATAGGAAGCATCTCATTAACAAGTGAGACCATCAGTCCTCTGTGTTAACTGCCAGACTGTCTTTAGTGGCACTAAAGATTCAGCTTGTGCATGCCTATCATAGACCAGCTGTTTTTTCTGTTCTTTCATTTATGTGCAGCTGGGTGAAGCAGGGAACTCTGTGAGAATGACCCAGCAGAACAGGGAAATGTCTTGCTAATCCCCCCCAAGTACCCACAAGCATACCTGGACTCAGATTAAAATAAGAAACCACAATTTACTCTGTCTAAGACTACTAAGCCCTATACTCAGTATGTGTACATTTATAGCCACATCAGAGTTTCAGCAGCCACAGTCAGTCAGATACCCACTAATTTTATCCCATCTCATACTTATCAAGAGTCTATACTTCAGTCTAACTACAATAATAGTCTGGGACTTATGACCTTTCTGACTTTGATCAATTCACTAGGGCTACTTTGCCCTTCTGATGGAGCTTAGCCACTGCACCAAAGAAGTCGCTGCATCAACTCTTTTTAATCATCATGTCATTTTTTACAAACCATTTTATCACCAAGGGGTGGTTTGCTATTTGTTCATGTACTGCTCACCCCTGCACTGGATAGTTTTAATTATTCCACCTATTGAACTGTATAGCTCTCCCCAATAAAAATGTACCTCTCCACTTTCAATAAGCCTCTCCTTTAGTCAGACTTTCATAGTGCTTGCACTACTCATATCCAGCATAGCTATTGGTAGAATTAGATAGTCATTCCAATCTGCTCCTGTCTTCACTTATCATTCAGAAAAGACAGTTATTTCAGCCAAGGTGCACTGCCCGCTGACATGGCTCACAACATACGTATTTCTAAGCCACGTCTTCCTGGTATCCTCCCTTCTCCATTACACTTCCTTCTTACAAATGCAAGGAGTGTCTGCAGCACACTGCCTCTTGTTTGCATTTGGACTTATCCCTATCATCCTCATATTTTGGTTGATAACAAAAATGTGGTTGTCTCCTCATATTCCTAATTTTAAAATAATTTCCTGGGTTATGATATCTTTAGACAAAACAGGCTACACAGATGTGCTCTATGTGTTACTTTCCTTTAACTTAGAGCCTGTTCTTCTTTTCCCCATGCATATCTGCCTCCCTCTAGGTGTCAATAGTGTGCAGGCATGAGCAATTCTGCTAATAAGCAAACATAAATATTTGTGAATTTATTGAATTTATTTATTTATTTATTTATTTATTTAATTGTGTATTTATTTAAATCTGTTTACAGGGGTAGAACACTAATCAAACAATGACCAAGTACATGCTCTGCCATATTCACTGCTGCCATGTAAGGTTATGTGGACTCCCCTGTTGGCCCCACCATGACTACGTTCTTTGCATATCTAACTAGTATCTGTGTCTTGGTAGACCTAAATGTAGATTAGTCTAAATCATATAACCCTTTTTCTACCCTGATATTCCACTCTATGGCTTGAATGAAATTATCCTAGTCCCTGCATAAACTGATAACATTTATGGATGTAGAGTACTGTTCTGGACCGAGTCCTGTTTAGCATGCCAGAGATCACTGCGCTGAGGGCTGTCCTGGCTGGCATGAGCAGTAATTGAGTCACCATCTTTGCTGTCTGGAAAGTATACAAAACAGGGAATGTGCACCATTTTGCAACAATTCTGTCAGAGGAAAAGTACAAGTGCAATCCTTATCAGTGATGTTTTTCTAGGGAATGACAAGTTACCACTGCTGTGTCTTATCCTAGAAGATGCAAGTCAATTTTTGAAGAGTATTTTCTTAACACTCGAGCAGAAATTTTGCCCCAGCTCATCACAGATGATTTAGCTATGCTAACTACCTTAGATAACATCCATAATCAGTCCAGTATGTCATACCACCTTAGGAAGAAATATCATAACTTTGAAATGTCTGTAAATGTAGACACTTTATAAAACATATAAACAAGACAAAGGAAGCCATTGTTATAAGCAACACCATAACTCATCATGGACATAATTTGAACCCTCACAGAAAGGTGTTATAAAGCTTCCTTATCTTTGTAAAACTATTAGTGTGCTCCTTATCAGGCTGATGTGTTCTTTGTTATTATGTCTAATATTGTGATTACTGTAAGCAATTAAGTATATGTGACTATACTTTCCATGTACTTATGATACATGTATCTGTAAGGTTTGCCTGTATGCTTTACCTTTGCTTCCATGGTCTGCATTAATACTACCATGTATGAATCATGTGTTTATGTGGAGATTTTCTCCTTGGGCTTTCACTAAAACTATATCATGCCTAGTTGGTGTTCCACAGTTACCAAAATGGTGTAGATATACTATTATAGCATAATTCTTCAGTGCTACATTTTGTTGTTTGTGAGGTCATTGAAAGGACATGTGTACTACTCCATAGGCCTTATCCATCATTTCTATTGTCTTATACCATCAGGCAAATCTCAGATGCCTAATTCATAGTAAATGGGGTCCCTATCATTTATTTGTGTGTGTGTGTGTGTGTGTGTGTGTGTCATTAGTCAAGTTAACTGACATTTAATGGTTAGTGTACTTCAGTTGTATCTGCCTTTTTCACCAAATTCTGTAAATGGACAATGCTATTAGTGTCACGTTACTATGGTAATAAATACAGGGTTCCCCATTACACAATACTTTGTCATTTGACATGGTCAAAGGGTTGTCATTTTTCAGATGGCCAAAGTGGGATATGTTCTTAAAAAATGGTTGGTGTTGTGTCTTCCAGTCCAAACACAAATTCTTAAATTCTTGCCACTTTCACCCTTTTTATTACATGATCAGCTATACATCAATGATTGCAAGCACCCTCCACCAGCATCAGTATCCTTTCCAGTTTAACATATCTGTACTTCTTCCATTGTGAGTGTGGTTTTACATCCTATACCTGTCTTAATCTATAGCTGTAACAATGGGCAGTCTTCTCAAATAATGCACAAATAACACATTTTCTAGTAGCTGTGGTTTTACATCCTGTATGTTCCAATTTCAGTCATAATACTGGATAGTCTTTGTTTGCTGTCGTATTTAGTTTTATCTCTTCCACTAATGTGTGTTACATCATGTATATGTTTGAATTTGCAGCCATAGTCACAACAGCTCTTCATTTGCCACTGCACAGTTTGCCACCTTTCACAGTCAGCAATTTGCATGTTGCACTTGTTTGCATGTATTGCCACAGTAACTAATACTTCCTATTTACTAGAGTACAATGTGTGCTTGTGCCAGCTTTGATGGACTGATAAGGATAACGTTCGTAATGTTGTTATCTCACAGATCTAGACTCTGAGGTCTGATCCTGATTCTAGTCGCTGTGTGGAGTTTATCTGCCCTCCCTGTCTCTGTGCTGTTTTTCTCTTGAGTGGCTGGTTTCCTTTCAAAGTCATGCTGGTTGACTGTGTGCTCTAAATTATCCTTGTGTTACACATACTGCCCTTGCTCTTGTGGTCCATATCATGGCTATAAAAGTTCCACATGTTAACTTACCAGAAGAAAGAAAGAAAGAAAGAAAGAAAGAAAGAAAGAAAGAAAGAAAGAAAGAAAGAAGGAAGAAAATGTTCAAACTGTGTACATCTGAAAATGTTTAGACACAATGTAATGATTTGCCTGTTGCACCTGGCACCCCTAGGCTTTCAGCTGCTTATTAAATAATAGGGTCATTGTTTGAATAACAAAAGTGACTACTATGTAGTATGGTTAGAAAAATATTTATATTTTTAAAAGAATATACTATTTATTAAAAAAAAGTTTTATATTTTACATTTTTTTGTATTTCACATTTTGATTATTTGAATTCTTATGATGTTTAACAAAAGTCCGTTTTAAAAGTGAGAGAATGTTATGTGAATATGGTACCTTTAAATTTCTAAAGAACTTTATTGGCTAATTAATTACGGTATATAAATGTGCTGGTGACATTATTTGAATGATTCTGATGAAGTCCCAGTAAGTGGAAATGAAAGCATTCAACCTGTTTTGACATTTTGAATAAACTAGTGTTTTACTTCAAGTTTCAAGTTTGAAGTAATCTTTGTCCTGTTGACAACAGTGTATCTTTTTGGATTTGCTGGTGAAACCTGGTCACTGTGTTCGCATTTGCAGTATTTTTGTGGTTAAAACAGTTATATGTTTGGCATTCATAACGTGTAATAATTGTTCCATGACTAGTACAGCTGCAAGAAAAACTGCATATAAGAATGAATTCCTGACTAGTACAGCTGCAAAGACAACTGGAGACAAGGACAACTTCCTAAGTCTTGAAGGTTGCCACATAATTCACATTGAAACCGAACAAAAATCAACTTATCAGCAGACTGCATGACTACAAGCAGACTTCAAAAGATTGCTTTCATAGACAGGATCCAAATGGTACAAAAGTACTATAAAAGGACTGTAAGACTAAATGGTGTCAGTTCTGGTATTTTGTAGGAATATCAGTTCCAGGGTAAATGGAGAATTATCATCCGTATCTGTATATGTATCTGTATCTATATCAAGAAGCAAACCTTATATATTAAAATATGTAAGCTGTAACGTATAGTACGTGTCGTCTGTTATATAGATAAATTATCTCATTAGTAGCTGCGCTTAAGTTGCTTAACATTGTTACAGTATTACAAAGTGCCATGATAATTAATTTTTCAGTGGCCTAGCAACAGACCCAGGGAATTACAGACCCATAAGTCTGACCAGCATCATCTGTAAGGCCATGGAAAGTATATCATGGACCTCATAAATAACGACATATGTAACCTCCAAACCCTGGACCCTACCCAATTCAGCTTCGTGAAGGGCAGATCCTGCCTGTTAAATCTGGTGGATGTCTTTGAAAGTGTGACCAAGGCCATTGATGAGGGCAAATTTGTTCACATAGCATACCTCACCTTGGCAAAGGCTTTTGACACAATCCCACATCCAGGCATTACTGATAAACTTAGCAAACTGAATGTAAACCCCTTTGTTGTAAAATGGGTTGCCAACTGGCTCACAAACCAGACACATACTATCAAAGTGGGTGACTCCACATCAACCAGCAGACCTGTTACCAGCGGGGTGCCACAGGGGTCAGTGCTGGGCCCCCTACTGTTTGGTATTTACTTCTCAGAAGTTCAGGTCAAAACTAAAGGGTTCTGGCTAACCAGGTTTGCAGATGACTGCAAACTAGGTGCAATCATTGAATCTCCAAATGATGCCAGTATACTCCAGGAGGAGTTCATGCAGACCAACGATTGGTGCATTAGTCATTATCTCAAACTGAATGCAAAGAAATGCATCATCATTCCCTTCAGCACAAACAATGCCCCTTCACCCTGTCAAATCAACAACAATACCCTAAGTACCCATGAAGTGGTAAGGGACCCGGGATCACAGGTTGACCGCGACCTCAACTTTGACCACCATGTGTCTACCGTTGTAAGGAAAGCTTTCCACATAGCTCACTAGCTTAGTAAAGGCATCCGCTTGAGAGCAAAAGAAGTTATACCCCGTCTATACTCAGCACTTATCCGGCCCATAATTGAGTATAATTTCCCATTTGTTATGTACCGTACAAAGCATCTACAGCAATTGGATAGACTGCAGAGGTTTCTAACAAAGAAGATCAAGGATCTCCAGCATGTGCCTTACACAGACTGACTAAAATCCCTGTCACTATACTCTGTATCATATAGACTTCTTAGGAGAGACTTATGCCTGGCTTACAGAGCAACCAAAGTCCCAAACCTAATGAACTTACTGCATATCCATAAATGAAATGGGTCTAGGGCAACCTGTTCCAGGGACTTAAATATGGCATGCGACTTAAATAGGACATGCTGGAGGGACGTATTTATCTCTCAGCAACTGCCACGTCTTTGAAACAGGCTACCAATTCATGTGAAACAGAGAACCTCTATGACACTGTTCAAGAGGAACCTGGATGAGTGGATGGGGCACCATAAATTCTTACCGGGGATAGAGCTCACAACCCTCCTGGACATGGGCATTCACCACTAAATGAAATTTTGAGTATTGACTAGTACCTGTACGATATTACATTGGGTTGAAATGCCTAGGCTTAAATTGCCCTCCAGGTTGATAGCCTAGTAATCTCCTATGATCCTATGATTGCTACAGCTTGCCAAAATCTTCATTCACAGAAGCTTAGCTTTCTACCTCTGCTCTGCCATGGCATCCAAGAACACTATTTGTCACATACTACAGCTACACAAAATTTGTTTAATAAGTATTTGATGGAATTAATGTCACAGAAGCTACAGTTATGACATTTACATATTATGCAGTAATGAAGATATAAAAAAAGTAAAGGAAGTTAATTAAAAAAAAACATAAATTAGAGGAAAGTTCCACATGACTGCTATTCCACTTTGTCTATAACAGCACCAAAGCATATTTTAACTGTTAAAGTCAAAATCTTGTAGGTCTGTTTTTGGATCTTCATCTCTGAAGGTTAGAGACATACAGATCTAAATAAAATAACTATAATTCACAGAGAATGATGCAGTCTGTAGGACATAAGCTGCAAAGCAAGTATTACATTTTAAAAATTGTAACAAAAAAACATGTTTAGCTGGGCAATGTGATAGACAGATGATTAAGGTTCCTGACTTCTAGATACAGGATCTGTTGTGTAGTCTTGAATATATAGTAAGGGAGGATGTGGGGGGGTGTAGCCCCCCACATATTATAAACGTTTACGCTATAAAGATGGATACTTACAAGTGCAATGAATAACTGTTTTACAGAAAACAATATACAACCAAAGTATGTGGGGGCCTTTGCCCCCCCACACCCCCAATGTGAGGGTATGTGCTTCCCACACCCCCTTACTATATATTCTAACTCCAGGATCACTCTGCAGTGAGGAAAAGGTCATATATCACTGTTGAAGAAATGAGTTGTCAGCGAAATGAGTTGTCAGTGAAATGAGCTGTCAGTGAAGTGAGTTGTCAGTGAAATGGTCTTGCTGATTTGCTTGTCATTGAAATGAGCTGCCGATGAAATGAAGGTAACCCATATATATATATATATATATATATATATATATATATATATATATATATATATATCTATATATATATATATATATATATATATTGCCTGAACTGGGTCCACAATGAACATGTCCATATACCCATCCATTTAGCAAATTAAAAAACAAACTGATGTGCAAAGAATATGTGAATCTGGTTACTTTGACAATATATAAACGCACGCACACACACACACACACACACACACACACACACACACACACACACACACACACACACACACACACACACACACACACACACAAAACACTTGCCTAGAAAGGTAACAGCAACATGATATAATAGTCACTCTGACTGACAAAGATAGTGTATATGTCAGTGTGTCCTACACCCTCCAAAAGTTACAAAAGTAAAACCAAAAAACACCACCCGTGGCTCAAACGTTAATCAACAAGACAAAATAACAGAAAGGAATAATGTTGGAAGATGTGGTCACCTGACTGCTAGGTAAACTAAAGTCATTTATTGAGTGCACCAGTCCTGTGTGTGATAGAACTTCATCAGATTCTAGTGTGTGTGTGTGTGTGTGTGTGTGTGTGTGTGTGTGTGTGTGTGTGTGTGTGTGTATACATATATATATATATATATATATATATATATATATATATATATATATATATATATATATATACACACACATATATATATATATATATATATATATATATATATATATATATATATATATATATATGTGTGTTCTTTTTTGCCTTTTTATTATCATGGACCTCTTCCTTTCTCCTTTTTGAATGACGGACATTTTCCTTTGTCCTTACTGGATCATGGACTTCTTCCTTTGTCCTTGCTGCAAGACGGACCTCTTAGTTTGTCCTTACTGTGTTTCAGAGCAGGAAGAACTGTGAAAACAATGTAGAAATCAGACAAATAAATATTACTGCATGTTCATGAAATTCATGGCTCATTGAGTCTGGGGATCCTTTTGTGTCCAACAAAGAGTCAGCTACTTACAATAGCTGCTGCTGTCTTTGCATGATATCCCCTAGTCTGTGGCCAAATTTTTGCACAAACTTTGGACACTATAAACCATTTGAAGGAATACAACTATGTTCTCAACACACATGTAAGTTATTGCAAAGTGCCATTCTTGTGAAGGGCTGGGAGGGTTGGTTAACAATAAAGTGTATAATACCATGTTCTTTCCTGTTCTGGTTTTATGCAAACCTTTTTTTGCATTTGTCACTATTAGAGAATACTGTATACAGTAAAACTGTACCATCCATAACAAGATACATTTCTAACACCACACACTGATGTATATTCTAAATATATGCAGTGACATTTTCTAATGTTGCAAGAAAGTGAATACAGTACATAGGTATAACCAGACCTCTCAAGTGTCCCTATTTTGGAGTAACATTCTTATCTTCAGGCCTGATTTACCCGCTGTCCCTAGTTTTGGGGGTATGTCCCTATCTTCAGTTTTAATTTACCTCTTCACACAGTTTTCTGAATCCCCCCATCCCTTCTGATATTTGAAACTGTCTAGTACACAGAAAACCACACTAGATGACCAATGTACACATGGCAACAATGATTTAAAAAAATTATTGATAATGGGATTATATTTTTCATCATTTTTGTCTGCCTGTTTTTAAATGTGTTTCTGAGTAGTTTGCCTTATTCCTACTGGAAGCAGGAGAGTTGTGTGTGATTTTATATTCAAATGTTATGCTAATTAGATGTCCAGATTTTTAGAGGGGTGTTCCTACTTTTCAAGGGCCTTTGTTCCTATTTTAAATGTCTGCAGGTTGAATGGTATGATATAAACCTATACAGCCACCCGTTCTGATGCATGGCATACCGACTGTGATGCTTTAGGTGATGCTATAGTTGCCATAGGAATGGGGTAGTGTATGAAGACACTTGTGTATGTGATAATTTTATATGGGTCTTCCCTTTGGGTACTCAAGATGACATTGTTTTTCTTGTGTGTCACTCAGGCATTTCTTCTTAAGTCTCTTGATGTTCTCTTTCCCTCTTTACTCATTTGCTCACTGTGTTTTTGCTAACTGCCCATTATAATAATGAGTCTGGGTCTCAAATGAATGCTTTTGACAAACTCTGAGATCACACTAGCAAAATAAAGAACATTTTTTTGTCTTTTTAATGATCATTCTTTCTTTACATAGTTGTGACCTCAGACTGAAAATGCTTATGTAAGGGGATATGGGGACACATTCAGGGTGTATGGAGCTTGCCCTCCCCCCTCCAAAAATGTTTTTGCTAATATGTTATGTGTGCATTTGCACAAACTTCAGTATAACTTGAATTCATGTGTTTTGTGTATTTTCCAGCCTTGTTATTGGGTTTCATGTATTTATAGGTTTGGATCCTGTGCATTACAGTCAGACATAACAGATTTATTATGCACATGCATACCCAACTGCGGTTTAACTTTCTATAGAGTCCAAGTGGGATGAAATATCTTTGAAACTTTTCCCTTAGGCTGGTATGATAGTTTTGTATATGATATGCTAATTTAAATTAGACATTTCATATTACAGAAGTCAGAAGATCAAAACAATTCGATTCTGCATGCCTACCTATGGGGATTCTCATCCTGCCTTATTAAAACAGTGGCAGGACCTTAATATTGAATTAGGCTTCAATTATATAAAGCTGCTTCTACGATACTTTGCTCCATTAGAAAGTAAACTGAGAAAGAAAGTCAATGATGCGTATAGAGACATTATGGAAAGATTTACTACTGAATTTTGCCAAAATAAATTAAATACTGTGTGCATACAAGTTAGTGCCTATAGTAACAGACTTAAAATCATTAAGCAACGAAAACTTGCTAGAGATCACAACGATTTTTCAAAAGGCCAAGTTTTTGTTTGGCCGAGATCCCATGAACAATCTGGGTCTCCACAAGAAATGCATGATACTAATAACCAGAACAGCATTGATCCAGCTAAACAGACTCAATTAACAGAGATGGTTGGCACCAGAGCCCCATCCATTCTTCCAACTGATTTCATTCATACCCCTTGCATAGAACATGCTGAACCTTCTGTGGAATTGCCATACAGAATATTGAATGAAACAGCATTAATCCCAGCTAATACACCTCCACCGAATCAGCAGGCATGTTTTGGCGGTCAGCCTGCTTCTGCTTCAGGAGCTATTCCAAAAGTGAGTACATCTACAAATCCCCCTTTTTTGCCATACAAGAAGAAGTTCACTTTTCAAACAAGAGAAAGGTCCGACAGCAGAGAACGACGGAAACGGAAATTCTCCGGAGACAGATTTGCGAACAGCAGGAGACCGAGACAGTGACTGACCTTGTGTTCAATTTTTCTGACCTTTTGCTGGATAATGATTCTACGAGTCTTCTTAACAGAGGACTAAATTTTGTCCCTGCTAAAACAGCCATTCTTACAGAAACTCTCGTGGACCTTAGACTTTTTTGTCGAAAACTTTCCCTGAAATTACTTTTTTCTCAGGGGGCAGAATCATTGAATCGACTTCCTTTTAAACGACCTAGTTGTTTTGTTCCAAACATGCCATCACACATTGAATGTTACTTAAAACTATGTGAAATTGACATATATTCATTTTTTCAAACTAGGCATTTATATAAAAAAAGTAGATTCTATAATCTATCCAGTAATGAATGTAGAAGCTTGAAACATTTAATAGATAATAGAGATATCACAGTTAAGCCTGTAGATAAAGGGGGGGGAATAGTATTAATGAATACAACGGATTATATTGAAAACATGTTATGCTTACTCTCTGATACTACTACTTATCAAGTAATAGGACCGACTGATGTTTTACACACCATTCATTCTATACAAAACTCCCTTTATGACTTATTGATGTGTCGACAAGTTAGTTTGGAAGTTTTTGACTACCTGTCAATAAAGAATCCCACTACACCTATAATTAAAGGATTGCCCAAGATACATAAGAATGAATTACCTATCCCCATGAGACCAATTGTCTCAGGAGAGAAATGGGCAACGTACAACATCTCATCTTTTATTGAACATATTTTAAGACCAGTAGTGGATAAACTTCCAACTATTTTAAGAGACACATATCAATTATTAGACAATATAGATACCCTGACATTAGATATGGATGATTCACCCTATTTACTTATCACACTTGATATAAAAAATCTGTTCACCTCTATTCCAAATGAGACAGGAATTGAATATATCAGGGAACTTTTAGCTATAGAAACAAACTTCAGCAATGACAGACAAATTCTGATCTGTCAATTGCTGGAACTCGTCCTACACAACAACATCTTCATGTTCCAAGGTAGACATTATTTGCAGAGCTGGGGGGTAGCCATGGGCACCCCCTGTGCTAATACTTACGTGAATCTTGTACTCTACCAATGGGAGAGGTCTTTTTTGTTTAAACATGAACTATATAAACATATGAAACTATAAACGTTTCGTCGACGATATACTTATCGTCTGGCAAGGAACACAAGAAACTTTTGAACAGTTACTAACATATCTTGAAACAACTACCAGTTTCTTGAAATTTACAAAAGAGATCTCAAGAGAGAAGGTTGATTTCCTTGATATTACCCTCTGCCTCAAAGACAATGGCATGATAGTAACATCTCTATACAGAAAACCAGTATGGAAAAATAGCCTCCTTGTATATGATAGTATGCACCCAAGATATACATTCTACGGCATACTAAAGAGTCAATTTATTAGAATCTCAAAATTATGTAGGGAATCACATATTCTATCTCATGAAGCAGATTCCTTAGAAAAATTATTTTTAGAAAGAGGCTATCCAATGACAATGATAAAAAAAGTGAGACAGAAGATTATAGGTGATATTGAGCTAAATTCATTCAAGCTCCCTAAAAAGAATGACATTAATAGAACATTGCATGATGAAAGATCTATGCAATATACATCACCATCTGATAATAGAGTAAGATTCACTATCAAATACACTAGTGACATTACTCACCTAAGGGGAATTTTCATCAAAAATTGGAATATCCTTACATTAGATAGTCGGACAAAAGAACTAGTAGGTGATAGACCCAGTTTTCTCTACAAAAATAGTCAGAATTTAAAGCAAATTTTATGCAATGACTCCTATACTATTGCTGATTCAGTTGGAGATACTTTTAACAAAGTAGGGACTTTTCCTTGCAATCATTGCAATAGGTGCCAATACATTTCTAAAAATCAGTCATATAAACATCCTAATAACGATTATATATTCGTTCCCACATTTTATGCTACATGCAATACCATCAATTTGATATATCTCGCTACTTGTGAGTTATGTCAAGCATTTTATGTGGGGCTGACGAAGAGAAAACTGCAAGAGAGAATATATAATCATTTGTATGATATAAGTAGGAATGTGGAGACAAATGCTTTAGCCAGGCACATTCAGGAATTTCCCATACACCACTTCTCTTTTAGAGTATTACAAATAGTAACAAAGAATCCAAGAGGTGGAGACTATCAGAATAACCTTTCGGTTATTGAGTTAAACTGGATTTTGAAGCTAGCGGCCCATCAACCTCCGGGCCTAAATCAAGCTATATCTATTAAACCTGTACTGATACAAAAGTCTTAAATAAATATAGTAATTATAGAATACCCATACAATTTTGTATATAGTCAACATATATGCACATACATAAACACCTATTTTGTCATATTCATGCTTTCATCTCTGTGTCTTTATTACTACTTGTGGTTTTTTGACACAATAGACATTGTTGGTGACACTTATACATGTGTACATATATATACATCATGTATGTATACATACATGCATACACATATTTTACATCTTATATTAATATTAATTTTAACATATACATCACTCAGTTTTTTTGGCATTTTGT